>NC_059072.1:29973146-30275565 GCF_020497125.1 Mauremys mutica | reverse complement strand
TATAGGTACTGATCAAGGTAATTTGCCATTCCCAGTACACAGCTCAGTTCTGGTACATTCAATTCTTGAATTGCTTTTACTTTCTCAGGGCTAGGCCTGATTTTATTGTTCTTTATTGTTTAACCCAAAAACTCAATTTGGAATAGATGGAAAATGCACTTTTCCTTGTTTATCTTCAGTCTGGATTGACAGATAACACTTAGAATTTCTTTGATGATTTTGTTGTATTCTTCCATCAAATATCGCCATGAAAATTACAATTCCATTTGTGTGCATCAACAGTTCTGCCATCTTTCTTTGGAAAGTTTCATGTGCGCTGTAATCCCAAAAGGTAATTTTCAAAAGCAAGATCTCCCAAACTGTGTGACAAATGTAGTCAGTGTAGAACTCATTGGCTAAAGGAATTTGCCAGAATCTGCTCAGGGCATCCAGCTTATAGAATACTATAGCTCTTTTCACTTTAGGGAGGAAGATATCCACTGTGGGGAGGATACATTTTTCTCACAACTACTTCATTAAGTCTTTTAATAGCCACACATTAATATTTTTCCTTTTTTTAAGTACCACTGGGGCACTCCAGGCTGTTGACTCAGATTTTCTCAATAATGCCAATCTGTTCTATTCTCTTTAATTCATCTTTCACTTTATGAATAATAGGAATATGTAGTATGGTGTATGTATGGTTCAGCGTTGTCTCTTAAGGTTATTTGTACGGGATCTCCGTTCATAAGTCCAAAATCCCCAAATACAATGGGAAGATTGTCGGTCTTTCACTACATACATTCTTAATGCATAACTTTTCTTTGTAAATTGTTTCTGCAGTGAACTGGCTCATGCAGTTCAGAATACCTCCAGAGAGTTATCATGTCTGTGCCAGGGGATTTCAGCTTTGGGTGGAGTTGAATGTGATTGTAAGTGCCTTCTGATATGATAGTCATATCTGCTCCTGAGACAATTTTAAACTCAATAGTCTTTCTATGAATATTCAGTTTAATTCTCCAGGAAGGCTCTGCCATAATGTGATAGATACCATCATGTGATAGATATCTTGATTATCTGTAATCATAGTTAGTTGTCTCATTGTTTTATTACAGCAAGCAGCTGTAAAATGTCCATATTTTGCACATTTATTACATATTTCACCTTTGGTTGGACACACGTCTTGAGCTATGAAATTTTCTACACTTTGTACATTTATTGTGAAAGGCTTTGTAGTTTGCCTGGGATTTGCCCGTCTTAGCCAAACGGGTCGTGTGATAATTACTTTTATAACTCATGCTGCATCTGTTTACAGCTTCTAAATGAGTTTCTTGCTTTTCAGGTTTGTCCTGCTGTTTCACAAGTTCAGTCTTTGCTATTTGGACAGCCGTGTTTAGGGTTAAGTCTGCTGTTAAAGGTTCCTGTCTGCAAGACCTATATTTAGCCTCTCTCTGATGTTTGTCCATTCCCCAAAAAACACGTTTTCAGCCAACGTGTACGAAACTCTTCTACAAGATTAACATTTTCTCTTGGTTCCTGAATTCTCTGGCAAAAACATGCTGTTTCATAAACCACATTTCTCTGAGGTATAAAGTATGAATCAAAAAGAGCCAGAATCCTTTCATAGTCATCTTTCTGACTGTGGTTAAGTAAAAGCAAAAGATTTAAAGATATGCTCTGCATTCTTACCCATAACATAAATTACAGAGAATACCTGAATATTTCCAGTTTCCTTATGGAGTTCTGTAGCAATTCAAAATCTTGCAAAATACTGCTTCCAGTCAGTCCATTGTGAAGTTTTGTCAAAACTGAAGTTCTCTGGGGAACTAAGTGGCATATTGATACGATCCTACAATGTTTGTTGCTTTCTTGTCCTTCCGTTTGTAACCTTTATTGCTGCTTTCCTTCCATTTCTATTGTCCTCTGGCATTAGTTTACTTTGACGCCATTTCATGGAAATCTTGTATATGGTAGTTTGCAGCGCTGCTACTACTAGCATGCCAGGCTTATGTACCAGATATGGACTGGTCAGTGTTTCCTTCTCAGAGAGATACATACCAGATGTGTTCACTATAAGATCCTTTAATGTACTGCCAGGTATATCTGTTGTATGCTCAGACAAGGTATGGTGAAGAGTACCACCTAGTGACTGAACAGCATAATACAGTTAATATTTCATTACTTCTGTGGAGAGGGAAAAACCAAGGGGACTGGGTACAAGGAAAGAAATGGCAAGTTTTAAAAACCATCATTTCAGCCTCTTGGCTTTTCTTTAGCATTTTGTGGTTTAACAGCCACCTGTTACTATAAAAACAAGTGCTTAGACCTGCAATGGAATCCAAGTGGAGAGACTCCTGGAGAGTCCCACTGAAGTCTTGCAGGACTGAGGCCTAGAACAGGGGTATTGAATAGTTCCCCATTTCAGTTTTATTACAGAAATAGGGTCAGAAAGGACATCTGGACTGAAGGAGGACCAATGTGTCCAGGACATTAAAATTAGTAATAAAAACATTTCAAAAGATAGATGTTATACTACTCTTTTCTGTTATTCTTCTATAAACTATTTTGCATAATTCTGAAGGGTTTAGGGGGGCAAATCTTCTGTTTGTTGTAAAAGCTTTTATAGTAAGTAACCATACTTCAGTAGCAAGAGGTTTTGCACTAGTGCATATTTTGGGTCACAGAAGATAATCTCCTTTTGTTCTTATGCCTCAGAGTGCGCCTGAGGTGTATAACTACCGGTATATCCTAACACTCAGATGCCATTGTGGCTTATCATTATAGGCACACACTGTGAAAGGGGTTACAACACCTGACCTGAACATCTTTGCCAGAAAAAGTTACATCTCATACTCCAGAAAGCAACATGATTCACAAATACCCTGCTGTCTGGCTGATTCACTACACTAAGAACACAACATTATCTTTAATATGGAAGTTAGTCTTACAGACCTGCTGGACGCCTTCAAAAGCTTGAGTAAGGAATACAAATTATTTAATAATAAAGTGGCATTGGAAAAATATTTTGCTGTGATAGGTAAATGCTTATGATAGTCTCAGCATGACAACCCAATCCACGGGTAATTAAGTTACCAGAAATATATCAATACCTCTCTTAACACTGCCCACTGACTGATCCATCAGGATTTCAATTTCCTATTGCTGGTAAAAAGATTTTAGATATTTCAACCATTCAGTGCCAAATGAAACACATGAAATATAAAAGCACCCAAATAGTTCTGTATCTTGTCACATAATCCAGAAGAAAAATTTTGAATACATACCAGTGTTAAAAATACATTCACTTTCAACTTTTCATAATCAACAAGTATCTGGTATCACCAATGTCTGTACTAAATTATGTTCACAGGCATGGGATTAGTTAGGGGTGCAGACAGATAAATCATTTGTAGGAGGGCCCTTGAATTATCTCCTCCCCTACAATTCTTTTTTTGAGGGGCGAGGGGGTAAAGAAAATCACTATAGCCATGGCAGTATGAGAGGAGCTCATACTTATATTAAAGAGAAAGGATAGTCTAGTCATCAGGGTGCTAGCCTATGACTTGAGAGACTTGGGCATCAATTCCCTACTTTATCACATACTTGCTGCATGACCTTGGGTGTGTCACTTAACCTCTCTGTGCCTCAATTTTCCATGTGAAATGTGGCAATAATTATACTTCAGTACCTCCTAGAGGTGCTGTGAGGATGAATACATTAAAGATTGTGAGGTACTCAAATATAATTTGGGACATAAAAATTTCTTATTAGGGTTTCTCAGTCAGTGGCTGGCAAGCCCCCAGGTGGTGGTGGGAAATCACAAAAGGCAATCAGAGAGTTGTGAGGTGTTAAGAAACATTATTACAATCTAAAGCAAAAAGAAAATCTCTCCCCACTATTCCCCACTGTAGCGGGGTGGACACCCCACTCCGGCCCTGAAAGGGTTAAAAGCCAGCCCTTGGAGAGGGTGGGAGCTGAGAGCAATGAGGAGAAGCTGGGAGGCAGCCAATCAGGGCAAGGCTGGGCCCTATAAAAGAGCTGCTGGGCTAGAAGACAAACAGTCTCTTTCCTGTCTTGGAGGGAGAAGGGTCTAGCTGCCTGGGGCAGGGTACTGGACAGATCAGTGTTGGGGGAAAGGGCAAGAGGAGCTGGGATGCTCCAGCCTGACAACTCCCGAGGCTGAGGCCTTTGTCAAGGCCTAAACAGGTAGGGGGCTGCCCAGGAATAGGTAAAGGCAGCAGGTCCTACCCCTTGCCAATGATGAGTGGCCATTACAGACTGCAGTCTGTCCTAGGGAAAGGGGGCTGGATGATTACTGGCTGTAGCCACTGAGGCAAAATGGGCATAGAGGGCTGGGAGTTCCCCTGGGAAAGGAGACCCAGAGTGTGGGGGTACTGCTGGGGCAGAACCCTGAGGTAAAGGGCATCAGGGCTGGTGGCAGGCGAGACACCGGCCTGCAGAGGGCGCTCTGTATGCTGGAGAGCAATTCCTGAGATGACCAGCAGGAGGTGCCGCACCGGTGAGTCTCAGCATCGCTACACACACCTTTACCTTCCAAGGTCAAGTATTCTCTGTCAACCTCTTCACACACACAAACTACATAGACTTATCATGGATACATTTATTATAAAAAAAAATTAATTTAAGGGGGTCACAACAATTTTTGACTTTGGATAAAGTGTCCTCAACCTGGAAAAGGTGAGGTGAGGCACACTGCCTGAGAACAGAAAGATATGCCATATGAATACATTGAGCCAGTCCTGAAAACACCACTAAGACTCCAGCCCAGCAGACTTCCCTACATACTCTCCGTTCCGTGCAGAAGAGACTACATAGCTAGCTATGGTAACGCTAGAGCACTTATTGCTAGTTCTAGGTGGACTGCTGATTCTACGCCACTAGAAGCCTTTCTGATTTGAATATTTAAAAATTAGTGTTTTAAAAGCTGCTAATTAAAAATCCCTCATGAGCCCCCCTCCTATTTGCAGCCTAGAGAAAGTGGTATAAGGTGTTCCTTCTCCCTGCCTTCATAGCAGAAAGCAAGGCACAGAGGTAGATCTTGTGTCAGCCAGGAAAGCATGTGAATCCAAGGGCAGGAAGACAATCAGGCACATGCAGGGCAGGCCTGATAGGAAGGGCAGTGTGCTCACATGGGTTACTGTGCTAGCTGTAGAAAGAACAGCTTTCATGGGTAACAGCCAGGGCAATGCAGAAGTATGTTGTTTGGTGCATCCCCAAACAGCAAGAAACATGTTCTTCAGTGGTAGCATGATGAACCAAAAGTAAGTAAACTCTTGGCAGGGATGGGTTGCAGAAACCAGATTGGGGTGTATGGGAGAATAGTCTCCACCTAATCCTCCCTCCCTTCAGCTCAAACTGCTCTTTCAGCCTGGAACTTTCTTTTATTTATTAACATGTTAAGATCAGGTATGTCTAAGCTTTTTTGTTAAAGCGCTAGGTGAAAATCAGAAGCCACCCATCACATTCAGAGCAAAGACATTTAGAAAGTGAATCTATTGATCCAGTCAAGAGTACATTTTGGCTGGAACTCTGTGGCAGCTGCAGGCTGTTTTTAAAAATAATGCCAAACTTGTGAATATTGAAAATGCAGGATATTTGTGCTATTTACATTATTACATATCCTGAATAAGTAACATACACTTTAATATGTTTTAATTTTGCCTTTATAAAATGGTAAGTTTTTGAAAAGCTGCAAAACCAGCCTCTGCTACTAGAGCTGCTATGTCAGCTGGCCAGAGGCTGGCTGAGAGGGCTACACCTTGAGCCACTCCTGAGACAAAACAAGGGTTAGTGGAATAGGATATAGGGGAGATAATGACAAGGGAGACACAGGAATAGGAGAAGGTGATAAGAGGGCAAAGGTGAGCGTGGAGTAGAGTGCATATAACCCCAAACCTACCACACATCCCTCATGGCAAGAAATGGTGTGGGTGGGTGTGTAAAACCTGAGCCATGCAATGGACAAAATGTGGGGATAAGTGAGCCTGTATGTCTAAGGGCTTGGCTACACTTACAAATTTGCAGCACTGCAGCAGGGTGTGAAAACACACCCTCTCCAGCGCTGCAAATTGCGGCGCTGCAAAGCGCCAGTGTGGTCAAAGCCCCAGCACTGGGAGCGCGGCTCCCAGCGCTGTACGTTATTCCCCACAGGGAGGTGGAGTACGGACAGCGCTGGGAGAGCTTTCTCCCAGCGCTGGCGCTTTGACTACACTTAGCGCTTCAAAGCGCTGCCGCGGCAGCGCTTTGAAGTGTAAGTGTAGCCAAAGCCTAAGCCAATACCCTTGTAAACAGGCTGGAAATCCTCTCCCAAAGAAGTCAGTGAAGGGATGGCAATGAAAATGATTAGGGGGCTGGGGCACATCATTTATGAGGAAAAGCTGAGGGAACTGGGCTTATTTAGTCTGCAGAAGAGAAGGGTGAGGGAGGATTTGATAGCTGCTTTCAACTCCCTGAAGGGGGTTCCAAAGAGGAGGGAGCTAGACTGTTCTCAATGGTGGCAGATGACCAAACAAGGAGCGATGGTCTCAAGTTGCAAAGTGGGAGATCTAGGTTGGATATTAGGAAAAACTATTTCACTAGGAGGGTGGTGAAGCACTAGAACAGGTTACCTAGGGAGGTGGTGGAAACTCCATCCTTGGAGGTTTTTAAGGCCCAGTGTGACCCTGGTTGGGATGATTTAGTTGGGGTTGGTCCTACTTTGAGCAGGGGTTTGGACTAGATGACCTCCTGAGGTCTCTTCCAACCCTAATCTTCTATGATTAGGGTTCTCTTCCAAGCCCCACTGCAGATGGAGATCCAGTTGATGGTGGTTTGGTGCGTGGTGTTTTTGGGGTTTTTTTGTTTTTGTTTTTTGGAGGATTGACATACCATATAGGAGGATTTCATAGGTCCAGAGAAGCATCCAAATTCCCAGATGCTTATCCCAATGCTTCTGAGTCTCTGATAATGGCAATATTCATGTTAAAATAAGCTGAATTCACCAAAATGTGCAGAACAGCTGCCCCTAGGCGCTGTTTTCCTGGCAGTCTGATTACCTGGGAAACAGTCCTGTGGGGAAGAAGTGGAGATCCACATACTGCCAGCAGCGTACCTCACATGTGCATTTAATTTTCATTTTATAAGACAACCCGATCAATAGAGTTAAAAACAGGACTAACGTACAGTGGGAAAGAAGCTTCATACATAAGGTAAAAACCACTTTATTGAATCCATTTATTTTTACTTCAAATTATTTATGCATTAATATAGTTATAACTAAATTATGTTTTTAAAAACTCTGGATCTCTAATTTAGAATGAAATATTGGAATAATAAAATCAGCCTAAGACACTCCACAGCATGCGTCATGCTGGGACTTTCCCGCTTCTTAGGAGATTCACAGCAATTGGCATCATACCTGAGGCATCACAATATCCCAGTATTATATAAGCCTTGACTCATAGTTTAATGGGAAAATAAAGAATATTTTGTTTCAAGCTGCGATACTTCAAACAGCTCAGTTTAAGGAGGCTTTAATTTTTCTGTTCACACTGAACAAGGCCAATCATGTACTCATCATTATGAAATCACAAAAAAATTATATTTTGAGCCCATGCCAAGTTATAAATGTTCAGATTATTGAGAGAGACAAAGACACTTCAGAAAATTATTCTATTTCCTAGGTGGAAATCAGAAGTCACCCATTACACTCAGAGCTTAGAATATTTAACATAAAGACACTGAAGTAGACTTCAAACAATTTGGACTATCACTTATTATATATGGGAGGCAGCATAGTTTAGTGTGAGAGCAAGGGACCAGAATTCAGAAGTTCTGGATTCCAGTAAGGCACAGACTTGCTGCATGACTTGAGGTAAGCCATTTAACTCCTCTACCTCAGTTTTCTCCACCGGTTACAAGATACAATGGCTGCCATTAAAAGTTACAATTACCATGGTATTTTCAATACCCTGCATTCTGAGTCCATTGAGTACAAGAATGTTATGAACACTGCAGTTAAGTTAATTTTGCCTGCAAATAGTAATTATCAATTTAATGCTGATCACTGTATCTTCATCATAAGGGTGTTGTGAGGCTTAATTAATGTTTGCAAAGTACTTCAAGGTCCTTGGATGAAAGGCACCATAAAAGTGTGAAGATTGTTATAGTTGCATGCTTATCATGACCATGCCCAGCTCTGTCTAGCAACCCAGCAACTACAATGGTCTCACTAGCATCAGCTGTATGGTAATCTAAAATATTTTGAGATTAGAATCTACAAGGATTTTAACACCAGGGTTCAAATAATTTAGCACCAACCTGATAATCCAGGGGTGGCCAAACTGTGGCTCTTTTACCATTAAAGTGTGGCTCACAGGGCTTTCCACATCCTTCCCCCGCATTCTTCACCTACCAGACTGGCGGGGGCGGGGGGGCAAAGAGGCACTCAGGACCTCTGCCTTGCAGCAGGGTGGTGTGATAAGAGCTTCTGCCTAGCAGGGAGGGGCTTCAGCCCTGCAGGGCACACCGACCAGGTTCGGGACTTCAGCAGGAGCAGGGCTGAAGCCTCAGCTCCCAGCAGATGTGCCCCAGCCATTGAACTTCTGAAGATTGTCGTATGTGGCTTCGAGGGCCAGTAAATTTGGCCACCCCAGTTATAATCACAGGAAGGATATGCTTTGTATTCTAGTTTCCTAGAAGCTCCTGAGAAATTAGACTATTAGTTCAATTGTAACTATTTTTATAGGATTTTATAATTTTGTGCTTTTTTGTGGAATATACCAGTAGATTAAAGCCTATTATCCAAGCCTGTGCAAAATGTATTAATCTTTGTACAGACACAAGTAAATGAAGTACAGCCATCTCAGGCTGCAGATCTTAAATCACATCTTGAACGGCTCAAGCTAAATGTGCTCTAAATTTGAGTACTTGATATTTCCTTCTACTTCCACTCTGATGTTTACACCATAACCATCTTCTTTGTCACTTAGGAATGCAAACACTGCTAAATCTTCAATTTCCCCCCCCCCTTTCATGTTCAGGCCACAACATAACAGTGACCAATGCTAGATGCTTCAGAAGGAATGAACAAAATAGGGTAATTATGTCATCCATTCGCTGTCACGCAGTCCCAGCTTCTGGCAATCAGAGGTTTAGGGACATGCAGACCATGGGGTTGCATCCCTGACCATCTTGGCTAATAGCCATCTATTAGCCTATCCTCTATGAACTAATTCCTTTTTTAACCCATTTATACTTTTGGCCTTCACAACATCCCCTGGCAACAAATGTCACAGATTGACTGTGCATTGTGTGAAGAACTGCTTCTTTATGTTTTGAACCTGCTGCCTATTAATTTCATTGTGAACCCCTGATTTGTGTGTTATGTGAAGGGATAGATAACATTTCTCTATTCAGGTTTCAGAGTAGCAGCCGTGTTAGTCTGTACCCGCAAAAAGAACAGGAGTACTTGTGGCACCTTAAAGACTAAATTTGTTAGTCTTTAAGGTACCACAAGTACTCCATTTCTCTATTCACTTTCTCTACACCATTCATGATTTATAGACCTCTATCACAGTGGTTCCCAAACTGGGGTTTTGAACCCCTGGAGGTTCATGAAATGTTACAGGGGGTTCTCTGGGCAGGGGGGGGATTCCCTAATGGCAGGCAGAGCTGTCCGTAGGGACCCTGGGCACCACGGGGCCATCAGCACAGAGCCCCTGGACTTCCAAGAGCTAAGCAGATCAAAGCAAGCATATCTATCTCACTGAGGAGATTTAAACTTCAAGACTCCTTATAAGAAATGGAAAGGGAGGTGGATATTTTTTGTTGTTTTTAAAACTAAATAGGCAGCTGGTATTGTTTTTAAAATTATTCTGAAGTGTTAAGTTTTGTTGTAACATGCGTTGTTTGCCTGGATTGCTCAAGACCTGAATGCTTGTATAGGAGGAACTCTTTGAGTTGGCTTCTTAAATACCTTCATGTTTCACATCTGATACTCCTTGATGAAACAGAATTGTTTTATAACAGGCTTATTCAAAGTGATACAAGCTACAAAAGTGAGATCTTGGAAGAGTGTTGCCATTTTCATAATGTAATAAAAATACTGTAAGTCATAAAAACAAATTTTATATTTCCAAGATCACTGCTTTTATAATTTATACTCGGGTAAAGGAGAAAATCCCTGGAAATATTCATTTTTAGCAGGGGGTTTGTGAGACTTGACATTTTAGTGAAAGGGATTCACAGGTTGTTGAAGTTTGGGAACCACTGCTCTATCATATTCCCCCTCCCCATTAGTCTCTTTTCTAAGATAAACAGTCTGTCTTCTTAATCTCTCATGTGAGCTGTTCCATATCCTTAATAACTTTTGTTGCCTTTCTCTGTACCTTTTCCAATTCTAATACATCTTCTTTGAGAGGGGGCAACCAGAACTATCATAGTAATCAAGGTGTGGGAATAACAATTTATATAATGTCATTATATATTTTGTTTTATTACCTATCCCTTTCCTAAGGGCTGAGCCTCCCAGTGGATTCAGGGGGCCTGGGGCAAAGCGGGGGAGCTGCAGAGCTTGTACTCACCTGGCGGCAGTCCAGGTCTTCGACGGCACTGAAGGGCCCCCTGCCGCTGCCCCACTTGCCACCACCACCCCCTTTCTGGGCAGCTTTGCCTAAGGGTTCTTAACACTGTTAGCTTTTTTTGACTGCTGCTGCACATTGGAGTAGATGATTTCAGAGAGCTATCCACAATGACTCCAAAATCTTTCTGGAGTAGCAAGACCTCATCATTTTGTATGTATTCCAATGTGCATTACATTGTATATATCAACACTGAATTTCATCTGCCATTTTGTTGCCTAGTCATCCACTTTTGTGAGATCCTTTTTAAACTCTTTGCAGTCAGCTTTGGACTTCAGTATCTTGAGTGATTCTGTATCATCTGCAAATTTTGCCACCTGTTTACCCCTTTTTCCAGATCACTTCTGAATATGTTGAACAATACAGATCCCAGTACAGATCCTTGGATACCCTATTTATCTCTCTCCATCATGAAAAACAAACATTACTTCTCCATTTCCTGGCTTTTAACCAGTTACTGATCCATGAGAGGCCCTTCCTTTTTATCCCATGACTCCTTACTTTGCTTATGAGCCTTTGGTGTGGGACCTTGTCATGACATAGACCTTCTGAAAGTCCAGTACACGATATCCACTGGATCACCCTTGTCCACATGTTTGTTTGACCTCCCTCAGATAATTCTAATAAATTGGTGAGGCATGGTTTCCCTTTACAAAAGTAGTGACTCTTCAGCAACATATTGATTCATTTATGTGCCTGAATTCTGTTCTTTGCTATAGTTTTAATCAATTTGCTTGGGACTGAAGCTAAGCTTCCCAGCCTGTAATTGCCATGATCGCCTCTGGAGCCTTTTTATTTAAAAAAAACAAAAAAAAAAAAAAACAGCCCTACGTTAGCTAATCTCCAGCATCTGGTACAGAGGCTGATTTAAGAGAGGTTACATACCATAATTAGCAGTTCAAATATGAAATTGCAGATTTCCTTCAGAACTCTTGGGTGAATACCTTATGGTTCTGGGGACTTACTACTGTTCTATTTATCAATTTGTTCCAACACCACCTCTGACACTTCATTCAGGCACAGTTCCTCAGATTTGTCATCTAAAACAATAGCTCAGGTGTGCGAATCTCCCTCATATCCTCTTCAGTGAAGACTGATGCAAAGAATTCATTTAACTTCTCCACAACAGCTGTCTCTTCCTGGAGTGTTGTTAGCACCTCAACTTTCCAGTGGCCACCACTGAATGTTTGGTAGGCTTCTTGGTTCTTATGTACTTACAAAAACAACCAGGAAAGGGTTTTTTTATCTTTTGCTAGTTGCTCTTCAAATTCTTATAGCCTGCCTAATTATACTTTTACAATTGACTCGCCTTTCTATTTTCCTCAGCAGGATTTTGTGACGTTACTGACAAACTGGGACCATATAGATCATTGTTGCAACCAAGGTCCTGTAGTGGCACCAAATTTTGTATAAAGGGGGTCAAATAAAGTGTCTAAGAAAGGTTATGGTTTGCTGGTTATAATTATGCTATTTGGGTGCATGTATTTTTGTATTTAAAATTATAAGTATGGGCTCTATACTGTCTGTATTTCAAACTTGTGCTATGCTTCTGGGTGACATCCCAGACAAGTTGGTGTCAGCTCTGCCTAGCCTCGTTCATGGCTCACTAAGGGCCATCAGCTATACAACTGACCCACTAAGAGAAGGCAGATACACCTTGTGACTCAACAAGGCATGCAGGGACATGCTATGGACAGAACTCTGAGGTTTTCCATGCCATGTGATAAAGTTTTTCTTTGGGACAAAAAGCAGAGACCACATGGCAAGAGAATTAAAAAAGCTGCTGCAGCTCCTGCTTCTTGCTTCTGGAGGAACTTTGCTACAAACTGAAGCTCTAAAACAAAGGACTGAATAACCCATCCCAGCTGTGGATGTACTCCAGAGACTTGATTTGAACCTGCAGCTTATTCCTTCACTGCTACAAGTCTGAACCAAGAACTTTGCCATTACTGTGTGTAATTCCATTTAACCAATTCTAGCTCTCATCTGTATCTTATTCCTTTTATGACTAAACCTTTAGATTTTAGATTCTAAAGGATTGGCAACAGCATGATTTGTGGGTAAGATCTGATTTGTATATTGACCTGGGTCTGGGGGTTGGCCTTCTGGGATCAGAATTTTTTTTTTTTTTTACACTGGAGTATTGGTTTTCATAACCATCTGTCCACATAACAAGTGGCACTGGTGGAGATATTGGAAAACTGGAGTGTCTAAGGTAATTGCTTGTATGACTTGTGGTTAGCCAGTGGGGTAAAACCAAAGTCCTCTCTGCTTGGCTGGTTTGGTTTGCCTTAATAGTATAGGAATTCCAGCTTTGGGCTGTAACTGCCCTGCTCTAAAGAATTTGTCCTGAATTGGCACTCTCTGAAGTGTCCCACCGAAGGGCAGCCTCGTTACAGATCTGACTTCCAATTTTTAAAGAATGTCTCTCTACCCACCTCTTTTACTCTGTTTAACCTTGGTGGCAATTTTTTTTTTTTGGATCCTCTTCTTTTTGGGGGGGTTATATATTTAGTTTGTCTTTACTATGGCATTTTAAAAACATTTCCATGCAGTTCGGAGGCATGTCACTCTTGTGATTGTTTTTAAATTTCCGTTTAACTACCTACCATTTGTGTGTAATTACCCTTTAAGTTAAATGCTACTGTGGTAGGTTTATTTGGCATTCTAAAGAATTAATTACATTATGGGTGAATTGCTCAGTAATGACCATTTTCACTTTTGGACCACATCCTGTACATCACTTCAGACTAAATAAAGAATTGACTCTCCCCTTCTGGATTCCAGAACTAGCTGCTCCAATAAGCAGTCATAATGGTGTAGAGAATTTCTCTGTGCATCCCATCCTGAGGTGACACGTATCCAGTCAAATTGGGGATAGCTGAAATTCCCCTCCTCCCCCCCCCCCATTAAGGAGTTTTCTTTTTTGTAGCCTCTCTAACTTCCCTGAGGCCTGGTCTACACTACGGGGGGGTGGGGGGTCGAACTAAGGTACACGACTTCAGCTACGCGAATAGCGTAGCTGAAGTCGAACTACCTTAGTTCGAATTTCCTACCTGTCCAGACGCCGCGGGATCGAACTCCGCGGCTCCCCTGTCGACTCCGCCACCGCCGTTCGCGGTGGTGGAGTTCCGGAGTCGACGGGAGCGCGTTCGGAGTTCAAACTATTGCGTCTAGATTAGACGCGATAGTTCGAACTCCGAGAAGTCGAACTCTCCGCGTCGACCCAGCGGGTAAGTATGGACCTACCCTGAGTGTTTCACTATCACCTTTCTGGTCAGACAGTATATTCCTATTGCTATACTCATTATTCAAGCATAGAATTTCTGTCCATGGAAATTTCAACCAAGTTTTCTGTAGTTTCTTTCAAAACATACCAAAAATTCTACTCTTAAATCATACTGATGACACTTTCCCAAGCCCTAGTCATCTTTCACCTCTGTTACTACATCCCTTTATTTAGTGGGGTATTGCCCAAATGTCCCAGTCAGAATCTGAGCCCCTCCCCTCCATTGTGCCACATTTCACAAACATATGGTGACATGGTACCTCCCACAAACAGCACCTCTTAACCCCCCTCCTCCTTTTCAAGTCTCTCCAGAACGCTGCTTCTAAATATCCCCTTCCTCAGCTGGCATTGAGTGAAGACTTAAACCACTGCACTTGAGGAATTTCAACCTTTCTTCATTTGCAGACCACTTAAAACTGAATGAGGCTGCAGACCCCTTTGGAAATTCAACCTGGAGGCTGCAGCCCCCTACCATAGAAGGGTTAGACTGAAAACTGACTGAATAGAATTAAACTAAAAATGTTGCATGTGCTTGGCATGGCATTTGATGCAGTGAAAGGAAAGGGTGCTAAATGATGGGTTTCTATGGTAACAGCAGAACTTCCAGTTTTGAGCTGTAAGTGGGAATATTCATGTACTTTTGATTGATCAAAAAATTGAATGCCTTTTCTAGGATCTGAAACTTTGTCATTGTTAAGGGGTAACAGTCTGTGGCTCCCCAGGGGGTCCATTGACCACTGCTCCAGTAGATTCCCATCACAATAGGCAAATTAAAACTTCAAACTTCTTGGCTGCTAGAAACCACAGTCTGGAAAGAAGACTGGATGACAGATGCAGGTAAGATACAAGAGAGTTACCAAGATGCATGTCCAGATACCACAGAGATAAGAATGCAGTGAAGAAGGAAAAGATCAAGAGAGAAACTCTAATTTGTTTAGTTGCCATTCAGCAAGGTGCTTGGACATAAATAGCAATGGGTGTCACAAAATCTAGGCAGCCATAAAGTGCAAAAGACATCGTGATCTATTCCAGAACAGGCTGTATCTCAGACTACACAACTTTAGGAGAAACTGCTAACTACCACATTTAAGCTTTTGGAATGTTAACATTTAAAATTACCAATTTGTTTTTAATTATATTAAATTGCATTTGAGATCTCAATATTGTACAGATTTTGCTCTTTTAGTTTCAGCTTCAGATAGTGTACTCTGGGATAGTGATTTTTTTTCCCCCCTAACAAAGCCTGATACAAAGCGTGGAAGTTCCCTGTAAGGTGTTCCTTGTGTTAAATTTTTAAACTACAGGTTTAATACCCTTTGTGGCATATGTAATTAATCACTTCATGTAGTGTTATTTTAATAGATTTTTTTCAAAATAATTTAAAACAAAATCAGAAAGAAGAGACAAATGTTCTGAGCACAGGAAACATATTTGGGAAGTAATCACCTTTCAATCTCTCACATCTGAGTGCTATAATTTACGCTAATATGCTCTCAATATTAAACTCTTCTCACCACATAAGCATTGTTGCTGTAGGCAAGAATATCAGCTTTATCAGTTATGTAGCAATAAGTGACATTGTGTCACAAAAAGATTAGAAACTGCTGGGATCTGACACAAACAACTACTCTAAGCTCTATACCAGTAGTTCTCAAACTTTTCTACTGGTGACCCCTTTCACATAGCAAGCCTCTGAGTGAAATGCCCCTTATAAATTAAAAACACTTTTATTTTTTTTAGTGTGTGTGTGTGTGTGTGTGTATATATATATTTATGTATTTAACACCATTATAAATGCTAGCTGCAAAGTGGGGTTTGGGGTGGAGGCTGACAGCTCACAAACCCCCCCCCCCATGTAATAACCTCATGACCCTCTTAGGGGTCCTGAACCCCTATCTATATAGACACCAATTATGACACAAGAAAAGATGCAACTGAGAAACCCAGTTTTTAATCAGTCAAGCAGCCAAGGCACAAGTCATGCTTTCTGACCTTGTACTTTAGTTTTCATGCAGTACACTGACAACAGTCTGGACAATGGTGGGAACACACAACACTTCAGATTTCCTGAAAATCCATGACAAGACCACTCTTCAGGCTGCGTATGTATGTGGTTTCCATGGGTATTTTGTGGTAGGACTGAGCACCACTGCATATACATGTCCTAATTTAGGCTCATACCCCTTCACCCTCCATAAGTCACTACTGCTCCTAGCTGGGTGTGGGGCAGAGGCTGGCCAGAAGAGCATTTTAAGTGCAGACCACATTAAATACCAATCCCCATACAGTTAAATTTAAAGTATGAACCCACTCAAGACAAACAAGGAGCCATATTTAACAGAGTGGGTCTGGGAGGCACAAAACATGCTTTTACCAAAGGGGTGAACATCATTTGCTTGATGAAACACATGGGGCCTTAGGCAGAGAAACGTTACGCTAAGGAGTTGACGCTTGGAACAAGGGTTTTTCCACAGGTAAAATGCTGCTTACTCTTATTACCCAGTCTATAGTCTGCTAATGTTTCATTACTTGAAAATTTTTTTTACTCCTGTGAGAAATTCTGCACCACTGTGCAATGCAGAGTTTTCCAGAAATTAAGATAGTGCATGCAGACTTTCCTTTCCCCCATAGAAGAAGCAAAGAATCCTGCTTCTACAGAACCAGACTAACACGGCTACCCCTCTGATACTTTCCCCCATAGAAGGTGATGCAGTGCTGCTAGCCACCACTAGGGGCCACTGGACCTAGCAGAGCCCAGATTTCACATAGAAGACACTGCTGGGGGAGGGAGCTAGAGGGTTCCTGGCAGCTGCAGTTCCCCGCATGCTCTGAAGGAAGGAAGAAGGCAGCACAGAGGGAACTCCATGCAAACCTGGGACCAAACATCAGGCTGTTTCTCCCTCTGCATCCCTGGGCAGGTAGCTAGGCAAGGGGGGGAAGGGAGAGAACTGGGCTCTGGGGAGGGGGAGGGGATGCAGGTATCTGGGCCCGTAGGGCCCTGGAGTTGGACTTGGGGGTTTGTGGGTGTCTGGCTCCTTGGCTGCACTTGGGAAAGGGACAGAGAAATAGGAACTGGGTTGTCATAGGGGTTTCTTTAACTCTCTACTGCTGGGGGAAAATTTTGTGGGGGTCTGTATTTTTACACACATACTTGCTGACAGGTATTTTAAAATAAATTACCAACATAATTGAAACTGGCGTGATTATGTAGTGTTATCTTGACAAATAAAATGTGCAGAATTTTAAAATGTGCACAGAATTTTTTTTTTTTTTTTTGGTGCAGAATGCCCCCATGAGTAAAAAATGAAAACATAGGATCAACAATCAGGCAACACAAAACCATCCATACATAACTAGAATCTTCTACACTTTTTGTAGGCCGAGCTAATTGCACACATCTGGGGCTCCTTATTCCCCACCACCCAAACACACATGCTTCTTGTGTGAAACCTTTCCATCCCCTGCTGTTTCAGGGACTCCCTGCAATGGCCCTAACTACCCCCTCATATCAAGACTTTTTCAATTTATATTTAAATTCAAATGTATTAGAATGCAGGGAGCTGGGTCCATTAATGAAGGACTTTTCTCCTTGACCATCAAGCAGGGGACTGTGCCAGACTCTTACTACCCTGTGAAAAGTTAATGAAATCAGACGACTTTCAACTTGTATTCTTTGTCACTCATGTATACCGTTGAAACCCACAAGCATGTTGCTAGGGCTCAGCCCCAAGGGAAGACAGTATTGGCAAGCCCAAGATTCAAAAATCATCTCTCCATATTTCTTTCACACATACTATTGTCTCAGAAATTAGAATATGTTTTTAAATTACTACATGGGGTTGGCGGTTCATTCACTTTTGCTATCTGAGCCTTTAAGGTACACTTCATGATTTCAAGATTTTCTCTACAGTCATGAGAGCTATAAACTTAGCATTTTTTAAAAACAATAGATGTGATTTACATAAAAATCTTACGACTCCAGAGCAGGGGCTTTAAGGAAAAAAACATCAAATACTGTGAGACTCATGATAAGATCACAAGAGTTCACAACATGGGAAAGGAGCCTCAAGCTCTCTGGAACAAGGGGCTTCTTCATAATATATACAGTGGCCTGGAGGCTGCAGTCCATGCATTAGATCAATAAGTGTGGATAAAGTCAGTAATAGTCTACAAAGTAGGATAATAAAAGTTGAGCTCTTGCAAGGGATTCTTTACTGATTAACACAGCAGAATGGTCACAAACAAACAAGTAGGGAGTAGATTAGTTTTTACTGCTGTCCAGAGGAGAGAGTGTTTCAAGAAAACGAAGTTCTTCAATCCCCATGCAAGGTGGATCCTGTGGGGGAATCTCACCCTGACTCTAAAGTTAAAATTGTTTTAATGTATATCCACTGTGTTGGGCACCCCAGTTCCATACAGCCCTGCTCCTCCACAGATCCTGCATGGAAGGATAGGTATGAGTAATATCCATGCACAGGAAATGTGGAGAAAGTGTCACTCAGCCCTGATAACTGAAGTTCTGCTGCTGTCATGGAAGATGCAAACTAGTACTGGTGAGAAATAGTAACTCAGAACTACCATGCATATAGTTATTCCCTTATGCTACTGAAAAATTACTCATTGTACTGTTAACGCTAAGGATAATTTCCCTCGTGTTACTACATCACTTTCTAAATATGATTTTCTGCTACTATTATTCATAAGAATTCGTGTTTGCAATGACTATAAAAACTATTTTTATCTGAACATATGAATCCCATTTGTTTTTCAGCAAGCCAAATGAGAAGAGACATGCTGTGATCAATTATCAACGTGCATGGCATTAGGAGTATAACCAATATTACCACTCCCAATTTTCCTGTTATCCAGGAAATTAAAAGGGAAAACCAAAAAAGCAATAATGATACACAAACTATTTAATTCATTTTTCTTATTTCAAATCAGAAGAAAACATTTAGCGGTGCTATTATTGTCTAGATTTTCAAGCAATACATGACTGCATAGGTTTCAGAAAAGCCAGGTAAAGAGTGGTGAAAGTATTCTCACTGCTTTAAGCTCATAAAAACAAAGGATGAATAAACAGATATTTCTAGCGATAACTGTAAAATATTGTCTTCTGAACAGAAATTACCTCAACTGTGAATAACATTCTCAAACTCTTCAGTGCCTTGAACAATATTTTATACAAACTGCCCTCTCATTTCTCAAGAATCTCTCTACCATTTTCGAGACGCTGTTATAGCAAAATGGGGGACCCTATCCAAGCATAATGGACTTGTCATGTTTATTACTAGATCTAAGTTAATAGTAACTGCCCGGGGGGTGGGGGTGGGAAAAGGATGGACAGCTTAGACAGATCAGTGAAAAAAATCACTCTTCTATAAATTAATGGCACATTTTCAGCAGGATTACTATGTTCTGTATGTTTTAGTCAGACAAGTTACTGGGCTCATTACACAGCAACTGGGCAAAATACTAATGGCCTATAATATATAGGAGGTCAGACCAGATGATCTAGTGGTCCTTTCTGGCCTTAATCTATTAAACTATCAATCCCATCCATAAATAAAAACCCCTAACTCAATTGGGGTGGTGCTTTTAACTCAGGTTGACAGACCAGTCAAGGAAGATGTGCTAATTTGAGTTTAAACCTAACTCATCAGATACTAATTGAATCACTTTGGGCTGCTCTCCCTCGAGTTATCCTAATTTGAGAAAAAGTTGGCCCAACTTGAATTATCTACACTCAAGTCTTCGCAGCAGAGTTAAGACTAAGTAAGAAGAGCAATAACACAGCATTAAGCAGTCACTATAATACATAAACATGGGCCATACAGATGTAGATACAGTCACACAGGCACCAAAAGGTCAATTTTTCACCAAAATACTTAGTGGCATCTGACTCAGCTGATGAAAATGAATGCATCAGTCCGCACTGCTTTGGATAGTTATCGAGCAAAACAAGTCAGCAGTGTGGAAGCACATCTTCTTGAATGGTGGCCGAAGCATGAAGGGTCATATGAATGTTTAGCATATCTGGCACGTAAATACCTTGCAATGCCAGCTACAACAGTGCCATGCCAACACCTGTTCTCACTTTCAGGTGATACTGTAAATAAACAGAGGGCAGCATTATCTCCCGTAAATGTAAACAAACTTGTTTGTTTTAGCAATTGGCTGAACAAGAAATTGGACTCAGTGGACTTGTAGGCTCTAAAGGTTTACATTGTTTTGTTTTTGAGTGCAGATGTGTAACCAAAAAAAAAATCTACATGTGTAATTAGCACTTTCACGATAAAGAGATTGCGCTACCGTACTTGTGAATTGCAAAAAACTATGTTTTACAGTGCAAATATCTGTAATAAAAAAAGACTCTAAAGTGAGCACTGTACACTCTGTATTGTATTGTAATTGAAAACTATGTTTGAAAAGGTAAAAAAACCAAAATATTTAAACAAATGGTATTCTGTTTAACAGTGTTAAAACTGCCATTAATCGCGATTTTTTTTAATAGTTTGATAGCCCTAAAAATAAACAGTACACGCAATTTACACAATATGCTAAATCCCAACGTAGTGAGGCCCTTCATGGTTTTTGCTGCTAGCAAATCTTCTGCCTCATAAGCAAAGCACACACAGGGTTTGCAGAGGCAATTTCATGATGAAGTATGTAGTGAAACAAAATCAGGAATTAAATGCTTTTATTTTTCAATAAAAAAATTGCACAACTTTACAACAGATGTTCTTGTGGCATGAGAAAGTAACAAATTTGCTGATTATGATTTAAGCCTTTCAATTTAACAACAAATTCCAAAGAAAAAAAAATAAGAAAAACTCATTAACATTTCCCAAGCTAGACATGAACACCAGAATAATGTGCTCTTCCAGTCACTTTACATGAAGTCTAATAGTCAAGATATAAGAAATTTATCAGACATGCAACCTGAAGTCAGAATAAAACACAAGGCTTGAAGCATTGAGTTTTCTGCCTACGCCATTGATCCCAGAAGAACAGCACAATCTACAGACCAAAAGACACTTTCATCAAGTATTTTCTTTCAAATTTCCTCCCATGAATTATGCCCTAGGGTTTATAGCTTATTTCTGATAAAAAAAGGACACAGCTCTTGCTATACATAGGCTTTAAATGAGTCACTGTTGCCAGTTGAAAAATTATTTGGAAAAAAAAAGTGTGCTCATATTTCAGAGTTGTATCTAAGTCCACAAATTAGTTAACATATTAAAAGGAGTAACAAATTTCACAGTGATTGCAGTACTTTTTACTGTGCATCTGAGGAAGAAGCTGTTTAAATGATGCCAAGGAGGAAAATGTGACAATCTAGTTTTTAAAAATCTACTTTGACAATACCTGTAAAGTATATTTCAATCAGAGACCCACTGGCCTTCCAGTATTTCTCCACCCATTTCTCCAGTAATGTTACCTCAATCTATTTCAGAACAACTACATTTTACAGCTATTTCCATACTAATTCATTAGTGAAATTTTCTATTATATGAGGATTAAGATGCAAAAAATTAATCAAGTTTATTAATATTCTAGCAAGGATTCTTTTTGTGCTGTTACAGAAAACTGAAGTGTTATTAGCAATGACAGTGTCAACATCAGAGAAGATTATAGTGCATCATTAGACATGCTAATAGGGAAGATTCAAGGAAGCTGCACATTTGATCATTATTCAAATTAGTATATTCAATAACAAACCTGTGCCTTGCAGCTCTAAGATTAAAATCCTCACTAGGACAGCTAATAATTCACCATTTATGTTGAGGCCGTGGGCAATAGGAGGTAACAGCCTCAAACTAGCAACTTAAATATTACACCAATTTAAAAAAAAAATGAAACCTCTGCAATATGCCCTCTTTAGTCCTGGTTTTATGAAATATTCATCTACAGCATTTTGAAGCTTCAGAAGAGTTTCTCAGGAAGTGAATTATGTTCCTGAATACTGTCTCTTAATACATATGCCAGGGTTAATTTTTTTTCCTAACAGACATCCATGAATACATGCATGTGTATGCCACCCCTACAAAAAATACAAGATTTTTTAAAAATTGTGACATTGCACTCCGTATGTTTATGGAAATATGCTTATGAGTGTAAATATAATGTAACCGAAATATGCTTTATGCAAAAGGTCTCTTAAAGTATCATTACAAAGCATAATCTACTGAGTATGTTCATCCTATTTGTATGAATGTATCATTCTTGTATATGAAGCATTACTCTGAAGTCCTATTGTAAATGCAAAGTGTGGGCCATTAATGGTGGCTTGGAATCTTGATGGCTCCCATTAACTAGGACAACTGGTGGTAAATGGCTCTGTTTACTTGTAAGCCTTCCTGTATACCTGGGTGCCAACTAGTGGGTAATGAAGTCTCACAGGACATGTGATCATGTCACATGATACTGGAATCCATCTTAAACCTGGTGCTTTTCCATTTAGGAGGGGTGAGAACCCAGAGAGACACACAAAGGATTCCCACCTTGTGCCAAAGCTATAACAGGGGGTGGAACAGAACAAAGGGGGCTGCCAGTCATGAGAAATCCCTGTATTTTCCCCTGGTACGGTCCTTGTTCCAGGTGGTAGGATTGGACCCAGACTAGGAAGGAATCTAGTCTGTGAAAGAAGCTTATTGGAACATCTGAGGGTGAGATTTACCTGTATTCAGTTTCTTAATACATTAGGCTTAAGACATCCATGTGTTATTTTATTTTGCTTGGTAACTTACTTTGTTCTGTCTGTTATTACTCGAAACCACTTGAATCCTACTTTTTATACTTAATAAAATCACTTTTGTTTATTAATTAACCCAGAGTAAGTGATTAATATCGGGGGGAGCAAACAGCTGTGCATCTCTCTCTATCAGTGTTATAGAGGGCAGACAATTTATGAATTTATCCTGTATAAGCTTTATACAGAGTAAAACAGATTTATCTGGAGTTTAGGTCCCACTGGAAGCTGGGTGTCTGGGTGCTGGAGAGAGGTGACCTGCTGAGCAGTTTTTGGTTAAAGTCTGAAGCTTTGGGAGTGTGGACCAGACCTGGGTCTGTGTTGCAGCCGGCTAGCGTGTCCTGCTCAACAAGGCAGGGTTCTGGAGTCCCAAGCTGGCAGGGAGGCTCAGAGGTAATCTGAGCACGTCAGGTGACAGTCCCAAAGGGGTCTCTGTGACCAAACCCATCACACCAGCGTTGAATTTTTTTCCTAAGAGATGTCCATGAACACATGCATGTGTACACCACCCCTACAAAAAATACAAGAAGATTTAAAGAAATTTCTACTACCAACCACTTCAGTTAGTAGCAGCTCTTCTTTCAGTGTCAAGTCATGTCCCATTCTTATAGGTCAGCACCTCAGCAGCACCATCATGTTTACCTGGAACAATTTTCAAGTTTTATCCTTGAAAATCACTTCATGACAGGGATGATTTATACCAGTGGTTCTCAACCAGGGGTACACATACCCCTCTGGGTATGCCGAGGTCTTCCCGGGGCAGGGGAGATCAACTCTTCTAGATATTTGCCTAGTTTTACAACAGGCTACATAAAAAGCACTAGAAAAGTCAGTAGCAACTAAATGTTCACACAATGACTTGTTTATACTGCTAATGTAAGTACGATATTTATATTCCAATTAATTTAATTCATAACTATATGGTAACAAGAATGTAAGCAATTTTTCAGTAACAATGTGCTGAGATACTTTTGTATTTTTATGTCTGATTTTGTAAGCAAGTAGTTTTTAAGTGAGGTGAAATTTGGGGGTACACAAGACAAATCAGACTCCTGAACGGGGTACAGTACTATGGAAAGGCTGAGAGTCACTTATTTATAGTGTAGATGAGCTAACCAGCAACAGAGAAAAGTTAACACTGTTTCCTAGCAGCTGTGCCAAGAGACAGCAGCACTTTCCCATCTGTCCAGCAACTAGGGTTGCCAAACTTTCTAGCTGCACAAAACCGCACGCCCTTGCCCCACTTCCCACTCCATCCCTGCCCCGCCCCTTCTGAGGCCCTGTCCCCACTCACTCCAGCCCCCCTCCCTCTGTTGCTCACTCTCCCCCACCCTCACTCAGTTTCACTACCCTGGGGCAGGGGGTTGGGGTGCAGGAGGGGGTGAGGGTTCCAGGGGTGGTTGCAGGCTCTGGGGATGAGGGGTTTGAGGTGCAGGAGGGGACTCCTGGCGAGGTCAAGGGCTTTGGAGTGTGGAAGCGGGCACAGGGATGGGGGTGTGGGCTCTGGGGTGGGGCCAGGGATGATGGGTGCGGGGGGGCTCAGCGCTGGGGTGCAGGACGGGGTGCAGGCTCCAGGAGTTTGGGTGCGTGAGGGGGTTCCGACCTGGAGCAGGGGTTAGGGGTGCAGGAGGGGCTTTGGGGTCCAGCCAGGCAGCACTTACCTCAGGGGGCTCCCGGCTGATGGTGCAGCAGGGCTAAGGCAGGCTCCCTGCCTGCCCTGGCTCCACGCTGCTCCCGGAAGCAGCCAGTATGTCTGGCCCCTAGGCAGAGGTGAGGCCAGGTGGCTCTGAGCAGTGCGTGTTGCTTGCAGGTGCCACTCCCATGGCCAATGAGAGCTGCAAGGCCAGTGCTTGAGGCCGAGGCAGCGTGTAGCGCTTCCCTGATCCCCCCTGTGCCTAGGGGCCTTAGGGACATGCTGGCTGCTTTCAGGAGCTGTGCAGAGCCAGGGCAGGCAGGGGAGCCTGCCTTAGCCCCACTGCACCACCAACCGGACTCTTAACAGCCTGGTCAGCCATCCAGGTCCCTTTTCGGCTGGGCATTCTGGTTGAAAACTGGACACCTGGCAACCCGAGCAGCAACACATTGGAATAGACCAGATCAAGGACTATGTGGTACAAGCCACTGGCACTGGGACAGGAGTCCCCTCCTGTACCCAGACAGCTGCACTCTGCAGCACGGTATGGGGAGGAGGTGACCAGCTCTCTGTGGAGAAAGAAGTAGTTCGGGACTATTTAGAAAAGCTGGACGAGCACAAGCCCATGGGGCCGGATGCACTGCATCCAAGGGTGCTAAAGGAGTTGGCCGATGAGATTGCAGAGCCATTGGCCATTATCTTTGAAAAATCATGGCGATCGGGGGAGGTCCTGGATGACTGGAAAAAAGCTAATGTAGCGCCCATCTTTAAAAAAGGGAAGAAGGAAGATCCAGGGAACTACAGGCCAGTCAGTCTCACCTCAGTCCCTGGAAAAATCATGGAACAGGTCCTCAAGGAATCAATTCTGAACCACTTAAAGGAGGGGAAAGTGATCAGGAACAGTCAGCATGGATTCACCAAGGGCAAGTCATGCCTGACTAACCTAATTGCCTTCTATGATGAGATAACCGGCTCCGTGGATGAGGGGAAAGCAGTGGATGTGCTATTTCTGGACTTTAGCAAAGCTTTTGATACAGTCTCCCACAGTATTCTTGCCAGCAAGTTAAAGAGTATGGTCTGGATGAATGGACGGTAAGGTGGATAGAAAACTGGCTAGATGGTCGGGCTCAACGGGTAGTGATCAATGGTTCCATGTCTAGTTGGACGCCGGTATCAAGTGGAGTGCCCCAAGGGTCAGTGCTGGGGCCGGTTTTGTTCAATATCTTCATTAACGATCTGGAGGATGGTGTGGACTGCACCCTTAGCAAGTTTGCAGATGACACTAAACTGGGAGGAGTGGTTGATACGCTGGAGGGTAGGGACAGGATACAGAGGGACCTAGACACATTAGAGGATTGGGCCAAAAGAAATATGATGAGGTTCAACAAGAACAAGTGCAGAGTCCTGCACTTAGGACGGAAGAATCCCATGCACTACTACAGACTAGGGACCGAATGGCTGGGCAGCAGTTCTGCAGAAAAGGACCTAGGGGTTACGGTGGACGAAAAGCTGAATATGAGTCAACAGTGTGCCCTTGTTGCCAAGAAGGCTAATGGCATTTTGGGTTGTATAAATAGGGGCATTTCCAGCAGATCAAGGGATGTGATCATTCCCCTCTATTCAGCACTGGTGAGGCCTCATCTGGAGTACTGTGTCCAGTTTTGGGCCCCACACTACAAGAAGGATGTGGATAAATTGGAGAGAGTCCAGCGGAGGGCAACAAAAATGATTAGGGGGCTGGAGCACATGACTTATGAGGAGAGGCTGAGGGAACTGAGATTGTTTAGCCTGCAGAAGAGAAGAATGAGAGGGGATTTGATAGCTGCTTTCAACTACCTGAAAGGGGGTTCCAAAGAGGATGGATCTAGACTGTTCTCAGTGGTTGAAGATGACAGAACAAGGAGTAATGGTCTCAAATTGCAGAGGGGGAGGTTTAGGTTGGACATTAGGAAAAACTTTTTCACTAGGAGGGTGGTGAAGAACTGGAATGGGTTACCTAGGGAGGTGGTGGAATCTCCTTCCTTAGAGGTTTTTAAGGTCAGGCTTGACAAAGCCCTGGCTGGGATGATTTAGTTGGGTTTGGTCCTGCTTTGAGCAGGGGGTTGGACTAGATGACCTCCTGAGGTCCCTTCCAACCCTGAGATTCTATGATTCTATGAAAGCCCTGCTGTGTAAGAGAACAATCACAATGCGCAGTAACTCTACATAGTCCAATCTGGATGAGTTACAAAGAATTGGACAGAGTGAGACTTTTGTATTTCCCAGCATAAAAGCTGGAAGCGAAGGAAGACAGCAGTGATAATTGTACCACCGTTAGGGGGGACTCAAACACAGTTGCAACACACTGGCTCAGCGAGTGAGATCATCTCGCCCTCTAGTGGTTGGCCCAAACAGGGAGTGTAAGAGCCTGCTACTAATGCTGGCTAGTTGGTCCTTTAACTTCAGTGGTAGAGACCTGCACTTTGGTGCTGAAGGTCTGGAGGATGCCAGACCTGTCACTGACCAGTCTCTGGAATCATCAATCCTGGAAACTTATTTTCTACAAAATGTATGTTCCATGCTGGCTCATCATATAATCCAATTTGAAAATAGCACATTCAGAGACCCAGAGGCAGTAGCAAATTTTAGAAGCAAGTATCCAGTGGACTGTATAGAACAACTGAGTTTTGCTGGGTCATGATGACCCCTACTTCTTCACACCTTCTCACGCAGCCCACTAGTGATTTCCACCCATTGTATACACAACCTAGGAATGGGGGAGAAAGGAAGCAGGGTCATATCTTAAAGGTAAATGTCTGCATCTAAAAAAGGTTCAGGCAAGTGAACAAAAAAAAAACCTATTGATATTAGGGCCCTATGAAACCCACGTAAACAAGAACATGGACAGAATCATGGAATCAAAACACCAAACACTGAATCCAGAACTGTAAAATAAAAAAATCTCCCTGCCGCGGCCCTGGGGCTAGAGGAGCGCTCTGTGCCCCCGCCCACTCAAGGTTCACTATATCCCAAGGTTCACTATTGCAAAGGGGGTTATAGTGAGGTTGTACTGTATACGCGTTTTTGCCCTTCACCACCACCGTAGATTAAGTGACCATTGCTTAGAGACATGGCCTGCTAATACTAGTGCAGTTTCCCCCCCCCCCACACACACACACACACACCCCAGTTCAGTACATCATTTAAACATGTTTAAATGGCATTCTACAACTGGAAAATGCTCATCCAAAAAGCTAAGGAATGACACGCTGACACCAAAGTTAAGAGCTAGTCAAGTTCCCTAATGACTTCTATGAATCAGACGGTATGATATTCTGCAAATGCTGTCAACATACAACAGACTGGACCTGAAAATATATCTCAATGATCATCTAATGTCAAAAACGCATCTGAACAATTGTGCCAAATATGATGAGAATCAGTGAGGATCTTACTCACTACAGAGAACAATTGCAGATGCACCTCTACCCCGATATAATGTTGTCCTCAGGAACCAAAAAAAAAAATCTTACTGCGTTATAGGTGAAACTGCGTTATATCGAACTTGCTTTGATCCACCAGACTGCATAGCCCCACCCCCCCAGAGTGCTGCTTTACCGCGTTATATCCGAATTGGTGTTAGATCAGGTTGCGTTATATCGGGGTAGAGGTGTAGTATGAAAAACTGCAGATGCCAGACAGGAGTTTGTTGAAGATTTTGTTGTGATCTGTGCTAAGGCTGATACCCTGTTGAAAAAAAAATGAAGACACTTCAACCTTTCCTCTTAAAACACTGCGGCGGGGGGTGGGGGGTCATTGCTTGAAAATGGCACTTCAGCAGATTTACCTGCCACATGTTTATCAGGAGCAGATGGTGGCAGTACTGGCCAAAAACCATGGGGCGAAAATTTCAGATCGATGAGACAATAAATATCCAAGACTGCAGTGTGCTATTGTCATAGGTAAGTTTTTTTCTTTTACTACAATGACAGATCCTTAAGATGACACTTTTTTATAATGTGTGCATTGGCCTTTAGGAAAAGGTTAGTTATACTTAGAAAAGACTAACCACTTATATGATTTAAAGTACAAATAATTTTAAAAAAAGTTTAAAATGCTGTAACCCTTTAAAGTAGCCTTAACTGAAAGAGGGGAAAAGCATCATATTGGGATTTTGGAGCAATTCTATTAAATGCTTGTTAATA
Organism: Mauremys mutica; assembly: GCF_020497125.1. Taxonomy (NCBI): domain Eukaryota; kingdom Metazoa; phylum Chordata; order Testudines; family Geoemydidae; genus Mauremys; species Mauremys mutica. The sequence goes on along the minus strand of NC_059072.1, from coordinate 30,247,088 downwards.
AATTTTACCAAGCATTTCATAATTAATATGCATTGGGAAATTTAATTGTGTATTGCAATGCACCTGTAATATTATGCTTCTAAAATATTAAAAAACCTTTTTAACATTCAAAATAATATTATAGTGAAGCTATATTTTTTGTCCATTACTGATTTTGAAGCTGGATTTTTGTCCATTACTGATTGTTTGTTTAATGAAATCCTCCAGTAACAAACAAGTAGAAAAATGATAATTTTTTTTTTCAGGTATTGAAGATCAGTACTATTCGACTGATGTCATATTCATGGAGAGCTGCAACCACGCCACATTCTCACAGGCTGTTCTGGAGTCAATGAATAGGAACCAGCTCAGCCTCAATGATTTTTGGGCAGTTGTAACTGACAATACAGCATACTGCATCAAAGCACAGAAAGCAGCACTGAAATGTGTCATGCCCAACAATGTACATGTGACATGTCTATGTCACATAATTAATATGATAGGTGAGATGTGGAAGCATTTTCACTTCTTTAGCGATGCAGCCATAAAGTGAAGATGGGTTGCTTTTCTTAAGTCCAGAGAAGATGTGCACACCATGAAGGTCCCCCCTGAAGCAGTACATACAAGATGGAATAGCTGGCTTCAGGCAGTAAAATATGCAGAGCACATTGATCTCTACCGGGATTTTTTTGAAAAAGAAGTCTCAGCACAGACTATGACAAACCTTTTGACATCACTTAGCAGTCAGAAGAAATCAGACTTGCTGAAACTTAAGACAGTTTTCATATCTGAAGCTTGCCCCAAACTGATAAACAACCCTGACCATCTTTGAGGGTACTCACTGCCATACAGCTATCTCAGCTTTCAATATTATGGAAGACCTAGGGTCTTACTTGATTTCTGGAACAGCCAAAACCTGTTGGTTTGCGTGAAGAAACTGAGACTCTTGGATGACTTCTCCATAAGAGAGAAAAATAAATATACCGGACAATGTGCATGAAGCTTATCAGCTTGCTTTTCTCCAAATTCTCCAAACACTGGGATGTCCAGCCAACAAAAAGACATGTATCAACTGATCCGTGTGTTTGATCCCAGGAAGACTCCAGCAATGTAGTAAAACACTGATCAATATAGCAAGGTACCGCCTATCACCCTTCCCCCACCAGAACTGTGTGAACAATGGCTGGTGTTTCTGCACAGCACTCAGAATGAGCCCGTCCCAGATCCACTGGATCTTTGCACTTACAGGAAGGTTATAATGGAACAAGTGCCTAAAAGTAGCAGAGGTTTACCTACCTTACATCTTCGTCCCTGACAGCTCTCTAGACACAGAGAAAAGCTTCAGTAAATATCAAAATCTACTTATAGACAAGAGGGAATCACTTTCTGAGGAAATAACTAAAAGGCTAACCATAATGTACCACACGGGAGATGTCTGCCACAGATGACAAACTTAAATGTCATTATTTTTGCCAATTTGTAACATTACTCAGCAATAAACTGTTGACTTGAGAGTTTAAAATTGTTTAATCAAATTTGAAATTAATGTAAGCGTTCCTTCAAAATACAGGAAGCTTGAAAGTACTGAGTTTAATTTAAAATGGCAATGCTGACTGCGGAAAGGATAAGTTATTTTTGTTAAGTTCATTTATTTTTAATTATTCAAATATGAATTCAGTTAAATTAACACTAAGAGGCTCTTACTTCTGTGGACTCCTTATGCTACTATTCAGCAATATCAGTTTGGTCACATTACCGACTGGTACTTTAAAAAAAGTGATTTAAAATGTTACTTTTACCATATACATTATATCTGCAGGATGTTGTGCTTAACTTGTAGTTTTTACAAAAAAACAAAAAAAAAACAAAAAAAACTTTTCCCACTGCAATCCAATTCTGAACATTTTTATGCATTTATAGTTAGGCTACTTAATTGTTGTCAATGTATCAAACAATTTTGATTTAAAGAATTGAAAAATATCAGAAAAATCCACAATAATAAAATGGATTTCCTAGGGCCCTATGATATGTATAAGTTCTAAAAGGTATTGCATCACAGCTAACAAGAATTTCCTCTACCTATGCAGCCAGTTAAAAAGACTCATGGGTCTATTTGTAATAATGCTATCTGGAGAATCCATATCAGTGTTTTTGAACCACACTATACAAAAACCATTCTAAGATTTACTTGCTGTCTTGATCAGACAGCCCCACACACAGTTAACCTAAGGTCACAAGAAATAATCCATTCAAGCTATAAATTAAAGACACAATATTAAACATAAAAAATCTCTACTGTAGCAAATGGGCTCAAACTTCTTTCCTTGGTGCCCTCATGAACAGGTTACCATCTCAGAGAGCTCAGAGTCGGGGGAGGGTGGATTCATAAATGATCCGGAAAAAATGGATAAACAGTGAGGTGGCAAAATTTGCAGATGATACAAAACTACTCAAGATAATTAAGTCCCAAGCAGACTGCAAAGAGCTACAAAATGATCTCTCAAAACTGGGTGACTAGGCAACAAAATGGCAGATGAAATTCAATGTTGATAAATGCAAAGCAATGCACACTGGAAAACAATCCCAACTATATATATAAAATGTTGGTGTCTAAATTAGCTGTTACCACTGAAGAAAGATCTTGGAGTCATTGTGGATAGTTCTCTGAAAACATCCACTCAATGTGCAGCGGCAGTCAAAAAAAACGAATAGAGTGTTGGGAATCATTAAGAAAGGGATAGATAAGATGACAAAATATCATATTGCTTCTATATAAATCCATGGTACGCCCACATCTTCAATACGGTGTGCAGTTGTGGTTGCCCCATCTCAAAAAAGATGTATTGGAATTGGAAAAGGTCCAGAAAGGGGCAACAAAAATTATTAGGAGTTTGGAACATCTTCTGTATGAGGAGAGATTAATAAGACTGGGACTTTTCAGCTTGGAAAAGAGACGACTAAGGGGGGATATGATAAAGGTCTATAAAATCATGACTGGTGTGGAGAAAGTAAACAAGGAAGTGCTATTTTCTCCGTCTCATAACACAAGAACTAGGGGCCACCAAATGAAATCAATAGGCAGCAGGTTTAAACCAAACAAAAGGAAGTATTTCTTTACACAATGCACACAATCTGTGGACCTCCTTGCCTGAGGAGGTTGTGAAGGCCAAGACTGTAACAGGGTTCAAAAAAGAAGTAGATAGATTCATGGAGGATAGGTCCATCAATGGCTATTAGCCACGACAGGCAGGGCTGGTGTCCCTAGCCTCTGTTTGCCAGAAGATGGGAATGGGCGACAAAGGATGGATCACTCAATTACCTGTTCTGCTCATTCCTCTGGGGCACCTGGCATTGGCCACTGTCAGAAGACAGGATACCGGTCTAGATGGACCTTTGGTCGGACTTAGTATGGCTGTTTTTATGATTGCAGGAAAAATTCTGGAGTTTGGCTCACCAAGACAGGGAATCTTGACTTCCTTATGTTGCTGTGGGGACAGAAGAGTATGGGGATTATATGAATCAGGGCAATTCCTAATTTTGTTTGTGATGCCAGGTGGCGAGGGAATTGGAAAACTCAAATTTGGCTAAGAAGCCAGAAGGTAAGACTGGCTAGAGAATGGGCCAGAGTGTAGGGGGCTGTAGAAAGAAAGTGGTTGGGTGGGCTGGGGATTGAAAATATAGGTTGTGTTAAAATTTTAAGTTTAATAAAAAGTTTGGAAACATATTGCAGCTTCTCAGTGATCTTTAACAACATTCACACAACAAGAAATACTTAAACATTCCCAGCTCTGAAGCCTGCAGCTCTTCAGCTTTACCAAGTAATATTCCTACGAAGTGCATAGGGAAAAGAGTGCGCACAGAGACTTCCAGGGCAGCAAAGGAGCAGATGAGACTGCTCTCGTGAAAGAGCAGATGGCAGAACAAGAACAGCAAGAAGGCAGCCTTCTTTTTTCAGACATATTAGCAAACAAAGGACGCCCAGCAAATGTAATACGTGATCTGGAAAGTTTAATTTATTTTCTCCATAAATTAAGGCCTTGTTTACACTACAAAGTTAAGTTGACTTAAGGCAGCTGACATTCACCTAGCTATGAAGGTATACACACTGCAATGCTCCTCCCACCACTTTTACTTGCCTGCTACGCAGGGGCGGCTCCAAACCCCAGCACGCCAAGCGTGTGCTTGGGGCGGCATGCCGCGGGGGGCGCTCTGCCGGTCACCGGGAGGGCGGCAGGCGGCTCCGGTGGACCTCCCGCAGGCGTGCCTGCGGAGGGTGCGCTGGTCCCGCGGCTCCGGTGGACCTTCCGCAGGCGTGCCTGCAGAGGGTCCGCTAGTGGCCGCGCGGGACCAGCGCACCCTCCGCAGGCACGCCTGTGGGAGGTCCACCAGAGCGCCTCCCGTGGCATGCCGCCCTGCTTGGGGCGGCAAAATATCTAGAGCCGCCCCTGCTGCTACGCCAATCTAATTAAACCACCTTGGCAATAGGCATAGCACTTACTCTAACTACGTCGCCCTGACGCAGGAGAAGCGTAGACACTGCATTACTTATGTTAATGTAAGTAGCCTACAGGAGGTGTCCCTCAATGCCCACCCATGACCAATTTGGTCACCGTTTCAAACTCTGCTGTCCGGTAGCCAGGTACACGGGTATGCACCTCACACCATTTAAAGCCTTGGGAAGTTTTGAAATTGCTCTTCCTGTTTGCTCAGTGTGCAGAGCCCACATAGCAACTGGCTTCACACAGCAAACATACTCATGCCTGGAGTACACGGAGGTGGGGGATCTCCTGGGTCTCTGGGGAGAGGAGGCTGTGCAGTCACAGCGCTCCTCCAGCCATAGGAACTTTGACATCCATGGTCAGATCGCTCAGAGCATGGAGAAGAAGGGCTATGACAGGGACACACAGCGGTGCCATGTAAACATCAAGATGCTGATGCAGGAATCTGGGAGGCAAATAGTTGCTCTGGTGTGGAGCTGCAGATATGCCGCTTCTACAAGGAGCTGCATGCCATCCTTAGCGGCGACCCCACCTCTACCGTCAAAAGCCTCATGGATACTTTTAGAAGGGCTAGAGTCACTGGAATGAACCCTGAGGATGAGGTGCTGGACAAGGAAGAGGATAAGGATGGAGGACAGACGAGAGGGAGATCGGGTGGCATGGCAAGCCAGGACCTCTTTTTGACTCCTGAGCAGTCTAGCCAATCTTAGCAGTCCAGCTGTGGAGAGCCTGATGCAGAGGAGGGAAGCTCTGGAAAGTACTCAGTTTGCTTCAATACTGCAGGGACACATCTGCTCACGTACTGCTTTCTTAATCAGGCTAAAGGAGGTAGTGAAATAACCAATAAAGGTACAGTTGCTATCTGCCTATTATTCCCCTGTACAGTGAGGCAGAGGGGGCCCTGTGGAACCCTTTGTTCATGCACACCAGAAGACCTGTGAATCCTCTATATAGATCTCTAGGAAATTTTCTTGGCGGTACTCTGCAATCCTCTGCCTTGTTTCTCCCCCCATAGTAGGAAACTTTGCCACGCCACTCAGCAATAACTTCAGCAGGCACCATTGTAGCACATAGGCTAGCTGCCTCAGTTACCGTCAGGAGTGAGATATCAGCTACAATCACCACCACCTATGGAAAACGGTGCCGGTATTCAGTACAATAGCCCTATGCACTTGTACTGGTACCCCAGTGCTACACCATGCCCCCCATTTGTCCCAACTCACCCCTTCCTTCCCTCCCTCCCCCAAAGCGTTACTCACCATGGCTGGGGCTGCCACGGGGTCCATGAATCCCAAGGGAACATGGGAAAGTTGTACTTATAACTTGTTTGGATCAAGAGGTATAAATGCACTGACAATAGGACCTCCGTCCATTGTTTCTTTACCAGCTGCAAATGTGGCCTGGAAGGTCTCCTCATGCACACTGGCAGAGCGGCTCGGCCAGATAAGGAGAAGGAAAAAAGAGGAATAAGGAAGACATGTTCCAGGTGGTGCTGCAATCCTCCAGTGCTTCAGATTGCAAGCAGAGAGCTTGGAGAGAGACAATCAATGAGAAAATGCAGCAGGAGAGTGAGGACAGGAAAGATGGACAGCAACAGATGGTAATGCTGTTCAGGGAGTAAACAGACATGCTGCGATCCCTGACTGAACTTCAGGTTGAACACATCTGCACTTGCCTCCCCCTGCAGCCCAGAGGATTGCATCCTAGGACCTGCCTACACTCCCCCCACATATTCCAAGTATCCTCTGCAGCCCCAGCAGTATCCCGGGCACTCCACTTTACGGGAGATTACGCATAATGACAGCTGTACATACATCCAGCTGCGAGACCCTCATTGCTTATGTGCTTGTGAATTCCCTGTTCCTTCCCTTTACAGATACTTTTCCCTTTATGTATGAGCTTTACCTCAGCATTACGTAGGCATGTTCGCATGGATGTGGAATAAAAATCTACTTATGGAAAAGTAAATGAATCTTCATTATTCTCCAGCATATGGTGTCTGCTGCTAACATTCAGCGACAGTGGCAATAGATGTATTTGCATTGCATTATTGTGTGTACGCTACTATTACAATCATTACAAGTTTCATATCACAGTGCAAAAAAAACAAGGCTCAACATACTACATCAACACATATTATTGTGGCTCATTGAAGGAACATTTTAACAAATCTTCCCTGATCCAAATAGCTCCCTATTGAGTCCCTCTTATAGCCCAGGTATCCAGCTGCTCAAAATCAGAAGACGGCTGATCCACCTCCATGCTCCACCCCTGGGGAAACTTCTACCACAGATATCATGAAGTACACATCAGGCAGCTATGATAATGGAGATATTGTCCTCACTGAGGTCTAACCTCCTGAGGAGACAGCACTAGCAACCCTTTAAATGGCCAAAAGCACATTCAACAGTCGTTCTGCACCTGCTGAGTCTGTTGAAGCTGTACACTGCCTACCTTGACAACAGCAAGGAGCACTTCATGAGCCATGGGACCAAGGTGTAGGCTAGACCTCCCAGGATAACTATTGTCATTTCCACATGCTCAATGGTAATCCTCTCATCTGGAAAAAAAAGTCCCTGCTTGCAGCTTTCTGTACAGGCCTGTGTTCCTAAAGATGTGTGCATCATTGACCTTCCCTGACCAGCCCATGTTGTCTGTGAAACAACCCTGGTGATCTGGCAACACCTGCAATACCATAGAAAGGTAATCCTTTCTGTTGATGTACAACGTCGCAAGGTGGTCTGGGGACAAAATAAGGATATGCATGCCATCTATCGCCCCACCACAGTTAGGGAACCCCATTGCTGCAAAACCATCTGCTCTTTCAGGCACATTGCCCAGAGCCACGGTCCTTCTTAGCAGGAGGCAATTAATGGCCCTGCACACTTTGCATCACAGCAACCCCCACGGTGGATTTGTCAACTCCAAATTGACTCTCAATCGCCACTTGCTTCTCCACCATGAGTGCAGCTCTCATTTTGGTGTCCTTGCACCAGAGGACTGGGGCAAGCTCTGTACACAGTTCTGGGAAGGTGTCTTAGTGCATCCGAAAGTTCTACAGCCACTTATCCCATACCTGCATAATGAAGTGATTCCACTACAGTGCTTGTTTCTCATGCCCAAAATCGACTGTCCCCCATGTGCAACTGCTTCGTGAAGGCCAACTGCAATCTTTAAATTGACACCAAGGCATTGTCATCAGACCTACAGCTCATGAAATACTGCAAGATCAGGCACGCTGTGTTTATAACGCTCATCACAGTACTAGAGAGCAGTGCAGGATCCATGCTTTGTGACAGATGGCCGGCACGCAGGTCACAGGGGCTGTTAAAAAGCAGCGCAAAGCGTACTAGGAAGCCCATGAAATTATGGGATGGAGAAAACAATTGTGTTTCCCTATGCTACATACTGCATTCCAAAATGCTTATTTAATGAAGAGAAAATTTAGAGTGACCAACACATTGATATATAACTAGGAGGAAAAAAACCTGCCATTGGGAGTTGGGCAGACATGGTTGTTTGCACAGAGTAAGTCTCTGAACAGAGCACTAGAAAGGTAGTGTAAGGAAGAGTTCTCTATGGAGTCTCCGTCACTTGAAGGGACTTCCAAAGCTAAAAGCATTTGCTCAAACTGTGGCATCTCAAGAGCCAAAGCTCAGTGGGTGGGTGCATTAACAACTCATTTCCTCTGCAGATTGGCATAGAGAGAAAAACTTAACACACTCACCAGTAGGTAACGCATTTAGAAGGGTGACAAAAAATAAGGTATTAGAGCACCTATTTGATCTACAAGATAAGGATTGGAAGGAGTCATGAATGATTTTATGGTTCAGTTCAAGAAACTTTAAATTGACGTGCTTTGATCATCAGAATGAAAACTACTACATGAGGTTGGCAGGAACAAAACACTAGCACTGTAGGCACTCAGAATACGCTTTTAAAAGGATATTAACATGCAGGCAACTTGCTCAAACATGAAATTCATACATCAATGGGCTTAGAGTTGAGTTTAAATATGCACCTAAACTTTTAGGTGCTTAAGCTAATTTAGCTGACCACATAAGCCCCCTACTACCACCAGCAATAGACCCTCTTCCACAGGAAGGATGGGAACAACAAAAAACAAAACAAAAAAACCCACACAAACACACAGCTTGCTACCCAATCCAGGAGGTAAGCAAAATGCCAAATTCCTGCTCCCTATGACTCCAGGAGGGTCTTGTGGGGAGATGGAGATATGCAGCCCTCACATGCAGCTCTTTGCTACTACTGCAGCTCACAAGGTCCTGCAACGGAGATAAAACTCCATATGTCTTTGTACGTAATTGTGAGGGGAACACCAAAATTCAGACTCAGCACTCACGATTGGCCCAGAAAACACACACAAAGTGTTATCACTCCCTCTGAGGAAGTGGGTCACTTGGCTTCTGCTTACACCTTCCTGAGCCCACTCAGTAGGCTCATCCCAACAGAAAAAACGGTTACCCACCTTTTAGTAACTGTTGTTCTTCGAGATGTGTTGTTCATGTCCATTCAAAGTAGGTGTGTGCGCGCCGTGTGCACGCCAGCCGGAAGATTTTCCCCTAGCAGCGTCCGTAGGGTCAACCCTGGCGCACCCTGGAGCGGCACCACTACGGCGCCCTATAAAGGGGCCCGCCAACCCTCCACCCCCTCAGTTCCTTCATGCCGGCACTCCGACAGAGGGGCAGGAGGGTGGGTATTGGAATGGACATGAACAACACATCTCAAAGAACAACAGTTACTAAAAGGTGAGTAACCGTTTTTTCTTCTTCGAGTGGTTGTTCATGTCCATTCAAAGTGGGTGACTCACATGCCTGGTGGCGGGGTCAGAGATCACTGCTGACTGGAGTACTGCACGACCTAGCCTGGTGCATGATGGCGTAGTGTGACGAGAACGTGTGGATGGAGGACCACGTGGCCGCTCTACAAATCTCGTGAGTCAGGATATGAGCCAGGAACGCCGCAGAGGACCAGAGTCTTAGCTATACGATAGCATTCCCGGACACAGGTCGCGATCCATGAAGAGATTCGCTGAGACGAGACCGGGAGCCCCTTCATCCTATCCGCCACTGCGATGAAGAGCTGAGTCGAGCGTCTAAACGGCTTGGTACGCTCGATGTAAAAAGCCAAGGCCCTGCGGACATCCAGGGAATGTAACCTCCGCTCCTCACTGGAAGAGTGTGGTTTCGGATAAAACACCGGGAGAAAAATATCTTGACCCATGTGGAACTGTGAAACGACCTTGGGTAGGAAAGCCGGATGAGGTCTAAGTTGGACCTTGTCCTTATAGAAGACAGTGTACGGGGGCTCAGATGTTAACGCCCTGAGCTCCGACACCCTCCTGGCCGAGGTGATCGCCACCAGGAAGGCGGTCTTGTACGACAAGTACAACAGGGAGCACGAAGCCAGAGGCTCAAAGGGAGGCCCCAAGAGGGGGAAGAGGAACAGATTCAGGTCCCAAGCAGGGGTCGGCTGACAAACATGCGGGAATAGCCTGTCCATACCCTTGAGGAAAACGCCCGACCAGCAGGTTCGCAAACACCGAGGCACCCCCCTCTCCCGGATGAAGAGCCGAGATGGCCGCCAAGTGGACATGAATGGAGGAAAGGGAGAGGCCCAGTTGTCTTAGGTGGAGCAAATAGTCTAGGACAATGGGGATTCGGACCCCCAGCGGATCGTGACCCCGCTGACCCGACCAGATGGAGAAGCGCTTCCATTTGGCCTGGTAAACGGCCCTAGTTGACAGTTTCCTGCTACCGAGCAGCACTTGTCTGACCTGCTGGGAGCACTGCATCTCCACCAGGTTCAGCCATAGAGCATCCAGGCTGTGAGGTGAAGGGACTCGAGGTTCGGGTGGCAGAGGGAGCCCTGATCCTGCGTGATCAGGTCCGGGAGCAGGGGCAGCATCAGGGGCGCCTGAATGGACATGTGCTGTAGTGACATGAACCAATGCTGGCGCGGCCACGCCGGAGCTATCAGGATTACCCTCGCGTGATCCCTGCGAATCTTCAAAATCACCCTGTGTATCAGGGGGATCGGAGGGAAGGCGTAGAGCAGACCGACCGCCCAAGACTGAAGGAAGGCGTCTGACAAAGGCCCGACTGCGGCCCAGGAGGGAGCAGAACCGTCGGCACTTCCTGTTTTCCCTTGAGGCGAACAGGTCTAACTGGGGAAAACCCCGGAGCTGGAAAATTAAGCGTACCACATCCCATCGGAGGGACCACTCGTGACCCCAGAACGAGCGGCTGAGGGTGTCCGCCAAACCGTTCTGCTCCCCCGGAAGGTAGAACGCCGTCAGGTGGGTAGCATTGTGGACACAGAAATCCCACAGCGCGAGGGCTTCCCTGCACAGGGGAGAGGAGCGTGCACCCCCGTTTGTTGATATAAAAGATTGTCGCTGTGTTGTCCGAAAGGACTGAAACATCTGCCAGCCAGGTGGGACCGGAAGGTCAAACAAGCCAAGCGAACCGCTCTCAGCTCCCTGACATTGATATGCAACTCGAGGTCCTCTGGCGACCACAAGCCCTGCGTCCTGAGGTGTCCCAGGTGCGCTCCCCAACCCCGATCCGAGACATCCGTTACCAGGGAGAGGGTGGGCTGAGGGGCAGCAAAGGGGACACCCATGCACACTTTCACACCACCGCAGTGAGCTTAGCACCAAGCGGGGAATGGACACCACTGAGTCCAAGGGGTCCCTAGCCGGGCGATAAACTGTCGCTAACCAGGACTGTAGCGGGCGAAGCTGGAGTCTGGCATGGTCTACCACATAGGTGCACACTGCCATGTGACCCAACAGCCGGAGGCAAACTCGCGCCGTGGTAACCGGGGTGCGGTGCAGTCCGAGGATGAGCTCGGAAATCGCACGGAACCTGGATTCCGGCAGGTACACTCTGGCGTGGGTGGAGTCCAGAACTGCTCCTATGAACTCTATACGTTGCGTCAGAGACAGGGTGGACTTGGCTCCGTTCAAGAGGAGGCCAAGATCGAGAAAGATCCACCTGATGAACAACGCCTGGGTCTCCACCTGCTCCTTGGAGCGGCCATTTATGAGCCAGTCGTCCAGGTAGGGGAATACCTGGATGCCCCGCCTGCACAGGAAGGCCACCACAACTGCCATGCACTTCGTGAAGACCCTTGGAGCAGCAGACAGGCCGAATGGGAGCACTGTGAACTGCAGATGGGCGTCGGCCACGACAAACCTGAGGTACCGACGGTGTCGGGGAATTACGGCAATGTGGAAATAGGCATCCTTTAAGTCGAGGGCGGCATACCAATCTCCTGGATCCAGGGAGGGAATAATCGAGGACAGGGAGACCATGCGGAACTTGAGCTTTCACACAAACTTGTTCAGCCGCTGCAAGTCTAGGATGGGTCTCAGGCCCCCTTTCACCTTCGGTATGAGGAAATACCGGGAGTAGAAGCCTTTGCCCCTGAGCTCCTGAGGGACTTCCTCCACCGCCCCTGCCTCCGTGAGGGTCTTCACTTCTTGAGTTAGAAGTTGCTCGTGAGATGGGTCCCTGAAGAGGCGGGAGGGAGGAGAACTGGATAGAATATCCCCTCTCTACCGTGCGGAGCACCCAGCTGTCCAACGTGATTCGGGACCAGGCACGGTAGAAGGGGGACAGACATGACCCAAAGGTAGGGGTAGAAGGATCCAGAGTCTCAATAGGTAGGTCGCCCTCGACCGTACCATCAAATAGGGGGTCTAGGCCCCGATGGTGGTCTCGACTGACCGGATGCCTGGCCGGAGGGGTGGCATTGGTGACGCCTCCTGCCATTTCTGCCCCGCCTGCGCCCCAGCTCCTGGCAAGTCTGAGGTTGGTAGGGGCGTGGGGCTGTCTGAGGCCTAAACTGCCTGCGCTGGGTCTCAGGGGTATGCAAGCCCAGCGAGCGAAGCGTGGCCCGCGAGTCCTTTAGGCTATGCAGACGTTTGTCCGTCTTTTCCAAAAATAGCATCTGCCCCTCGAAGGGGAGGTCTTGAATGGTCTGCTGGACCTCATAGGGCAGGCCCGAGACCTGGAGCCAGGCTCCCCGCCGCATGACCAGGCCCGTGGCCAGGGTGCGCGAGGCTGAGTCTGCCGCATCTAAGGCGGCCTGGAGAGAGGCTCAGGAGACCAGCTTTCCCTCCTCCACTAGGGCTGAAAACTCTGATCTCGAGTCCTGGGGAAGGAGCTCCATAAACTTCGACATGGCTGAACACGTGTTATGACCATATCGGCTTACAATCGCCTGTTGGCTGGCAATGCGGAGTTGTAGGCCCGCCATGGAGTACACCTTTCTACCAAAGAGCTCGAGTCTTTTAGCATCCCTGCTCTTTGGTGTTGACCCCTGAAGCCCTTGACGCTCCCGCTGGTTGGCCGCATCCACTACCAGGGAGTCCAGGGGGTGGATGGGTGTACAGGTGTTCGTGCCCTTTAGAGGGCACGAAATAGTGGCACTCCGTTCTCTTGGCAGTAGGGGCCAGTGAGGCTGGCGTTTGCCATAAGGTGCGGGATGTATCCACTATAGTCTTTATCAGCGGGAGGGCCACCCTGGATGGCCCTGAGGGAGCCAGGATGTCTACTACAGGGTCCGCGTCCACCTCGATTTCCTCTGCTTGGATTGCGAGGCTCTGAGCTGCTCACCGCAGCAATTGTTGGAGGATTCGAGTGTCCTCTAGGGCCGGTGCCGCAGCCGTGCCCGAGACCGCTTCGTCTGGGGAGGAAAACGAGGAAATTACACAGCGCGGCCCTTCCTCCGGTGCATGCAGCCCTTCGGGGTCCTGTGGCACACAGTACTGTGGTTGCGGTGCTGATTCCGATTCCAAATGCGGCGCCGCGACCGGTACCGGGCCAGTGAGCGGCTTGGCGTATCAGGCGGTGCCTGCAGAGCCCGAACTGAAGCTGCTGCTGCTGCCCGGCCAGGGGGTGCTGAACTTGGAAATGGCACACCCCTGCCCGGCGACAGTGCTGGTGGAGGAGGCAGCTGCGCCGGGGCCACTGACGCCGAGGACACCGAGGCCGACCTTGATCGAGGACCAAACGCCTGGCCTACCGACTGGTGGTAGGCCCAGGGAGTCCAAAACGGTCACTGCGAGGGAGGCTGCCAATGTTGCTGCCACTGCGGGTAATGCTGGTGGCTTGCCCCCGAAACTGATCTCCTGCTCCGCGACCGGCTGGAGCGGTAGGAGTCTGCCTCGGGGTCCAAGGTCTCCGAGTACGAGGACCTGGGGGGAGCAGCACCCGGTGCCGTTGGAGAGCGGTGCGGAGGCGGCAGGGAGCCTTTCCTCTGGTCCGGTGCCGCCTTGGCGGCGCAGTGCGGGGAGGGAGGCGACAGCATGGCCGGCTTGCCCTTTGATTATACTGGGGGACGGACCACGGTAGGCAACTCCCTACGGTGCGGGGAGGCCGGCGCCGGGAGTCCCATCAAATCAGAGGCCGCCTTGAATGCCTCCAGCATCGAAGCGGGGTGCAAGTCTCCGCTGAGGTCCGGGGATCTAGGCTGGTCCGGACTCGACCGCCCTCTCTGCGGTGCGGGAGTCGATGGAGCCGCCGAGGGCTGTAGCCCAGCCTGTCCGCTTGCACCCGCGGACGGCATCGGCCACGGATCCTGGTGGAGTGACCGTTCCCTCACCGGCTTCCTCCTCTTGGCGGGTACCGGCGACGGTGAGCAGTGCCGCACTGAGGCCGACTGCCTATGACCCGACTCCGTCTGGTGCCGGGTTTTTGACGACTTGGGCTGGGCCCTAAGTCCTGATGCCGGTGCCAGGGCGCTCCGCACCGAGGAAGATGTGCTGGGCACCGCCTCGGCCGGTTCCAGGTCCGAGGGTGGCCTCAGGGCAGCCTCCATCAGGAAGACCCTAAGTCTTTGAGCTCTGTCTTTGAGAGTTCTCGGGCGGAAGCCCCTGCAGATAGAGCACCGGTCCTTTTGGTGGCTCTCTCCAAGGCACCTCAAACAAGCAGAGTGCGGGTCACTCTTGGGCATGAATTTTCCGCAGTCCTTGCAGAGTTTAAACCCGGGGGACCCGGGCTTGCCCCAGCGGGTGACGAAAACTTGGGGGGGACCCCCCCAACTACGAAGAACTATATACAATGATCTAGGTAAACTAACTATAATGCAACTATATACACGGACTATACATAAGGATAGGACACTGCAAACTCGCTATGTCGCAAGAGAAGTTCCAGCTAGCCGCCACCGGCGGTAAGAAGGAACTGAGGGAGTGGAGGGTCGGCAGGCCCCTTTATAGGGCGCCGTAGTGGCGCCACTCCAGGGGGCGCCAGGGCCGACCCTATGGACGCCGCTAGGGGAAAAATCTTCCGGCTGGCATGCATGCGGCGCGCGCACACCTACTTTGAATGGACATGAACAACCACTCGAAGAAGAAAGAGAAGATACACTATGCAACTCCAACTATTTTACTTCTGCCTCAGAACCAATCCTGTTCAAGACACATCATACGAAGCTGCCTAGGAATATTTGCAGAATAGAAAGGCCATGACATTTCACGCCACACTAAGTGTTACACAAAACACTGCCTGGAACTATTTAAAACTCAAAGTATTAAAACAATCCCCTAGAAACCTGATGAATTCACACGCAAAGAAAGTATGTATGATTAGCCCACACCAGACTAGCCTGTTGAACAAAACTAACCAACAAAAAGAATTAGCTAACAAGCTAGCCAAAAAAAGCACAAAGGAATACAAAGAGCAAAATTGCCTGTTGTCAGTAATAGTCTTCCAAAGATTACAGCAAAGTTCTAGATTGTTATTCTGGCACCAGGGCTTTCAGAGCAAACAAACTATATTTCTACCATGCCGTCTTTTGCCAGATCACTGACATGGCTCTCATTCTGTTTTGTCCCTGATAACCTATATCCTTTAACATCTAATTGAATTTGCTCCATTCTGGATGCTTTCAAAAATTATTTTTAGCACAATATTTTCAGAACTTCTCTCTAATGATATTAAGGCACTACATCATTGTGACAGGTTGGATCACAGAAAACTCTCTTGGGAGCTGCCACCCGATGTGCCAAGATTACTCTTACTCCTGCCTGCCCTGCCAGCTCGGGACCCCAGCACCCTGTCTTGCTGAACCAGACACTCCCGTCTGCTCCAACACAGACCCAGGTTCTGAATTACTTGCCCCAAAGCTGCAGGTTTACCTGAAAGCAGCTTACAGAAGTGTTCCTGTCTTTAAACACTCAGATGCCCAACTCCCAATGGGGTCTAAACCCAAATAAATCCGTTTTCCCTGTATAAAGCTTATACAGGGTAAACTCAAATTGTTTGCCCTCTATAACACTGATAGAGAGATATGCACAGCTTTTTGATCCCCCGGTTATTAATACATACTCTGAGTTAATTAATAAGTAAAAAGTGATTTTATTAAATACAGAAAGTAGGATTTAAGTGGTTCCAAGCAGTAACCGACAGAACAAAGTAAGTCACCAAGCAAAATAAAATAAAATGTGCAAATCTATGTCTAATCAAACTGCATACAGATAAGATCCTCATCAGTTCCAGAATGCTCCCTTTTACAGGCTAATCTCCTTTTAGCCTGGGTCCAGCAATCATTCACACCCCCTGCAGTCACTGCCCTTTGTTACAGTTTCTTCCAATATCCTTGGGGGTTGAGAGGCTCTCTCTTTAGCCAGCTGAAGACCAAATGGAGGGGTCTCCCAGGGGTTTAAATAGACTCTCTCTTGTGGGTGGAGACCCCCTCCTCACTCCTATGCAAAGTCCAGCTCCAAGATGGAGTTTAGGAGTCACCTGGGCAAGTCACATGTCCATGCATGACTCACAGCTTTTACAGGTAGCATCCATTGTTTACATGCTACCTTAAACGTCCTCAAGTAGACTTCTTATGTGGACTGGAGGTGGCTCAGGCTAAAGTTTTCCAGAAATAACTCTTTTAAGTAAACAATCAAAATGACAGTCAAGTATTCAAAAATTAATTCAAATGTATTTTACAAACCGTTTCAAGGGTTGGCACTTAACTCTGATTTATGTAACAATTTTCTCAAGGATTTAAAAATTAAGAGACTTGCACCTCTTTTGGAGACTGAGTGTGTGTCTATACTGCAATTAAAAACCCACGGCTGGCCTGTGCCAGCTGACAGGATCAAGGGACTCGAGCTGCGGGGCTGTTTATTTGCATTGTAGACTTCCAGACTCAAGCTGGAGCCCAGGTTCTGGGGCCTTGCAAGGTCAGAGGGTCCCAGAGCTCAGGCTGTGGCCTGAGCCCAGAAGTCTACAATTAGGCTGCAATTAAACAGCCCCATAGCCCAAGCCCCACATCAGCTGGCATGGACCTGCCACAGGCAGTGTAGACATACCCAATGAGCTAACTTGCCTCTCAAAAGAAAGATTAGGGTGCTAAACTAAAAGCAAAGTAAAAAAAATGCTAATGTATTAAAAAATATATTTTCAGAGTTTACAGTTCTATATGCTTATAAAAATGACTGGTCTCATTGCTTTGACAAACTAGTAACACATTTGAAGTGTAAGCAGAGTCAGGATGAGCTCTACCCTGACATCTGGTGGTGAATTGTGGTGAGTTGTGGCAAATAACTTCAGGGGCTGATCTTGTTTGCATAGGCACACCCACCCTACCTAGCATGAACCCACAGCAACCCAAATGGTCACTTTGGCTGTTGTGGGATCTCCAGTTTCTGTGTTATTGGGGCAGGAAGAATAAAGTGTTACCCTGATTATGTGAATCAAGGACAATGAAACTGTTTTATGACAGAGGGACTCACCCTCAACTATGTAGCACTTGCTAGACAAGGGACATGGGTTCCAAAACCTAGTGAATTGAGAGAGGCCAGGGACAGGTATTTGTGCTGATGGTATGTGCCCCTTTTGAGGGCCTGAAATACCAATTGCACCACCTCCTCCTCCTCTCTCTACTGTGGAATATCAGAGCTAATATTAATTCCATTAGGAGTCTAGTTACAGAACGCTGAGCTGAATTCACTTTGGGCCAACGGTGCACCAGCACTGAGGCTCCCCTACTACAAGCTGAAATAACTGAAGAGCTAAAATCACTGAATGCTGTGCAGGGGCCTGAAGCTATGTTGCTGAGCAGCTGGTGGAGCAGAGCAGATAGCGGGCCAACTGGAGCAGCTCATGGGACAGCTGGCGGGGCGGAGCGGCTAGTGGAGTGGCTCACAGTGAAGGCTGCAGCAGAACCCCATGGAGAGGCAGGGCAGTTGGCCTCAGACCATGTAAGGTGCCCCTTAACACTGATGTGCGCCCCCCCCCCCCCAGCCTCAACCCCAGGCTGGGAGGTAAAACTCGGAAGATAAACTTTTTAACTCTGGAGCTGCACTGACCAGGGACAGAGACTTTTGGGACTTTGGGTGATCTTTTGGGTTGCTGGACTTAAGACCCTGAGGGGAAAAGGATACTGCCAAACTTACTTGGGGGTGGGTCTTTTGCTCATGGTTTGTGTTATGAATCCTGTTTGTGGTGTTTGCCCAACATAATGCCACATTGTTTCCCTCCTTTATTAAAAGGATTTTGCTACACTTAGGGTACGTCCATACTACCCGCCCGGGTCGGCGGGTAGCGATCGACTTCTCGGAGTTCGATATATCGTGTCTCATCTAGACGCGATATCGAACTCCGAACGCGCTCCCGTCGACTCCGGAACTCCACCACCGTGAACGGCGGTGGCAGAGTCGACGGGGGAGCCGCGGACTTCGATCCCGCGGCGTCTGGACAGGTAAGAAGTTCGAACTAAGGTAGTTTGAGTTCAGCTACGCTATTTGCGTAGCTGAACTTGCGTACCTTAGTTCGACCCCCCCCCCCCGTGTAGACCAGGCCTCAGACTCTGTGCTTGCAAGAGGGGAAGTATTGCCTCTTAGAGGCGCCCGGGGGGGAGGGGGGGGGGGAAGGGGGAGAAGAGAGAGAATGTAATTATCCCAGGTCACTGGGTGGGGGCTCGAGCCAGTTTTGCATTGCGTTATTGAAACGGAACCCCTAGGTACTGAATGTGGCCCTTATTGCTGCCAACTCAGACAGGCAGAAGGGTTACAGAAGCATAGAGCAAGGTTGTTTTTAATCAAACTCAAGGTAAATTAAGGATTTCAAGAGCAAAAGAATGGTATTGTACATAATAGGAGAGAAAGGTTTGCTTTAAAAAAAATACTAGAGCATTTTTCTGAATGCTGTTTATATATGCACAAGCACAACACACTTTTTTTTTTAAAAGGGATAAAGAAGGAAAAAACTACATGGAGATTGTAACTTAATCCAGGGCCGCCCGGGGGGGGGGGGGGAGGGAAGAAGTGGGGCAATTTGCCCCGGGGCCCCCAGGAGAGGTTTTCGGGGCCCCTGGAGTGGGGTCCTTCACTCACTCCGGAGGCCCCGGAAAAAACTCATGGGGCCTGGGTCCCCGGAGCTTCTTCCGTTCCGCGTCTTCGGCAGCAGGGGGGTCCTTCCGCTCCAGGGCAGAAGGACCCCCTGCCTCCGAATTACTGCCAAAGTGGGACCCGCCACCAAAGTGCCCCAAAGACCCACGGCGGGGACTCCCCGCCGCCAAATTACCACCGAATACCGGGCTGCACTTCAGCGGCGGGTCCCGCTTCAGCGGTAATTCGGCGGCAGGGTCTTCGGGGCACTTCGGCGGTGGGTCCCAGAGCAGAAGGACCCCCTGCCGCTGAATTACCGCCGAAGCGGGGGCCCCCCCGCCGAAGACCCCAGGCCCCCAGAATCCTCTGGGCGGCCCTGACTTAATCTGGAGCTACAAGACTTCCTAACCCTGAGCGGTCTTAATACGTAATAATTTTTACAAGGCGGTCACGTGCTTTGTAGCTTCTGTAGGCCAAGGTCACTACACACACAAGCAGCTCACTGCATTCCCCATTCACCCCTTTTCCACACACTGCCACCCTTCCATCCCCATCTATTTCTGTCAGGGGCTCTGTGTGCCCCTCATCCTTCCCCCATGTTAGGGGCTCTGTGTGCAACTCCTTTTTCTCTTGCAAGGGGTTGAGAGACCTCATTCCCCATACCAAGGTCCCCAAATCTTATCATGCCAGGGGCTCCATGTGCCTCCTCAGACCTTCCCCAACTATCATTTCTTCTCATCTTTGTTTCTGGGAGACAAATCAGATAGGATGTCAACATTTTAAAACTGTATTGGAAGGATCAGCGGAGATCTTACTGAGACATTGTTATACTGGAAGGTGTTTACGGATGGCCATAAACTGGTTCTTTGTGCTACAAACACTTACAAAGGTGCTTGCCGTTGTGGCTCTGCTGAAGAGATGCCAGGACAGGCAGTCCCATTAGTATTACCACCATGTAAGCTGCATTTTAAAACAAACAATGCTATAGCACCACAGAAGGATTGCAAAACATTGTACAAATGTGAATGAATTAAGCATGCAAGGTAGGAAAGTTTTGCCTACATCATTACATGTAAGGAAAAAGGTTCCGATGTTTAGATTTATCTAGGTTCACACAATGAAACCATTTCTTTTCGCTATAAAAATGTGTTCAGGCAGACCAGTTCAAAGCTTCCTTGTGATTATTTATGTCTTACTGAAAAGCTTAACCCTTTCTTAATGTGGCTGTTTTTTAAATGAATATCAAATCTTTATACGGTTGGACTGTTCTCTTTGAAGGTGGCTTGTCTGTGAAATGTTTTGGATCATATATGCTTTTTCTAAGAGAAAATAATTAAAGTTAATTTATAATCATATTCATGGGTAAAAACAGTAAGATAAGAACTTTAGAATATCAGTTCACTACTTTTAAAACAAAGGAAGATGTCTTATCTTCTGGGCTACAGTATTCAGCTGTTATCCATGCAAATTCACAATGATTAAGTTAGCTACAGGAATAGCCCTCATCTCCCATGAATGCAACAACAGGGAAACCCACAAGCAAACATTTCATTAAAGACACAACATAAGAACTAACACTGGGCATGGATCATGTTAACTTATCAATTTCACTCCTGTTACACCGTCCCTTCCTAGTTAGTTGCGCTTTCCAATACTCAGGCAGCAATATTTGGGTTACACACAGTGCAGGAGAATGTGTAGATCCAAATCAGAGACTGATATCATTGTAGTAAAAAGAGATACAAAACCTAATGTTAATCAGAACATTTTATGAAGCTTATTTTTAAATTAAAAGCTGGGAGTTGGACCACAATTTCCCCTGACAGCCTCCTTTTAATTTTTAGTGTGTTTTGATACTTAAGTAAAAGCTTCCCTGCATTTTAGCTATACCTCTTTCTATGAAGAGGGTAGCTATTAAAATGATTTATAAAAGTGTGATAAAATGTCTGCGCAAAAATAGAATACAGTAAAGTTTCAGTGAGTAGTAATGTGAGAGCAATAACCCAGAGTCCCCTACCAAGTTCAGTTGTCATTGACCGCAATCCTCCTTTTCTTGCTTGACAGATCACTAGTCTGACTCTCAGGATTAGCTTTTAAAATAAATCTCAAACAAACAATGTAAGGATATTTGTAAGCTAGACAATGTCCTTGATATTTTGGATGTATCCGATGAACAATCAAAGCATGAATCTGTTACTCTACAAAGAATAAGGTATGAAATTTTAAAGGAGACAAAATTTTTGCATTCACATCCCTAGTGATTTTGTGGTTGTCATGCGTAACAGACTGCAATTTGTGTCTTGCAATAGTCATAACACAAAACCATGTATCTGAATATGAAATAGCTACATATAGGTCATTACCTGTTTATGCAAGTGGCAGAAATCAGATTTACAAAGATAGGTACCAAACTAGGTTTTATAAATATTACTGTTTAAAAAAAAAACAAAAACACTGGAGTACTTGTGGCACCTTAAAGACTAACAAATTTATTTTAGCATGAGCTTTCGTGAGCTACAGCTCACTTCTTTGGATGCATAGAATGGAACACACAGACAGGAGATATTTATACATACAGAGAACATGAAAAGGTGGAAGTATGCATAACAGGATAAATCTAATCAATTGAGATGAGCTATCATCAGCAGGAGGAAAAAACCTTTTTGAAGTGATAATTAAAAAAACAACTGCAAACCTTCACACTATCTAAAATAAATAATTGCGTACGCTACAAAACACATTTCAGCACCACACATTTTATAAAGAAAGATTTTTGAATCATTTTAAGTTAATACTCAGTTTCCTATTATGATGAAGATATTTCATGTGTGAATCTGGCTGTCATTTGAATACTAGATTCAAAAGATAGAAACCAATTTATGCTGACACTTCAGTTTGGTAGTCAGGTGAGCTGCGGGGCCAGTGTAGGTGGATCAAGTTGAGATGCTATCTCAACATTCTTTTGAAAGGCGTTAATGGGAGGAGAACAACAGGTCACTGTATGCTTCCTGGAGCTTTGGAATCTGACAGCAAAAGCCCTGTAGTTGATACTGTTGTAAAGCAGCTCTGCGTTAATAGACTGTACAAGAAGCTTCAACTTCTCCATTTCTGCTGTTAGAAAGATGGTAGAGCAGCTGGGAGAGGGTCCTTCCCCAGCTCTCTGAGAAGGGATAAGCACTGAGCTATGGCTCCAGGCAAAGTGCACTGATCTAGACTCCACGCACTCTACTTGACTTAGTCTTCTGTCCGGTCAGATTCCGTTCATGGTTGCCCTGTGGCCCATTCGCAACGGCATATATGGAAGAACTTTGGCCCAGATCCACAAAAGATTTCAGTGGAAGTTAGGAGCCTAAATAGCTTTGTGGATCTGGGCCTCACTGACTGTAGCTAACTAGAAGAGCCCTTTCCCTCCTACCATTGCCATGTTAGGACTTGGCTGCATCCCCAAGCTAGTTCTCTTCATTGGGCACCAAGGGCTCTGCCTGTCTGTCTCCCTGATGCTGTTCTGCATCACGTGTCGTAAGAGCTGCTGGTGCTGCTCTAGCCTTGATGTAAGGAAGAGATTTTAAGAGACGGTCTTGAAAAGAATAGAGAAACTTAATTTAAAAAAAAAAAAATCTGGTTAGACCCAAGTAGAGATGATGATATAATTAAGGCTTTCAAAATTCAAGAAGTTTTGACTGACATGCCACGTGGGATAGGTCTACATCGGGTTCTCACACTTTAAGGGTGCAAGGAGTGAGGCCTTGCTCTAGACAGAGGCTTCATTGTGAGTTCAGCTACTAGGTTAGCTGCACTGGTGCAGACTCCCAATGTAGACCGAAAACTGGTCTTAGCTTTAATTAAAACAGAGCTAATGCTCTCCTATAACAGGCAAAGCCGCCATTGCACCAAGCACAGCCTGCCCTGGGTTCAAGTGGGTAAACACTAAGACTAGATTGGCTTGTCCTACAAGGGGGCTGTACTGGCACAGCTACACTGGTGGTTACCGATGGCTGTAGTGGGCCATATCCCGAGAGCGAAGAAGGCATATAGAACAATAGTGAAAATCTCCACCGTAAAAGGGGTGAATGTATACTAACCATACTATTTAATATGTAATTATATCCTAGTAGCCACTTAGTTTATGCCAGATAACATGGGGGTAAATAAAAGTCCAAGCTGCAAACTGAAAATGCTGCGAAGTGCTGCTAGTTCACTCAATTAGGTTGGGAATTTGTTGTGTTTACACAACTGCCAGCAACTAACTAGCTGGGAAGTTTAAAAGAATAAATATTTTTTGCTCAAATACCATTTATCCTTTGTCTTAAGCAGGAAACGCAGCACTGCTCTGAGCAAGATGGGAAGCGTTCACTTTAACAGCAATGCTACTGAAAAATAAACCTCAAATTCAATCAAGTGTAAGAAATACAACAAATTACACAAAAAGCAATGATCCCATGAACAAGACTAGTACAAGTGTTTCTAAATGAATATCACAACATTGTATGTTCTCTCGTACTGTATCATCAGGAAGTGCCTTAAAGCTAAGAAAAATCCCAAAGCATAAAAGATTTCCAATCTACATCTCAGCACAATGCAGCTTATTTACCACAGAATTTAAGCATTATTAACCTGAACATTTGAAAAAGCTACAGAGAGCGACACATAAAGGAGCTACACATGCGAATTTTTGTTTCTATCGCTTCACGGGCCTGATTCACCACACTGTTACACTAGTTTCACACTTAGGTGATATCAATGGGAGTCATGCTGGCCTAAAACTAGAGAACTGGAGTGGTGAATCAAGCTTTGTATATTTGCTTTTTCACTCAATACCATTGTACAGATGAGAGTTTATTATTTCTATGTAGGTGTTAGCCTGTACAGTTATCGGTTCTCCACATTATCCGGATCAAGGAAGTTATTCACACTTGAGGAAGTCAACTGAGCTCTTTCTTCTTTTGAAAACAGCTTTTCCTCTGTATGCGGGAGATGGAGGGGGGGTGACGGACAGCATATGTTATAAGCAGTTCCTCCTCATGTACTCAATACAACAGCAAGAACCTTAAAATTCTGCAAAGTTATTTTATTCTCTCACCATAAAACACCCTTCATTCCCATCCCTCCACCCATAGAAAGAACATAACTATAGCTCATAGTTGAAAATGCCCACTGGGGTAAAATTAACTATTTTTGACTATTGTTTGCCCAGCTGTCTAGATAGCCTGGCTACACACCACAGTCCCTTGCTCCTGTCCCGTTGTCCAGGAAACCTCGCTCTGAATTTTATTCTCCCCATATGAGCCAGGAAAGCAGAGAGCTTGTAGCTAGCTTCAGCACCTCATCTGTGTCAGCCTTGGTTGTGTCACTGCTCTCAGCTAGACTGCCAGTGCTTTGGATTCCCCGTTCCTTGGGCCACAAGCAGGACTCTGGCTCCTGTGCCCTGATGCCTGGAACCAGGGATCAATGCAGGAAACGTGCACTATAATCCAATTAAGGCACCCTTGTGAGGGAAACTTGGAGAACAAGAACCAAGTGTGGGCAGCTCCTGGCAAAGTGGAGAGGCAAAACAAAATGTTGAGAACTTTGACTGCAACAAAATGGCGAATGCCATGGCAAAAAATGCTGAATTCTGCAGGATCTTGAGGACAGGACAACTTATGGTATCATGGAGTCCACAGGACCCCTGACTCAGATGGACTACACAGCTGACTCCTCAGATCTATTGTTTCAGGCTCTCTACAGACTCAGGAAGACACCAACATTGTATTGGCTTACATTCAATTTTCCCCAGAAACAGTTCCTGTTTAAAATAGAAGCTAAACTCAGTCACAATTCTGTGACAGAGGGTTAATTTCAGGCCCATGGAATAGTGTGTGTTCTGGTCACAGAATGCTAATTCATCATCTTCCTTCCTAGGGACACAGGAGTTGCCCTGTTTAAACATCGAGATCATATTAAGTCCGTTCAGATAGGTAAGGAGAATGAGGCCAGAGACTGAAGTCTTATTTGCACTGAATAAAAAAGCCCCAAAATAAACCATAAAATCTATTAAATATTTAAACAAAATATTCCAGTGAGAGTTCTCTTTGCTTAGTGAGCTGCACAGACCCAGGCCCTGCCACAATCACACTCTTATTTTCTACCTGTGTCTCTCAGCTACCTAGGTCCTTTTGTATTCTGTCCATGATGGCTCTAGGTTAATCCTACTTCTTGCATGTAACACCTTCTGAAAATTCATACTTGTTCCAAAGATATGAACACATACTGCAAAGCAAGTTTTTATTCAAATTAAGGCTACAAGCCGAAAAGCTAGCTTTTCAGGAAAGTTTCATTACTATGCCCTTCGATTATGCAAGTTTCAAAGGTACACTAGAATACAAAAAAAGGCTTTCAGTCACTACAGGAAAGCAATTCCTGCAGCTCTCCCACAACAGCTCATAGCTAGCCATGTGTCTCTTCCATCAGACCTGCAGCACTCACAGATAACACTAGTATTCTCTTTATCCAGGAAGGCTACGGTCTGAAGACAGTTCTTCCTCAGTAGTTTGCTAATTGGCATTCTGTGGGCCAAATATCTGACCCACACTGTGAGCCGATATTTTAATCTTGAACGGATAGAATTTCTGCACAGAACAGCAAACCGTTTAATTGAAGCTGGAGATCTCTCACACTGAATTACCTAACCATACACCCTCTGCAAAAGTTGATACCACTAAGAAAACAACTGAATAGCCCTGCATAGCCTGCTTTAAAAACAAACTCGTTTGCTCCCAGGATAAGAGAGCGAGTGGAATGGACCAGGGGAAGAGAGAAAGCGCCTAAAGAGAGAACGTCATTCCCAAATCTTATTGATTTCAACAGGAGTCAAGGACATTCAGCACTATGCAGGATCAGACCCATAGTAATTCTACTGACACTACATTTATAGGTGAAGCTGAATTTCCATTTTAAGTCCTTTTTCAGATGCCCGTAACTTTCTAAAAGTTTACTCTTTAGGTTCAAGCCTCTCATTGGCTTTTATCCCAGAGCTGAGATTATGTGTGACGTGAGATAACCTAATTAAAAATGTGTTTTACAATAATTCTGGGTTTTTTAGAAAGTTGTTTAGAAAATAGATTTTAGATAAAATTGCACTTATATATCACCTTTCAGAAAGAGTTTTCAAAGTATTTGGCAGAGATGGTATTAGTCCCACTTTACAATAGAGGAAGCTAAGGCAAAAAAAATCAAACAGATTTAATTACTTGCTTAAAGCAAGCCAGCTGTTGAGTTGGGAACAGAACCCCAGGTCCTGACTCCCAGTCCTCTGCTTTATGCACTAAACACAGAAAAATGATAAAAAGATTAAAAAACACCATATCACCTGTGATTGAATACTTTTCTCAAAACAATTACTCTTATCTGACCTCTTGTCCTCAAAGGAAACTTGTACAACAGCTTCAAAAGATGAACCTGGGAACATACATCCGTATTTCTGCTAGACACCAGAAAATCATGAACTTAATAAAGACACTGGACTTATGGCTCATTACAATGATCTGTAACCCACTAACCCTCCTTTGTCCTACGACTATAGAGGTGTTAGCTGCCCACTTTGCCTTGAATGGTCTCTTGCAACACATGTTAACTCCTTATCTGTTCCACTCTTCTATTTAGCTGACACACTATGAGGCCAGGTCTACACTAGAGACCTATATTGGTATAACTGTCGCTCAGGGGTGTGAGAAACTCACATCCCTGAGTAATGTAGCTATACATTTGATGCTATGTATAAGAAATATGACCATTTATATCACTGTTGCTATCATTGTTATACAATTGCAATAAATCTTGTACAAAAGGTATGTCATGTAAAGTAGCAAATAATAGTTTTTACATTGACAAGTATGATTATCCTGTTTATATGCATGTATCATCCTTGTATCTGAAGTTATGAATACTGGCTATGCACTTGTGACCTCAGACTCCATTTTGGGCCAGTAACTTTCCATTCACCTGGGCTGTAGGCTTTGTTTGGAATAATAAATTTCCATATACAAGACACCCCTGCTTTGCCTTTTTCTTGCTCTAATTCTCTGGACTGTCAGTTTACAACTAAAAGGAGCATGTTGAACTATGGACCTTCCAATCTTTTGGAAGTTACCAGAGACTGCCCTGAGCGTGGCATTCTCAGTGTAGACTATCCCAGGCACCCAGTCACAACAACAACCTAACCACCTGTGTAGACCGCACTATGTCGATGGGAGAACTACTTCTGTCAACACAGCTACCGCCTCTCGCTGAAGCACTGCAGTTGTGCTGATGCAACATTTTAAATGTAGACCTGCCCTGAGCATCTTTCCTAGACCTGAAGAAGAACTCTATGTAAACTTGAAAGTTTGTCTCTGACACAAGCAGAAGTTGGTCTAATAAAAGATATTATGTCACCCACCTTGTCTCCCCAATATCCTGGGACCAACCTAGCTACCACACTACAAGAATGAAGTCAGTAATTAGGATTTAGAATGGATAGGATTTGTTTTCTCTGCACATTACTCCCCTCTTACATAAGACAGATATCACCACAGAGCAGGACCCTATTTTTTCAAAATCACATGGCTCATGCCCGGACACCTGTAACATTTTAGTTCTTTTGCAGGTTCCAGAAGTAGTTGTCCTGCACTTTCCGGCTTCCCCCTGAGGGTGAACTGTCCCAGTGTGAACTGGACTGGTGAGGTCAGCAGCACCTATGACCAATGCAGGAGCAGGGAATCTATCTATGAGGAAAAAACTCTTAGAGGTCCAACTCAGTAGTGAATAAAACTAGACTTACCTTTTCTCCTCAGGCAGATTCCCCACTCCTGCGCTCACATAGCTACTACTGACCTCAACAGTCCCGTAAGCAAGGACCTGTAAACACATAAAAAGGTATCTTAGTGCAAGCATTTGCCAAAGTGCACACACTGATGCCAGCTTTGAAGTTTAAAATGGCAAATGTACCTTTCTGGCCTGTATTAACTTTTCATTCAGTGTGCCTGGTCACCTCAGCACTCCTTCTGGTTATGACTCTCTCCCTGGGTTCCCCCTTAAAGCATCCAAAGCTCTCTCAGTTAAAGCGAGTGCCTAGATGCTCATCTCTTTCTGACTCTCTTGAAAAAGAAATATTTAAAAACAGTCTTCTCTCTACATGGATGCTAGACTCCTACTGCAAAATCCTTAATCAACCGTTACAGTTCTTATATTTCAAAAGGTTGGCATAGAAAATTAAATTGAAAATGAAGAGTAGTAATTGAACAGAATATAAATCATAACTAAAAGCATGATAAATACAGCATGTTAGCATGAACTTCTTCATTAAAGAATGGCCAAAAAGATGAAGCCCCTACATGGTAGAAAAGCCTAATAGTTCCACCGTGTGTGTCCAAGTGTCCCATGACACATCTTGTGTGTTCTGCAGGTTGTGTTAAGCCTCGCTCTTGGGGTTTGTGCCACCTTTAGCTATTTCTGAATTCGCCCTAGTCTCAGGCCTTGTCTACACTACAAGACTATTTCGAATCTACTTAAGTCGAATTTGTGGATTCGACCTTATGAAGTCGAATTTGTGTATCCACAGTAAATACACTAATTCGAATTTCTGAGTCCACAGTAACGGGGCTGGCGTCGACTTTGGAAGCGGTGCACTGTGGGAAGCTATCCCACAGTTCCCGCAGTCCCCGCTGCCCATTGGAATGCTGGGTAGAGCCCCCAATGCCTGCTGGGGGGAAAAATGTGTCGAGGGTGGTTTTGGGTAACTGTCATCATTGAACCGTCAATCACGCCCTCCCTCCCTGAAAGCTCCGGCGGGAAATCTGTTCGCGCCCTTCTCTTGTCAGTTACAGCGCGTACGCCACAGCACTGCGAGCATGGAGCCCGCTGCGATCATCGCTGCACTTATGGCCGTTGTCAACTCCTCGCACCTTATCGTCCACCTCTTCCACAGTCAGCTGCTGAGAAATCGGGCGAGGAGGCTCCGGCAGCGCGGTGAGGACAGGAAGTCACAGAGTGGCGCAGACCTCTCACAAAGCAGGGTACCCCGCGCCGTGGAGATCATGGTGGCAATGGGTCAAGTTCATGGTGTGGAACAGCGATTCTGGGCCCGGGAAACAAGCACGGACTGGTGGGACCGCATAGTGCTGCAGGTCTGGGATGAATCACAGTGGCTGCGAAACTTCAGGATGCGTAAGGGCACTTTCCTTGAACTGTGTGACTTGCTGTCCCCTGCCCTGAAGCGCCAGGACACCCGGATGCGAGCAGCCCTGAGTGTGCAGAAGCGAGTGGCCATAGCCCTCTGGAAACTTGCAACGCCAGACAGCTACCGGTCAGTAGCGAACCACTTTGGCGTTGGCAAATCTACCGTGGGGGTTGCTGTGATTGAAGTAGCCCACGCAATCGTTGAGCAACTTCTCTCAAAGGTAGTGACTCTCGGAAACGTCCAGGACATCATAGATGGCTTCGCCGCGATGGGATTCCCAAACTGCGGTGGGGCTATAGATGGGACTCACATCCCTATCCTGGCACCAGCCCACCAGGCCAGCGAGTACATTAACCGAAAGGGCTACTTTTCTATGGTGCTGCAAGCACTGGTAGACCATAGGGGACGTTTTACCAACATCTTCGTTGGGTGGGCGGGCAAGGTTCATGACGCGCGTGTGTTCAGGAACTCTGGTCTGTTTAGACGCCTCCAGGCAGGTACTTTCTTCCCGGACCACAAACTAACGGTTGGGGATGTGCAGATGCCTACAGTGATCCTCGGGGACCCAGCCTACCCGCTAATGCCCTGGCTCATGAAGCCCTATACAGGCGCCTTGGACAGAGAGAAGGAACTCTTCAACTACCGGCTGAGCAAGTGCAGAATGGTGGTGGAGTGTGCTTTCGGACGTCTCAAGGGGAGATGGCGGAGCTTACTGACTCGCTCGGACATCAGCGAAAAGAATATCCCCGTAGTTATTGCTGCTTGCTGTGTGCTCCACAATCTCTGTGAGAGCAAGGGCGAGACCTTTTTGTCCGGATGGGAGGTTGAGGCAAATCGCCTGGCTGCAGTTTACGCTCAGCCAGACACCCGTGCCGAGAGAATATCCCAGCGGGAAGCGCTGTGTATCCGGGAGGCTTTGAAAGCTAGTTTCCTCGGAGAGCAGGGTAACCTATGACTCTCCACTTGCTTTCAAGAGAAACTGACCCTGGGCCTGTGTCTGTATGTGTCGATTTCGATCTGCGGTTACATACCCCGTTCTCCAAGTTTCCCCCACTTCCAAAGTACGTTTTAAATCAAATTAATTGTTACACTCATTATTAATAAATCTTTGTTTTACTTTGCATTTCTGTTCAGTTGCTGAAACATGGACGCATACTGTGCTGGGCACGGTGTGCACTGATGTACAGACCGCTTGTTCCATAGAGGAATGACATCCTCCTGCTCCTACATAGGTCTCTGGGGTGGGGGACGGTTGCAAGTGGTTGTGCATGAAGGGGAGGGATTGCAGGAAGGGGTGGGTTTGCAGGAAGGGGCGAGTGGTGCCTTCTTTGGATAGGGGTTTGGATGACGGCAGTGGGCTGCGGGTTTGGGCGTAGGAAGGGGTGAGGGGTGTGGGGGAAGGGTGAGTATCTGTCCGTGGATGAGGGCTCTTGCTGGGGCTCAGGGCAGCGGAGAGGCTCGTTGCTACGGTGGAAGTGCATGGTAAGGGCAGCGTGCCTTAACATTAAGGGGGTGGCAGGCGCTAGGACCCTGGACAAGCATACACATGACACGGGGCAGCATACACCACACAGAGTGACCCTGGTGCCTACTGACTGCAGTGTGTGTGTGCCCTGCAGTTGATCATGCCCCCAAGTCTGTACCCTGGTAATGTAGGCTATATCGTGCAATTTTAAATCCCCTCCCCCCCCATACAAAAAAAAATCCTCTGACACGAAAGACGTGACCGAAACAGTGAATAACAGCAAACAGCTTTTAATAATCTAATACAGTGGGGGGATGAAACTTGGATTTGGGACTGGGTGAGCCTGTAAGGGAAGCACTTCTACAAATGTATAGCGTGAGAGGTGTGTGGTACATTAGCGCTATGCAGTGGTGCAGTGACAGTTCTCACGGCCCCTACCACCCCTCCGTCTTGTACTTTTGGGTGAGGCGGGGGCAGGACTTCTTGGCGGGGGAGGGCGGTTGCAGATACACTGCAGGGGGGCTCTGTCCTCCTGCCTGCGGTCCTGCAGAACATCAACAAGGCGCCGGAGCGTGTCCGTTTGCTCCCTCATTAGCCCAAGCAGCGTTTGAGTCGCCTGCTGGTCTTCCTGCCGCCACCTATCCTCCGGTTCGATGTGTGTGCGATGCTGTTGACATAGGGTCTCCCTCCACTGTGTCTGCTCTGCCGCCTCGGCTCTGGAGCAGGCCATCAGTTCCACGAACATCTCGTCCCGAGTCTTTTTCTTTCGCCCCCTAATCTGCACCAGCCTCTGCGAGGGGGATGCCGGGGCAGTCCGGGAAAGAGCTGAAGCTGTGTGATGGGAAAAGTAACTGATTTCCTTGAACAGATACATGTTTGCGAACAGTGAACACAGTCTAGTCAGTTTCTCTGAACAAGACCATACAGGGCAACAAGTCTCACGAGATCTCGGGCCAAGTTCGAGATTTCGGAATACGCTCTCATTGGCTGCGGCATTGCACAGGAGAGCGGACAAGTGGGGAGAGACAGCTGAATCCGTCTAGCAGACAGTCCTGGTAAGCCTTACAGTACATTCTGCTTATCAGTTAATGGATAGCTGTGCCCTCCCGCTAAAGGCAATCTGGAAATCATATACTCTGACCCTTTTCCAGCCACTCCCGCCAGTGCACGGGAAAGATCAATGTATGCTTTTCCTATGTGGCCTACAACACGTGGCTGTTAAGCGAGGGACATTGTTATGCAAAGTAAGAGTCAACCATTCACAACAGTAACAATACACTAATTGCCCTAATTAGATGCAGCATTTCATGAACGAGATCACCCTGATGCGGGTCCCTCGGAGTCACAAAGAGCGGATGCTAAGGGAAGCCCTGCAGAGACCAGGACCATATGCGGCCATGCTTGTGGAGGCGATGATTCCCATCTACATAAGGATGTCCTGGCGCGGAAGAGTGTGCTTCCACGGAGCACCCAACAAGGCACCTCTCCCCAGGAACCTCCTGCAGAGGCTTTTCGAGGACCTAAATGAGACCTTTCTTGAATTGTCCCTGGAGGATTATTGTTCAATCCCTGTATGTGTGGACCTACTTTTCATATAGTTTTTCATTGAAAATTTTATATATAGTATTTCTATTTTTTATACCTGTTTTATAAAAAATAAATGTTTACATGTTTATAGCACTTACCGCCTGATCCTTCCCCTGATTCAGAGTCCGGGTTAACGGCCGGGGAGGGTTGGTAGGGGATCTCTGTGAGGGTGATGAAGAGTTCCTGGCTGTCAGGGAAAGCGGTTTTGTTTTCGCTGTCGCCTGCGCCGTCCTCCACAGACCCTTCCTCATCTTCCCCATCGGCGAACATCGAGGAGGAACTGTCCAGGTTCACTATGCCATCCACTGAGTCCACGGTCACTGGTGGGGCAGTGGTGGCAGACCCACCTAGAATGGCATGCAGTGCCTTGTAGAAGTGGCATGTCTGGGGCTGTGCTCCGGAGCGTCCGTTTGCCGCTCTGACTTTTTGGTAGCCTTGTCTCAGGTCCTTGATTTTCACGCGGCACTGCATTGCATCCCGGCTGTATCCTTTCTCTATCATTGCTTTGGAGACCTTCTCGAAGGTCTTTGCATTCCGCTTGCTGGAGCGCAGCTCCGACAGCACAGACTCCTCGCCCCACACACCGATCAGATCCAGGACTTCCCGGTCTGTCCATGCTGGGGACCTCTTTCTATTCTTGGATTGGCCGGACTCCTCTGCTGGAGAGCTCTGCATCGTTGCAGGTGCTGCGGAGCTCGCCCCAATGTCCAGCCAGGACGTTAGATTCAAAGTGCCCAGACAGGAAAATGAATTCAAATTTTCCCGGGTCATTTCCTGTGTGGCTGGTCAGAGAATCCAAGCTCGGACTGCTGTCCAGAGCGTCAACAGAGTGGTGCACTGTGGGATAGCTCCCGGAGCTACTAAGTTCGATTTGCATCCACACCTAGCCTAATTCGAGCTAGCCATGTCGAATTTAGCGTTACTCCACCTGTCGGGGTGGAGTACCAAATTCGAACTAAAGAGCCCTCTAGTTCGAATTAAATGGCTTCCTGGTGTGGACGGTTGAGCGGTTAGTTCGAATTAACGCTGCTAAATTCGAATTAAAGTCCTAGTGTAGACCAGGCCTCAGTCTTTTAAGTCTTCATTAGCATAATTGGTCATCAACTGCCAGGAATTCAGAGTTCACAGCCTTTTTTTTTTTTTTTTTTTTAAACTCTCCATACATAATTGTACCCTTTCGCTCCTAATTTTCTCTTGGGCACACTCAAAATATTGGCCCATTTAGGTAACTCTTGAATCAATGCACTGTTACAGGCTGACAGTGAGTCCACACTGGCAAAACAAAACAAAACAAAACCAAAAAAAAAAAAATAGGATCCATAGATCACAGCAGTCCATGCCATAAGAGAAGCTATAAAATAGTCCAGAAACGGTTGTTTTTTACTACCATGTTTGTCTAAAATTTGAGTTAGAGGACACTAGGTAACTATGACTGAACCTTAATACTACAGCGTCTCCTCATGGAATTACAGTGATGGTGAACTTTGGGTCTTATTTTGGCCAATGTAGGAAAAGCCCTAGAAGCATCCAGCCCATCCAGGAGTAAAGTCTGTTAGGTGGTTAAAGAACATTCTCATCCAAGGTCAGATCCATGCTTTTGTGACTGAGAATATATTGAAGACAGGCAGAAAAGAACCCAAAATAGAAAAATCCACTGTTCCTCTTTAGGACTTTTAGGAGACAGCCACAAACAAAACTGGTTAGAGTGGACTCTTTAGGTAAAGCTCAAGTTGTTATTCTACCTCAAATAGACTTGGTTAAGATGGTAGGTTCTCCTATCAGGCAAACCACTAGGCAAGAGCAGTAAACAACAAAGGAAGCAACATGAAGCCATCAGAGGCTATTGGGCAAGGAATGAAAATTAAAGTTGTTTTAGAAGATATCCAGAAAGACTTTCTGCACTTGCTTAAAAGAAGAACTGCAAAGAAAAAAAAAGTTGCTTCTTAAGACTGTAAAAAGAGTGCCTTGAAAGTTTAATTTTTTATTTTTTTTTAATTAAGAAATTCAGGTCTCATCTACACCAGAAAACAACGATGACTGGAAAAATGGTGATGTTACGATCATGATATGTAAGGGGCCAAGCAAAGTAAAGGACAAGAGTTTTTTTAGATGTTGTTTCAAGCTTTTTGTTAAAACCGTATTTTTATAAACACACAGGAGAAAGGATCCCTTTATTATAGTATCAGTTAAGGTAGGAGTTCATAGTACATATCTAAAAGCTTAAATTCTCCAACAAAATTCAGGGAATATTGCTGATTTTTCTGAAGTCAGAACACACAGGTTTGGGGTTTTTTAAATTATTTTTTTCTATATATCATAAGAGCAAAAACCTACTGTGATGCTGTACCCCATAATGCTTTATGGGAATATGACATAACTGGAATATGTTTTGTGCTGCCTGTGCCATGTAACATCTCGCTGTAAAGGTTATGGTGTACTACGGGGTAAGCAACCTATGGCACGCGTGCCAGAGGCGGCACGCGAGCTGATTTTCAGTGGCACTCGCACTGCCTGGGTCCTGGCTACCAGTCCAAGGGGCTCTGCATTTTAATTTAATTTTAAATGAAGCTTCTTAAACATTTTAAAAACCTTATTTACTTTACATACAACAATATTTTAGTTATATATTATAGAAAGAGACCTTTTAAAAACGTTAAAACATATTACTGGCACACAAAACCTTAAATTAGAGTGAATAAATGAAGACTCAGCACACCACTTCTGAAAGGTTGCCAACCCCTGGTCTACTATATCTATTCATCCTATTTGTACACATCTTATTTTGTACTTGAGATTAAGAATATTAGCTGTATACTTGCTTGATTTCTAAGCAAGCTTTGTGAGGCATTTGGTCAGCTTCTTTAGGAAGGAATTCTCAAGGTTAAGAACCCGATCAGGAAGCACTTGGGGAACAATGCATCTTGGAATGCTCCAATCCACATAAGAAGTCTTCCTGGAGACATACAAGATGCCATGTGGACAATGGCTTCTGCCAGTAAAGACTGAGTCATGCATAGACATGTGACTTGCCCAGGTGACTCCAGAACTCCATCTTGGAACTGGACTTTGCATAGGAGTGAGGAGGGGATCTTGACCCACAAAAGAAAGTCTATTTAAACCCAGGGGAGACCCCTCCATGTAGTCTTCAGCTGTTTAAAGAAAGAGCCTCTCCACACACACCCCAGGATACCTGAAAGAAACTGGAACAAAGGACAGTGACTGCAAGGGTGAGTGATTGCTGGACCCAGCTAAAAGGAGATTAGCCAGTAAAAGGGAGCATTCTGGAACTGGTGAGGATCTTATCTGTATGCAGTTTGATTAGACAGAGATTTGTGCATTTCATTTTAAATCACTTTTTACTTATTAAGTCAGTATGTATTAATACCTGGGGGGGGGAGGGAAACGACTGTCCACCTCTCTCTATCAGTGTTATAGAGGGTGAACAATTTATGAGTTTACCCTGTATAAGCTTTATACAGGGTAAAATGGATTTATTTGGGTTTAGACCCCATTGGGAGTTAGGCATCTGAGTGTTAAAGACAGGAACACTTCTGTTAGCTGCTTTCAGGTAAACCTGCAGTTTTGGGGTAAGTAATTCAGACCCTGGGTTTTTGCTGGAACAGATGGGTGTGTCTGGCTCAGCAAGACAGGGTGCTGGAGTCCTGAGCTGGCAGGGAAAGTAGGGGTAGAAGTAGTCTTAACACATCAGGTTGCATCTCCCAAGAGGATTTCTGTGATCCAACCTGTCAGACCTACTTTAAGAGGTTTTTGGAGATAACGTAAGCTGAATCACAAAACACGCAGAAAAGTATTTGGTTAAAATAAATTTAGTATTAATATTTCATATTTTTCTTACAGGGCTAGTCATTCCCCCCAAAATACACTGGATTCCTGTCCAAAATTGGTGCTCTCCTTGGGCTAGCATCTCAGCTTGAAAACAGTTAGAGTAGGCACTTTGAAACTAGCTTCGCTGCTTGTTCAGAGGCAAAATCCTAGGCACCATCCACTGTAAGTAGAGACTGAAAAATGCACACATTCCCCACTACTGAAATATTTTCTGATGTGCAACACAACCATGCCATTCTCCCATGTCATCCAATCCCTTAGGAAATAGTTGTATGCTGGTGATGGAAGGGATACTATCTGGTCCTGTAAAACGGTAGCAAAACAACTCTCTTAGCATTCTTCACTAGGTGAAAATAGTCTCAGAATTCTTCATGAGGTGAAAAAGCCTATTCCCAGTAAAAGTAATGGGTGTTACGGAAGCTGAGCATCAGTGGTCTCAGAATGCACCGTAACCATCATCATAACTCATGTTTTATGAGGATGCACCAAACCAATTTTGGAAATTGTGTTGCTCTGCATATGTAGTTCAACCATTGTAAGACAGTCATATATCCGTACCATGCAATCAATAATCCTGCAATGGCTTCCTCACTTCAGACTCAGTAGGCACACTAACTTCTTATCTCCTTTACATGGGAGGAAATGTCACAATAGCTACTTGCTGTGATCCATTCTTTATCTTCTTCCTTTGAAGCATAATTTAATAGGATGGGAAAACTTTTGAATTAATTAGCCCAAGTATGGTCCACCATACCCTCATCCCATAGGAAGTGATACACATCTTGGAAATTTTAGGGATTAATCTACTTTAGGGATTTAGTTTGTTGCCATGAAGAAATGATTGATTATACTTCAATCATAGTGAAACATCTGCTCATTAGTCACTTTAAAATGCATGGAAGCATCCTCTATTGTTAAAATTTCCTTATCCCCTGCTAATTGTGTGAATTGCTTTTAGTGGGTACAACTGAACTGTTAAACTAACCGAGTTGAAGCAAACAAAATTAAGTCTTTACGATGCATTTTCCATTCTATTTTGTAAAATTATATTTTAAAAACACATACATGGTTGTAAATTCACGGGTAAGTTTTCCTCTTTGATGCTAGGCTTGATATGTATAGCAAAGATATAATCTCTCTGATACAATTTGGTAAGCAAACCCAACTGAAAAAATGCCCCACTTTTCAGAGCTGTTGTATTGGGCCTCCAAGCTGCAGAACCCAGGGCTGCCCAGAGGGGAAGGCAAGTGGGGCAATTTGTCCCCGGCCCCTGGCACCGTGAGCCACTCCGGGTTTTCGGCAGCAGGCCCTTCACTCGCTCCGGGTCTTCAGCAGCGGGTCCTTCAGTGCAGCAGAAGACTCAGAGCGAGTGAAGGACCCGCCGCGGAAGTGCTGCCGAAGCCTCAGAGTGCCGCCCGATGAATACAAGCGCCACAAGCGGCGGGTGGGCTGGGGGGGGGAGAGGGGGAGCCGTGATCAGCGGCACTTAGGCTGCTCTACCACTGCCGCTTCGTTCTTCGGCAGCAATTCAGCGGCGGGTCCTTCCCTCCAAGAGGGACCTGCTGCTGAATTGCTGCCGAAGACCCGGCTCTGCACCAGGCCCCCTTAATCCTCTGGGCGGCCCTGGCAGAACCCTATATTTCTTCTGAATGTAATTCCGAAAGATTAACGGAACCTAATTTTCTGAAACTTCACTCACTTCGCTTACACAAGAATATGGAACCACTGTTATTGAAAAGGGACTTCTAGATCAGGTCAAATATCTGAATCCAAACATGGAAATGTTAGTGATTCTCACAGCTCTAAAGAAAAAAAATAAATCTAGGGATTTCAATGCCAACTTTTAATAATTAAAAAGGAAAGTGTTTTAGAATTTTGTCCTCCCTCTAGACGTAAGTGTAAGATATACATTAGTACTCTCTTCGGAGTAAGTTTACATACAGATTCAATTCTAATAATCCATACCAGAAAGTGTTATAGTGCAGACAAAGCCACACACACACACACACACACAGAACTGTTTATAAACCCTTCTATTTAAGCAGTTTGTTTTGCTGGAGTTCCATTGGGTAATTTATTATTTTTATAATTTTCTTTATACTTGCTAGACTGAGGTCACTGATCTCCCCTCTTTGGAAAAAATGCATTTTGAAAATGAGTTCATATATAACAACTGCATGGATTTGGCAATGTGTGTAAAAAAAGTTACAATTTGGTCTTCAACTACTTTATTTTTTATTTGTATTTTTTTTTTTAAAACAGGGACAATTCTCTTCTGCTACCCCCTCCTCACAGGAAGTTAAATGTAAACATTATGCTAATCTAACATTGAGGTTGCAGAGTTAAAACTACAGTCAGGAAGCGCAAAAGTTGATGTTTTTACAACATGCTAACCTAGATCCAAGAGGTGCATGTGTTTTATGGCATATGTTTCATAACATGAACTGAAATACTTTAATCTACACATTGTACAAGAAATTTATGTATTATAATGAAACTCTAGTACCCCATAGTAAAGTTTGCGCACAGATTTCCATAACTTGAAAGCATTATGCAAGATCTGTGTGTTGAGTTAAAAGATCAATTTCAAATGCATATTCATATGAGTTACATGAATTTCCTAGAGCACTTTGAAGGAAAAAATAATAAGGAGGTTAGTTATAACTATTTCAAAAAGCTCCATGTGACCAAATATTTTCCAAAAAGTTACATTTTCTTCAGACCTCTTATTAATAAAGTGCACTAGAACAGTCTGAGGAATGTAATTGAATATGTACAATTATTTGGTATGAGCATTTAGGACAAGTGTGAGTTAAAAGTGGTCTTACGTTTTGTAAGAGTAAAGGTTCCTAAAATTTAACATCGTGTATGTTGACACAATGTTACTTATGACAAACTATGGAAACAGCATCCAGGAGTTACGTCAATACAATGGCAGAGGGTTTGGGATGCTGCAATATAACAAATATACTGCTAACTATGAAGGTAGAAGTCTTCAGACGATGCAACTGTAACCTATCCTAAATCATGAGGCTCTTTGTCCCCCTATAAGGGCTACAGCAGACAGTCATTTATGAGTCTATACTGCCTTTGAGCTAATGGACCTGTATTTCAGCTCATGCACTAGCAGATCATGCTTCTAGATGCAGGCACTGAATCCCTTCAGATTCATGTGAAGATCTGAATAGCTGTGGACCTCTAAAAGCTTGGGATGAGCATCTCTGGTCATGAGGAGTATGTAACCCATTCTGACAGCTCAGGTCTTTACCCCTTATAGGGCTGTTCACAATGACACCCCCTCTCTGGGAGAATGAACTCCAGACCTCTAGATTTAAAAGCATGAGCCACTACTGCTTCAGCTCAGGGGAGTTAAGCGCCTACATCCTTTCTGGGGGGTGGGGAGGGAATAAATAAATATATATATATGATTTTAAATAAGTGTGTGTGTGTGTAATATATATATATATATATATATATATAGATATATATATATATATATATATATATATATATATACATATACATACACACACACACACACACACACACACTTAAAATCATGCTATGCACCTATCTGCATCTAAATGCCTAAATATCTGTAAAAATGTGGTCCTAAGGCCTTTAGTTCAAAAGGCAGGAGCAGGCTCAAACCTCCAGATATTGTGTAGCTACTAGAGAGGTACAAACTCACATTGTTAGTGGGGATTTTGCAGTGTTTTCAGTATTTAAAAAAAATAAAAATTAAAAAAAAAATGGTCCAGAGCATTTGAAATAACATCTTAAAACAGTGGTGTACAAATGGGGTCAGTAAATATTGACAATACTTTGGTCAAGCATTAATGTCAAGATTATATTTGGTGCTGACCCTCGCTGTCAAGGGGACTCAGTCTCTCCCTTAGGAGACCCTCCACTAATTATACCCCAACCTCTGATGCCCAACCCTTTTTAATCCTAACCCTTGCCTCCTCCAGTAGATTGATTAGCCTTATTGAGATTACAAGACAGGATGGTGATCCAGAAGAAGGATGCTAGAATGAATATGGTGTATGTGTGTGTAAAAACACAAGGCTAAATTATTTAATCTGAAGTACAGAGGCTGAAAAGCTCTATTACAAACATTTCCTACATTTGGTAAGCATTTTGAATGCTGGTGTCACAGGAAGGGTATGCTTCAAACGGGCAGAAAAGGAGGAAGCAGAGGGAAGGGGAGCACAGAAGGCAGACCAGCCGATGGAGTGCGGGCACACTGCCTGCTGATGCACTGTTCAGGAAGTGAGAGATGACAGAGCTTCTGTCATCACTACTAAAATGTGGCGAGTTGCTCTTGACATATCTACTTTATCACCATTTGAAAAGTTAGAGAAAGACCCTCCTTTTGTGAGCCTCAGGAGGGTTGACACAGCCAGAAGCAGCTTCAGCAGTATAGAGCTATGGCATAGGCTAAACCTTGTTATTAGGCGTGGGGCATAACTACCACCTTACATTTTTAAGTGTAAAGAAGCCATTGTAATCAGGTATTTAAGACAGTTAAGTGGACTTCATCACAAAACACAGACGCACGTTTCCAGCCAAAACAAAAAGACACATCCAAGACCATTCAGGATATGTCTACACAGTAAGTAGATAGCCTGTGACAGCTGACTTGGGCTCATGGAGCTCAGGATGTGGGACAGTTCAATTGGGATGTAGACATTTGGGCTTGGACTGCAGCCTGACCTCTGGGACCTTCCACCTTGCAAGGTCCTTGAGCTGAAGACAAGGCTCTATCCCCAGAACATTTACTCTGCAATTAAACTGCCCCTTAGCATGAGTCAGCCAGCCATGGGTTTTTAATTGCAGAGTAGACATAACTCAAATTCCTAAGGGTATTTGGGCAGGGGCTCAGCTGGTGTTGTTTGGGTAAGCATATGAGAGGGAGACAGGACAGAGTCAGACAGAAGCAGAAAGCCTGCCAAGCAGACAGTAACATAAGTGGAGGTAATGTGGCCCTGAGACACAGCTCAGAGGGGCGGGGGGGAACTTAGGTGCGGAGTGCTGGTTTGAAAGGCAGGCTTCTAACACTGAGCAAAGAAATTGTCCCCTACTGTATTGTAGGATACAGAACTTTAGAATATAACAAAGAATATACATGCATCAAAATTAAAAATTCTGTGAATATTTTAAAATTCTGCATATTTTGTCAAAATGACACAATATAATGACACTCCTGCTGTTAGTACAAGGCGGCTGGGACTGACAGCAGGTGGGAGTGCTTGGGGGGGGAGGGGAAATCACAAATTCTGTGGGGAAAAATAAAAATTCTATGGGAAACACTGATTCCATGCAAATTCTACATTGCATAGTGGTGAAGAATACCAGAAGGAGTACTTTGTAAATAAACAAGATTACATGAAAGAAGATAACTGACTTATCAATTTCTCCTAACTGAACAAATCCCAACACTGCAAATTTGGCTAACTGCTCACATCAAGAGAAGTAACAATAGTTTCTCCCTTCCCTTACCCTAGGGACCTACTGAGTGTAGTAAACCAACCATGTACAAACGAAAACAAAGAAATTATAACAAGTCAGGACCTTCCAGACAGCTCATTTTTTCCCCACTTAACGTCTCAGATTTCCCTCTTCTTCTACTCACTCTTACTCCAACAAACCCTTCATCTCTGCCACCTCAACCCCCTGCCCCCCAAACCATCTAAAACTATGTTATAATATGAATATATAATTAGGAATCCATGGAATTAACAAGACATGGACAATTCACTAGGACTGAATGAGCTGAATTAGTGAACGTCACTGCATGTTTCAGACCACACCACAGCTAT
The DNA here is from genome assembly GCF_020497125.1 of Mauremys mutica. NCBI lineage: Eukaryota > Metazoa > Chordata > Testudines > Geoemydidae > Mauremys > Mauremys mutica. Next base: position 30,205,333 of record NC_059072.1, on the reverse strand, counting down.
TGCACATGTACATTAACTCGTTTTACTAAATATGCTCCACTAGGTAGCTGAGGGCAGGGTAAATGCATAGTTTGCAATGGTACAGGGGTGGAAGCAGAAAAAAGAAAGTTCAATTTGCATACAAAGTCCTGATTATTACCTTTTTTCATACGGAGGCAGATTATTTTGCATCCCAAATGTTGTCATTCACCTGTAACAGTGCAATCCTAATTCAAATGCAAGACCATTCATTCCTAGCCTGCTGTTTCATGTTTGAAAAGGACTGGGGATACAGACAATGCTAAAGAGAGACCTGCATCTTAGATAACCACCAGAATATAAAAATTGCATACAGATGGAATTAGGCTAGGTTTAAATGTCGCAAGATTAGCAGGATATATAGTGGTTTTCTGCCTTGCTGTTGCTTTCCATACAGGAATGAATTGTATCACACACCCAGTTCAGTTACACTTCTGTTTTCCAACAAATTACAAAAAAATCTTTTTAACAGGCACACTTCTTATGCAAAAATATATGGCAAAAAGAGGAATAAATTTTGTTGTTCACCTGCTGTCCTTTTCTTTTCATATGTAATACCAGGATTCCAGTTTGGTTGAACTGACAGAAATACTGACTAAAATGTCTACATTTTGCATATTTCTAAATTTCTGTTGCTTTCATGAGATTATCCAAGCTCCCTCTGGTGGCTACTTTAAAACTCCAAAACTTCTCTCACTCACTCACTCTATGTAGAGCTTGCAGGATAAGAGCATCATTACTTTTATACAGAAGGTTGTGGGTTGTTCAAATCCTGTTGGGATCATTACATATTCTATTAATAACTTTTTTGCTCAGATTGTTATGAATGAATGACTAATGTCTCATTTTCTAAAAAAATAAGCAATATCAAAATATCATCACATGTATAAAGAACCGCCACATTTGAAAGAGGTCAACAATTTTATTCAGTTTCTGCAGTGCCTTCCATCGAAGAATCTCAGCACATTTACTTTACAAAGGCCCTGCAAGACAAGCATTATCTCTGCTGTACAGATGGGAACAGGGAAGCACAGAGAGGTAAAGTCACTTACTTAAGGTGACACAGGACGTCTGTGACTATCACAAATAAAACCCTGACCTCCTGATTTCCGGTCTGTACTTCAACCCACAAAGCCATATTGCATTCAAAAACATGGAGCCAAAATCTACTACTACTCTGGTTTGACACCAACATAACCAACACCTTTGCAAGAGAGTGTAGAATCAGGTCTGTCTAGATCCTTAAACGCAAAAACAAATTTAAAAAATAAAAATAAAAAAATCAAAGGACCAGTCTCTGTCCTAGTCCCATTGAAGTAAATCTTCTCTTTCATATGGTATTTGAAAAGCAAGGGGCTGGCATTATAATTGCATTTTGAGATTCAAAAGCCATTCTAATGCTTCTGGGGTAGCTAAATGGATCCTCCTGGTGCCACCACTGTAAGCATGAATTGGACAGCTGTTCATGATGTATCACATGGTTTGTACCTCCCCAGTCACAATTTCTTGATTCTTTGATCTTTCCATTTGTGGAAGGGATATCCACAACTTCCGTGCATTGTCTGAACATCGTTGAGTGCAGTCCACTGAGTATGGGAAAGGCAGAATCCCGGGACCTCTTGGCTGGATCTTGCATCAGGTCTTTATTTGGGATGTCACAAATGGCCCATGATTTGAACCAGCAAGCGCTCGTGTCCTTTCCATTGCCCTGTAGTATTAACACATGTATCCAGAAAGGCTTCTTGGATTTGAGTCTGGAGAGTGGCAGTGGATTACGGTGTTGCTGTATTGGCCGGTCCAGTGCAATCGGGATCTTGCTGTACTCCAAGACCATAGCAGCATCTCATCTGATATTGACTGGTGCAATGCCCACCAAAACTAGAAGCCATGGTACAAACACAGATTTGAGACAGTCCTTGACAATCCTGAGCACAGCATAAATGTCAGTGTCAACAAGAGTGTCTCACTGAAACTGAAATTAATTGAAGTAAATGAAGTCAAAAGAAGTTTGCCAATGGACTACATTGAGACCCTAAGCTGGAACAAAAATAAAGTTAAACTTTTTAGATGCAAAAGGTAAATAGCACAAATTAGATCTAATCTTCAATTGTTCATAAACCCCAATTACTGTCAGAACATTATAAAAGAAACAAGTATTTATGGTAATGATGCAATTTTCCTTACTGTACTCGATATAACATATAGGGCAAATAACATACATTGTATGTATCCATGACGACACTGTAGGCAATATAGAAATAAGCCCACATACAAAGTATGAGGGCCTAGAGTTAAAAAAAAAAAATCATTCCCAACCTTAATATTTGTGGGTATTAACAGTGCATCAAAAGCTTTCCATCCAGGGCATACAGTATATATTTTGATTGTTTTGTACATCAGCACTGTAGTAAATTTAACTGGAACACCTTGACTATGACTTAGTTTAACTTTTTTTCTTTAAAAAAAACTGAATTGCATCACAGCAAGTATGTTGGTAACAAGTTACAGAATTCTCAAAAAATGGGCTCATTCAATGGCTGAGAAATAACACTCAGTGTCATTCTCAGTTCTTCTACACAACAATGTCTGAAAGTGCAACAGAGAGAAGGAAGAATCATCTCCCAAAAACCAAAGGAGCCACCCTGGATGGGATCTTTGGAGCCCTTCAATCTTCCTTAGATGAAGGTTGGTGTCGATAAAAGCTTTAAGTCTGGGGAGAAGGTGGGGTAACTGAAGAGTGACACGTGTGGAGTGCAGTGTTGTTGTAACTGTGTGGGTCCCAGAATATTAGAGAGACAAAGTATTATTTAGGACTCATTTGGCATGTAGTAGACCCTCCCCCCCCCATCAAGATTAAAATGGAGTAAGTATTGTCCACATTTTAAGCTCATCTAGTACACCTTGGAAAAGAAGCCATCAGGTAGAATTAACTGTATTTACAGTCCATACAGATGTGTATCAAGAACTATACACCAAAACCAAACAAAATAGCAATTCATACTGCTCAAGGAAGCACTAACGGAATCTAAATCCTGATTCTTTGGCTTCTAAAACAAATGCTGTCTAGCTGAACCAAAGAATTTCTACTAGCTTATTAGTGTATTTTCATAGTTATACCTTCAGTATGTGTCCAATGGAGCAAAACAGAGCAGAAAACCACAGAGGTTATGAGGTTAGATACCTTAACACGTTCTTTTAGTGTGTTAATCCAGAATCTATTTTTTCTTATTCTCTACTTTTGATCACTCTCTTTGCCTCTAGAATTGACAAGGGAGATATTCATAGAGGAGGACCCTCAAAAAAACCCAAAAACCTGGAAGTTGGAGAAGGGAATAGCAGAGAACAACTTCTTCCCCATTCCACTGCATAAGCCAGAAGGGACAGCACTCCTCCCGTTTTAGGTGGGCTGGAGTGAGGGAATAGAATCCCATACCAACTAGAGGCCAATAAGAAAGATGATGTTCCCAAAACACGTTGCTTAAAATATTTGCCTGAGACTTGCACTAGTATAAAATGGTTGTGGACAGTCTGAGGTTATGTCTACGCTTAAACAAATGCAGCAGCGCATCTTCAGCTGTAGCTGTATCTCTTCAGCATGGCCACTCACTACAGCAAGGGGTCTCCCATCACTAGTTAATCCACCTCCCTGGCAGGCTGTAGCTAGGTCAACAGAAGAATTGTTCTAGTGCTATCTAGACCTCCAGTTAGATTGACTCAACTATGTGGCTCGTGAGCAATGTAACTAAGGTAAGGTAATAGGTAAGGTAATAATTGGAGATATACCAATCTCCTAGAGCTGGAAGGGACCTTGAAAGGTCATCAAGTCCAGCCCCCTGCCTTCACTAGCAGGACCAATTTTTTTTGCCCCAGATCCCTAAGCGGCCCCCTCAAGGATTGAACTCACAACCATGGGTTTAGCAGGCCAATGCTCAAACCACTGAGCTATCCCTCCCCCTGGGTCAACTTAACTTGCTAGAGTAGACCTGGCCTAAGGATATGTTCTTTTGTGGTTTGGATAGCTACTACTTGCTGCTAAACTTGCTTTCCATCTCCACATAGTCATATTCCTAATCCATATTTTGAGTAAATTAGAGAACTACACTTAATGGTAAGTAAATACCAAGAATAGGGATCTGTGGAGATAATGTCTCTCATTCTGTACAAATTTTGGAATTATTAAAAACCTAATCAATATCCAGGTGCCACTCCACCCACACATCACCGCTCATTTCCTCCCACAGCTAACTGCTTTAATGCTTTTTATGGCATGGCACATGACTCCAGAAGTAAGAATCTGTGGAGGCAATTTCATGAGAAGCAACATTGCACACTCAGCTTTGAAAATGACTATCTGCATGGGTGCTCTCATTTGTTAGAGAACCATCTACTGTAGATGGAGAAGAATCAGAAAACTGGCCAAATACACAGCCCAGGATACTGAGCCTGAATGAAGTGGTGGGACAGATATTTATCCTCATACTCATCAACTACTTCGCACTGATATAGCACTTTTCAGGTTCAAAGCCATATGCAGACCTTAATCCTAATAACCAACTCTAGGAGGTAGTATTATTCCCATTTTACAGATGGGAAAAAGGAGGGAAATAGGCAACGCAACCTGCCCAACACCATATGAATCCACTGCAGAGCTCCAGTTAGCATTCCATCACAAGCCTCACCGCTTTCTGCTAAGCACAAAGCCCATTCTCTGACCTTGCCTTCTCTAACACACACATAGCAACAGGTATATTTACATTAAAAAAAAAACCTAACAAAACCAGCCAGTCCACTGCCAGCACTTCTCTCTCTGGGGAAGAGAATGAGAGAATTAGCCATACAGGTCAGGTATGTAGCTACATTGCTTAATATGCTACTGGAAGGCACTCAGATACTACAGTGATGAGCCCAGGATAAAACCTGTCATTCCTCCACAGCACACAGGGGAAAGAAAGACTCCCAGTCGGACTCTCACTTTCAGGCTACACAATACGCATGTCATCCCTAGGTGAGGGGTCGCCCACTTTTGAGGGTCAGTGCTGGTAGCCAGATGGCCCCAAGCAGAACAGTGCTGGCCCCTCACCTCCTGTCACTCTAGCCGGGAGTGGCATTTCCCTGGCGGGAGACCTGTGTGGTGGGGGCAGACCCAAAGCACCCTCACTCCCAGCGCTTCCCCGGCTCGCCTGTGAACTCGCCAGCGACTCTCAGCGCTCAGGTCAGACTTGCCGAGTTACTGAAACAAAGTCACGCGTCACGGAAAGGGACAAGCCGCGGCGCAGGAGGGGGTGGGGGAGCCGGGGCAGAGAAGCAGAGGGAGGGAGGGAAGGGGAAGCGGCGGGGATCGAGAGGGAGAGGAGCGGGCTGGCAGCGCAGGACTCACCGATGCCCAGCCCCACCACGATGCGCCCCCCTAGCAGGGTCTCCTTGTCCGGGGCAGCGGCCAGCAGGGCGGCGCCCGCGATGAAGAAGCAGCTGGAGAGGAGGATGCAGGGTCGGCGGCCCCACAGCCCGTTCAGCACCCCGCCGGCCAGCGCCGAGAGCGCGGCGGCGCCCACCGTGCTGGAGACCAGCAGCTCCTGCCAGAGGGCGCCCAGGTTGAGCTCCCTCTTGAGCAGCAGCAGGGCCCCGGACACCACGCCGGTGTCATAGCCGAAGAGGAAGCCCCCCAGGGCGGAGAACACCGACACCACGTAGACGAAGCCCGGGGTCTCGTCCTGCTGGAACTGCCGCCGGGCCGCCCGCTCCAGCTCCCCGCCGGACGCCTGGCTGTTGATGCTGGAGCAGGACTCGGCGGCGATCAGGCTGCGCTCCCCGGCCGCCGCCGCCGCCGCGCTGGAGCCGGCCGAGCCGTCCGGCTGCCTCCGGCGCTTCTCGCCCATCAGGTTGCTCAGGCTCCGCAGCGTGTACTCCACATTCTCACTGGCCTTGCGGGACATGGGGCAACCGCCGCCGCTCAGCGCCCCCCGCCCGGCCAGGGGGCGGGCTCGGGGCCGCTGCTGCTGCCCTGCCGGGGCCGCGATCAGCCGGGGCGCATAGGTCCTGCCCGCGCCCGCACTGGGGGGAAAGTTACCAGCCGCGGCCGCCGCTCCCGGAGCTCAGGGGGAGTTTGAGCCGGAGGGAGGCTCGGGCGGGCGGGGAAGGGACTCGAGCCCAGCTGGCCGGGCGGGGCGGAGTCGCCACGGGGGGGCGGGGCTACCTAGCCTGCCAGTCACGGGATGGGCTGCTTGGCTCTTACTGAGCATGCGCGGGAGCTCGGAGCATGCGCCTTAACCACAACGAAGCCCCTGGCCCTGACCTGATGCCCGAACTTGAGCGAGAAGGGAACGGGGCGGGAAATGTAAACAGGGGGCGGGGCCGGGGCCCACGCTAATGATAAAGGTCCCTCACGTGAGTCAGGCCCGGGGAGCCGCCCAACCACGTGTCTGGGGTCGCCCCGGAGCAGGCTGGGGTCCGGCAGCCTGGGGCGCAGGGAGACGCTGATTAGTGGCAGCAGGCCCCGCGGAGGGGCGGTGCGGGTGGGGGCAGCGCTGCTCTCGCTGAGGGGAAGGGGGAGCACAAAGCCCAGGGCAGTGCGTGCAGTGCACCTAAGAGCCTGTGCTGAGGCTGACCCTAGCAAGTCCGCTGGTCCCCCGACACCCTGCAGCCAGCGCTGGGACTGCGCCGCGTGCGCGGACCGCTCCTGACCCCGGGACCTAGCCAGGCTGGAGAGGGGAGTGGGAGGTAACGACACCTGCAGCTAACAGCACCAAGAGCCGGCAGGAGTCACAGAGAAAACCTGAATCAGTCCTAGTTTATGAGGCTGAGAGTGGGCGGCAGTGGAAAAACCCCGGACAGGGTCACTGCCACCGTAGTCTATTTCAGTTTATCAGTTACAAGATTTTATTTATATATATATATATAGCAATGCAAATAACAGATGCTACTCACAGTAGAGGTATATACAAGGATGGGGAGGGCTAGGTATTGAATATCAGTCTGCCTCTTTCTCCTAACCAGTATCCCTTCTTCCTCCACACAGTATCCTGCTGAGGCTAGATTTTACAGCAGGGACTAAGGCCCAGCACTGCAACGCCCAACTTTAGGCACCTTGCTGCCCTGGGGAATCCTCAGCCCAGAGTTAAGCAGTCGGGCTCCCTATACAAAAAATGAGGAGAGTTAGGCCTTGGCTACACTTGAGAGTTACAGCGCTGGTGGTGGCTTTACAGCGCTGTAACTTACTCCCCGTCCACATTGGCAAGGCACATACAGCACTGTATCTCCTTGGCTATAGTGCTGCTTGTACTCCACCTCCACGAGAGGAATAAAGAGTATAGCGCTGCTGCTGCAGCACTGGGGCGCCAGTGTAAACAGGGAATAACCTTAATATGCAGTAACTGACCTCCGGAAGCTTCCCATAATCCTTTTAAGTAAAGATTACTCTGTTTTGTTGTGATGCCTCTCTTTATTTTGTTGTGAACTCCAGGCTCCTGAAGCTGCTTATCAAAAAACCAAACACAGCTAGTGTTTGCTGTGACTGAGCAGAGGCAGGCAGGGGGGGCTCCCTTTGGAATGCCCACAGCTAGTGTTTGCTTGAGGAGAGGGAGAGGGAGGGGGCTTGAGGAGAGAAGCAGCGGGCAGGAGGGAGGGAGCGGGGGTCAGTTTTGGGGAGGCTGCTTATCAGCTGCTTTTGCTGAGAGAGGGGTGGGGGAGGGGGTCGGAACTTGCAAGGCAGCTGCTGACAGAATGTGGGCTCCAAAAATCCACTCTCTCCCCCATGCTCCCTGTCACACTCCCCCCACCCCCCTTTTGAAAAGCACGTTGCAGCCACTTGAACACTGGGATAGCTGCCCATAATGCACCGTTCCCAATGCCGCTGCAGATGCGGCAAATGTGGCCACGACAGTGCGCTGGCAGCTGTCAGCGTGGCCAGACTGCAGCGCTTTCCCTACACAGCTGTACGAAGACAGGTTTAACTCCCAGCGCTGTACAGCTGCAAGTGTAGCCATACCCTTAGGCACCTAAGAATGGGACTGACAGAAGCCACATACTGAGTGGAGAGTAGCCTAAGCTAGCCACTAGGAAACTACACTGAGAGCCCTACCCTTTTCAGAGGCAGTTAGGCACCTGTCTCTGCTTGGGATTCAGGCAGGGCCGGCCCACAACATTTTGGCACCTGAGGTGGGGAGCTCAAATGATACCCCTATGCCCCCTCACTAGGGCCAAAACTTTGAAAGGTCTCAATTCTACCTTTTTCCTATTCTACTTCTCTCATGGTACTGCTTTGCTACCTACCCCAATAAAGGAGAACTAACACTTTAAATTTTTGAACAAGGCATTTTAAGTTATCACTTAACTTTAAGACGCTTGAACAGCAAATATAACTTTTCTTGTCTGCATAGTAAACACTGGCATTTTTATCTGTTTGAATAATCAAAGTGGTGCTTTCCGTGCCTTCTTAGTTGCAAAGATTTGAACTGCTTCCTGAAGGTCCACTGTCTGGGCCAGCTCATGCTCTATTGCAGGGGTCGGCAACCTTTCAGAAGTGGTGTGCCGCGTCTTCATTTATTCACTCTAATTTAAGGTTTCGCGTGCCGGTAATACATTTTAATGTTTTTTAGAAGGTCTCTCTCTCTCTACAAGTCTATATATTATATAACTAAACTAGTGTTGTATTGTAAAATAAACAAGGTTTTCAAAATATTTAAGAAGCTTCATTTAAAATTAAATTAAAATGTTGATCTTACGCCGCCAGCCCGCTCAGCCCGCTACTGGTCTGGGGTTCTGTTCACCTAGGCCGGCAGTGGGCTGAGTGGGGCCTGCGGCCGGGACCCCAGCTGGGAAGGGTCTGGCAGCCAGAACCCCAGACTGGCAGCGGGCTGTGCGGGGCCAGCAGCCAGGACCCCAGATCGACAGTGGGTTGAGCGGCTCAGCCCACTGCCGCTCAGGGGTTCCATCCGCCGGCTCCTGCCAGCCAGCATCCCGGCTGCCAGACCCACTCAGCCCGCTGCCCGTCTGGGGTCCCGGCCCTGCCCACATACAGTGGGTACCTACCTTCTCCCTGGTTCTGGCCCATTCTCTTCCTCTCTCTGCACTAAGCTGAGGGTGGGAGTGGACCGAGCACAGGGCTGGGGGTGGAGGGTCTTGCCAGGAGCTAGAATGAGGGAGGGGGCTCAGGGTTGGGGCAGGAGGTTTGGGTGTGGGGGCACTTACGTGGTCAGCTCCCATTTGGTGTGAGGGGTGCAGGTGGGAATGTGAGTGGGGGTGCAGGAGCTCCCGTTTGGTGCTCAGGGTGGGGGTGGGGATGTGCAGGGTGCTTGGGATGTGGGGGGGCTAGGGATGTGGGGGGTGCAAGAGTCAGGGCTGGGGGCATGTGAGGGAGGTGTCAGGGTAGGGGGGCGGGGTATGTGTGGGGGTGCCAGAGTCAGGGCTGGGGTCATGGGGGGTGAAGGAGTCAGAGGGCTGGGTGGTACAGGGCTCAGGGCAGGGGGCTGGGGTGTGTGTGGGGGTGCAGGGCTCAGGGCAGAGGGCTGGATGTGTGGGGGGGGTGCAGGGCTCAGGGCAGAGGGCTGGGTGACTGCCCCTCCAGAACTCCCAACCCCCCCGCTCCTTGTCTCGACTACCCCCTCCTGGGACCCCACCCCCTATCTAAGCCTCCCTGCCCCTTGTCCCCTGACTGCCCCCCTAGGACCCTACCCCCTACCTGTCCCCTGACTGCCCCAACCCTTATCCACACCCCCGCCCCCAGACAGAACCCCCTGGACTCCCATGCCTATCTAACCGCTCCCCGCCCCCTGACAGGACCCCCAGAACTCTGGACCCATAAGACCAGCCCTGGATTCAGGATATCATTGGCTTTGGGGCAGAAAAGGTAATTGCCCCTCTCCACTCCTGATTTTTCATAGCTCCTTGCCACCACTCTTGTGGTGTCTCTTAAACTTTCAGGGGCTGCTGTGGGACAAGTGCGGGGCAGGGCTCCTAATCACGATGTTGTGGCCATCCCCACCCTCTCTTCCCACCAGTAGGACAGGAAGCCGCAGCTGTACTCTGGGTTGAGCAAGCCAGCCCCCAATCGCTGCCCTAGGCTGGCTGTAGGTGAGAAATCTCCCACCACCCCCTTACTTTTTGGGATAGGACTGACCCATCACCTCCTCAACCTGTCCAGGATGAGACTGGCCCATTAACCCTGCCATGAGCACCCAGGGACTCAGCAAGGAGGCAGAAGCAGGGATGCTGATGCAACTTCCCCCATTTCCCGAAATTTTCTGAAATGATGCCCCTGTTGGGATTCATGTGGAGGTGGTGGTGCATGTCCCTCTTTTGCTTAATAGCCCAGTGATTACCACACTCACCCAGGACATGCAAGAGTTAGGTAGAGGGCAGATTTGAACCTAAATCAGAGTACGCAAGTGAAGTTAGGTCTGCTCCCAGCTGAGTGCCCTAGTCACTGAGAGAGAAAGTATTCTAGGGTGGGTCTCTCCTGTTGAACCAGTTCCACTTTGAATAAAATATTTATATATTCATTGGAGCAGTGTCTTCCTCATGAGTTTACTAACCAGGAGGCTAACTCACTCCCTCTCTTTTTCTAACCTCCTCATTATATTCTGTGCAAGGCCTGATCTGATAGGTGGGCTCTAAGGTTTTCTCTGAGAATGCCTGCCAGGTAGGGCTCCCCAGGCAAGATAGGCAGAGGAACATCTAAAGCAGGGATAATCTATTTTTTTTTGTCAAGATATAGTAAAGGTCCTGACTCTAGAAAAAATAACAACAATAATGATAAGTAAATAAAAAGATTTCACCGTCCATTCAAACATGTCTGGTGGTCCAGATTTGGCCTATTGACTACCCCAGACCTGAAGGATCCCCCTAGGGCTTAGACACCACAACTTGGTGGCATCAGGATTTAGGCTTCAGAGAGAGAGAGAGAGTGTCCCCACCAGCAAAAACTTAAACACGCAGGAGCCTTTACTAGCAGAAATATAGCCACCTACAGGATTAGGTGGCAGCTGAGCAAGGGTTTTAAGAATCTAAATTTTGGAGTTAGGCACCTAAAGTGACAGTTAGGTACCTAAATGTATTTATCAATCTAGCCCACTGTCTTTTAGGGATTGGTCCTGCAAACCCTCTGAAAATTATTTTTGTCACAGGAGCAGTGCTGCTGAAGACGGAACTATTTGCATGTGTAGAGATACTTGTTTGCAGATCAGGTGTTTTGTATATAAGCTCTTCCAGGGCAGGAACTGTCTTCATGTGATGTTTTGTCTTGTCTGGCCAAGTGCAGACAGTGTGTAATGTATTAAAAAAATTCTGGTTTGCACCCACAGACATTGCAGGTGAGTCTTTTTCATAGCTTCATAGATTCCAAGGCCAGAAGGGACCATTGTGATCATCTAGTCTGACCGCCTGTATAACACAGGCCATAGAACTTACCCAAAATAATTTTTAGACTATGTCTTCTAGAAAAACATCCAATCTTGATTTTAAAATGTTGGTAAATTGTTTCAATGTGTAATTGCTGTCGCCATTAAAAATTTACACTTTATTTCCAGTCTGAATTTGTCTTGCTTCAGCTTCCAGCCACTGGATCATGTTACACTTTTCTGTGCTAGATTGAAGAGCCCATTATTAAATATTTGATCCCCACATAGATACTTGTACACTGTAGTCAAGTCACCTCTTAACCTGGTTTTTGGTAAACTAAATAGATTTAACTCCTTGAGTCTGTCACTATAAGGCAGGTTTTCTAATCCTCTAATCATTTTCATGGCTCTTCTCTGAACCCTCTTCAATTTATCAACATCCTTCTTGAATTGTGGGTACCAGAACTGGACACAGTATTCCAGCAGTGGTTGTACCAGTGCCAAATACAAAGGTAAAATAACCTCTCTACTACTACTTGAGATTCTCCTGTTTATGCTTCCCAGGATCACATTAGCACTTTTGGCCACAGCATCACACTGGGAGCTCATATTTAGCTGATTATCCACTGTGATACCACAAATATTTTTCAAAGTCACTGCTTCCCAAAATAGAGGCCCTCATTGTGTAAGTGGCCTGGTTCCTAGTTCTTTGTTCCTAGATCTGTATGTTTACATTTAGCTGTATCAAAAACACATTGTTTGCTTTCAACAAGTTTACTAAGGAGTCCAAATCGCTCTGAATCACTGTGACCTGTCCTCTTCATTATTTACCACACTCCCAATTTTTGTGCCATCTGCAAACTTTATCAGTGATTATTTTGATCTCTGCCAAGTCATCAATGAAAATGTTAAATAACAGGGTGAAGAACTAATCCTTGTAGGACTTCACTGAAAACATGGCTGTCTGATGAGGAGTCCCCAATTACAGTTACATTTTGAGACCTATCAGTTGGCCAACTTTTAGACCATTTTATGTGTGTCATATTTCTATTTTATTTTATCTTGTTCTAGTTTTTTTTAATAAAAATGTCATGCAGTACCAAGTAAATACATTACAAAAATCTAAGTATATTAAATCAACACTTTTACCATTATCAACCAAACCTGTAATCTCATAAAAAAAATCCTCTTTTCATTAAAACCTTTCTGTTGATCTTATGATTTAGTAGGGTGACAATTTGAATGATAGAAGATCTCATAAAATTATGAGGTTTCTAAATAATTGAAGTAACTTTTTTGATAAGACATTTAATAATCTCTTTTTTTTAAAAATCCATTCAAATTGTGAAAACTTAACTTTTTAATGTTTTAAGGGTAAAAAGATTTGATTATGCTAAGTGGCAATAAAGAAATATCATTTGTAGATCAGGTATTGTAAAATCTTATACAGAATCAGTTTTGGATTTTTTTTTCTGGAGTTTGAAGTGAAATTAGATTATATAAAATATTGACCAGTCTTTAATTCCATTTTAGCTGTTTTTAACTGGGTTTTTCACCAACCAAAAAAATTTGAGGATTTCACTTCACAAAAGAGATTTCAGTAGCAGCAATACTTAGTGGAATTGGTAGGAAAACTATGCCTCCTGGTGGTTAAAATGTTAGATTTAAGAAATATAAATGAGTGACTTTCACGTAAGAACTTTAGCAGAGTCCCTACTAGTGCAATATCAAAGAAAGGGTGCTTTTTTTAGTTTATGTGGCAAAGATGCTGCCTCTAGAACAGAAGAACCCCAATTTGACCTCACTAGCATTCAGGCTACTCTCATGGGTCTGAACTAGCACCCTTTGAAATTAGTGTAAGTTTTTCCATTTACTTCAGTGTATGTTGGATTGGTAACGAGTCCAGACAGCAGATGAAGGATTTTGCTAATTGGCTAGGTATTCTCTAAGGTTTGGGTGTTAATGGGTAGATGCAATAGTGTGCAGTGGCTTTTAAAAATAAAAGGTAACAACTAATTATGTATTTAGTTCACACAATTAGTGATTGGGATTGTATTAGATTTGTAAATGTATATAATCTCTCCCATGCTAATTAATTACATACCTGGAAGGCAAGAATCACACTTATATAACAATTAACAACATTCAGTTGTTCTTGACTACCATTTGGATCACACAATTTGATCTGTACAGGCAGCATCTAGTTCCTATGCAGAGCCAATTGGGCCCCACTCAAACATGGAACTTGGATCCAATCCTACAGCTCACATTGCAGGATCAGGATTCGAGACTTTACTCTGCTATGAGACATGTCCTGAGCCAAAATAGTCTTCTCTTCACATCCAGAAGCTCTCCAATGATAGAATGGCTTGGAATTCCAAAATGTCATCGGTTAGGAGAAGATGACTATTCCAGGGTTAGGTCAATCTCTTGACTTGCTAACTTAACCTAGTGTTACAGATTCAGTACCCAGTACTCTCATATATAGGCCCCAAGTCTATAGGAGACAGTGCATTAAAGAAACAAGCAAAACCATAATCAAACCAAATTCTTGGCCACATAAAGTAAAGTACAGTACAATTACTCTGACCACAGCAGCTGGCTATGACAAAGACCACCTCTCCTTCTAGCATCCACTCCAGAAGCTGCAGTCGTTTTGTAGATTATGATTAACAGAGTCCAGGCATATACCCAAGAGAGACAGTGGAAGAATTTTTTCCATAACTAGCCCAAGGCTCTGTTACACCCTCCTAAAGGAGAGCTGAAATAGTCACATTGTCTTCAGATCATGCTGCAATACTCAGCTCTTCAAAGTATTCCCTAAAGAACCAAAGCAAGGACAACCTCAGTAACAGAATCCAAAATAGAAGCACGGAGGATTTGCCCATCTCTAGGCAGATTCCCACTGTTTTATATAATCTTTGTTTTCGTCTAGATTTCACAGTAATAGGTGCCTTATAAATGCCGATATACAGATATGCAATATACAAGTTTGTATGATTTGTAGGCAAGATATTTGGAGATCATTTCTAGTTTAACATTACAGAATGATTTGCATTCTAAAAACTGGATCAAAAACAGAAACATATATTTGTTGAGATTTTGAATGTCAGCTAGGGGATTAAGATGTACACACAACACTTATTCATGTTAACAGGTATTGCGTGTCTTGATCTTCAGCTTTGAAAATCTCAACCATAGTCTATCTGCTTTTTCTTGGGCTTTCACTGTAAGCACCTGATCAGCAAATAGGACTTGAATTAAGATACCAGCCACAGGCAAAGGTAAATGTATTTTAGTTTTGATATGGGTAGTACAGTAATTTGGACGATACTTGCTTTACTTTATGCTTATCTTTGCTCAATGACAAACATTATGCTCTGGAATCAACTTTGTTCCCTTCAAGAGGGGAAGAACTTTACAGTGGCTACCACCCAGGTACTTACAACTATAACCTTCACTCTCACTGTCCCCAGAAAAGAGTTTGTATTAACTGGGGTAGAGGATAGGGCAGTGCTCTTTAATGATAAATGCACACAGACAGGCAAAAAACAATGGGCATCATATGCTGAATTAGAACCCTAATAATTTTTGCTAGTGAAAGAAGTTACTCCTTTCTTCCTGAGCTATAGGTTGCCTAATATGGATATGAGTAGCATAGCACAAAACTGCTTACAATTTTAGTTTCCTGGAGGTAACTTTTTGTTAGTGTGGAAATGCCATTCTGTTAAATTCTGACAGGCCCTCTGTTCTGCTCCAGATATTCAAACTATTTTGCTACCAGCACAATTGCTCTTTAATTTTATAAATACTATGTATTTCAGGTGAAGAAAAGCATGATACTGTTACTCCTTCCCCAAGCAGGTAGCCAAAATTTGGGTTGTCCACTGGCAGGAGAAATTGATGATACACGAGTATTTTCTTTGATGCAGTCTTGTTAATTGACAATGACTATACATGAAGTCCTACTTGCCTGACTACAGTAAGAATTGAACAGCAGAAGACAGTTTCTTTCCTCACTGTTCCAAATCTGCCTTTCCAGCCAGCACTCAGTCACCAAAGAGCTCTCTCTCTCTCAGAGCCACACTACTATCATTTTTCCCTTTCCAGCTTCCCCCCCCTTATACACACTTACCCGAAAACAATACTCAGCAAAGCCATCCATCCAAACAGTTCTAATTCTTATGTAGTCTCTCAAATAGATTCATAGATTTCATAGATTCTAAGACTGGAAGGGACCTCGAGAGGTCATCGAGCCCAGTCCCCTGCCCTCATGGCAGGACCAAACACTGTCTAGACCATCCCTGATAGACATTTAGCTAACCTACTCTTAAATATCTTCAGAGATGGAGATTCCACAACCTCCCTAGGCAGTTTACTCCAATGTTTAACCACCCTGACAGTTAGGAATTTTTAAAAATGCCTTTGTTTTATGTGTGGCCTACTTAACTGTTTTACCATTATCTTAAATGGGGGGAGGGAAGGTTTATACTCAAGAGTTTAAAGGAAATTTAAACCAACCCACACAACAACAATACTGACTTCATTGAACAGGCTCTGCAAGATTAAGTTTCATTATAGCTACTATACTTATATCTGTAATACTGATAATATTGCAAATGCAAAAGACATTTCTTCATTACTGACAGTAATGTCAAAAACCACTCTCCACACCAATGACCAGCTTCCTTCAAGACACTACTGACTTCCTCCAGAAACTCTGTATCAACAGCCTCCTTCAGAACACCATCCTTTCCGCCATGGATGTCACCTCCCTATACACTAACATCCCTCACCATGATGGCATTGCTGCCTGCCTCAAATGCCTACCAGATAACATACAACACTTGGAAATCCAGCCTAAACACATTGCCAGAGGATGTTGTGAATGCCAGGACTATAACAGGGGTTCAAAAAAGAACTAGATAAGTTCATGGAGGATGGGTCCATCAATGGCTATTAGACAGGATGGGCAGAGATGGTGCCCCTATCCTCTGTTTGCCAGAAGCTGGGAATGGGTGACAGGGGATAAATCACTTGATGATCACCTGTTCTGATAATTCCCTCTGAAGCACATGGCATTGCCCACTTCCATAAGACAAGATATTGGGCTAGATGGACCTTTGGTCTGACCCAATATGGCTGTTCTTATGTTCTCATGATTCTTTAACTGTTATGTCTGTTGCAGTTTTGCAAGATTTAAATCAGCTAAGGTGGTGGGGTATGATTGGTTAAATAATTGTTTCCTAATGTGATAGGATTGGTTAAATAATTGTTTCATAATGGGGTAAGGTTGGTGAAAAATACTGTTTTGTAGTACTTTAGTCTAAAATGATTGGTTAAGGTATAATTAAGTAGGACCCAAGTTTTAACTATATAAACTGGGGTGCAAAAGGAAGTTCTTTTGAACCTAACTCCAGGACATGGCCCAAGATCAGAGCTGCCAGACCTCAACACCCTGCCTACCATACCGTGGAGAAACTGGAGCCCTGGACGATCTAATCTTAACTGGCCACCAAGAAAAGTTTGTCTGCCTTATTGGGAGTGGTGAGTGTTGTATGCTTAGTGTGTATTCTGTTTTAGTAACTGTTAATAAACAGAGGTTAAGGATATTATTGTGGAAGGCTTTCACTGGTAAAAGACCATGCAGACCTGTAGAGCCCTGAGTCCACCCAAAATGGGTGTTAGTCCTGAGTCCACCAGGAATGGGTGTTAGCCCAAAGCCCACGGAGGGGTAGAGACTGAAATTGTGCTGGTAACAGATGGCCAAATAAAAATTACATGGGGCAACCTTACATCTGGCATTTCCTAACTTTCGAGTTCTTGACTTTGCACTCTTAGCATTCTTTTAGGCAGAGCCATAACTAGGGATTTTTGCACCCGAGGCAAGGGACAAGGGTGGCACATCCAGCTCTTCAGCAGTGGGTTCCTTTTGGAGGGAAGGACCCGCCGCCGAATTTCCACTGAAGAGCCGGATGTGCCGCCCCTCTCCCTTGCTGATGACTGGCAGCAATTCAGTGATGGGTCCCTCAGTCCCTCTCGGAGGGAAGGACTTGCTGCCGAATTTCCGCTGAAGGAGAGACTTTCTGCGCCCCACACTTTCCGTGCCCAAGGCAAGTGCCTCACTCATCTTGCCCTCGTTACAGCACTGCTTTTAGGCTTTGTTTGTTAGTAATTGATAAATAAGTACAATCAGATATTAGACAGTAAACAGAGGTCCAGCTTCTCCCTGACAAGTGCAGCACAGGAACTTCTCAGAATTCCATCAAGACAGCTTAGTATTCGGGAAGACTGTTCCTGCTTCTTTGAAGCCACTGCATCAACTTTTGTGCTGCCCTGGGTACCTGCAAAGGTTATGCATTTCCTCCCTGCCTGATGTTGTGACATTGATCAGTTTTTCTCCATGTTGTGCAATAGTCCTAACCTGTCAATCCTATTGTTCCAGCCTGCCTACCCACTGGGCCAAATTCTCTGCCAGAGTAAATTGGTGCAACTCTGTTACTTTCAATATTGTTTCATCCATTTTAACCAGGTAAGAATATGATCACTCTGTCTAGGACTTAAACATGTTCTTAGCACCTTCTGCATGCCTGAATCCCATCTTGGATTTACAATCTTTAAATCAAATAAATATATACATTTACCTAATGCTGCTTTTGCACCTCCACATCTGGATCTGGCCCAGAAAGTCTGCATCTGTGGTACAGATATTTAGGTACCCACTCAACTTACCACATTTAAAAAGAACCTCAGCCTTTGAGAGAACAGGTGATATAAACATGCTATGAAATCAGACTATGCAGTAACAGCTGTGTGTTCCCAATTCATGTGCCATTAAGCACTGAGTCATTAATCTCACTAGGTAGGGTACTTCAGTGTGCCCTCTAATATTGTTAAATTTGAGATGATGGGGGACAGACTCCTCAAAAAAGGTTAAACTTAAATCTAAGAATGCACTTCATATCTGTACTACTACTCCTACATTGTTAAAGAGGCTGTTTAGTTTTATTTTCTGTGCAAAATACCGTCAATGGAATATTTAACAAATGTAGGAATTCTAAACCCAGTTTTCAAAACTGGACACTTAAATTTGGTGCCCAAATGAATATATAGGCTCACTAAATTGATAGTTTTGCACCTAAATCCCCAGTCAAGTTTCAAATGTGAGATTTGGTGCCCTGATCAGATGCTCTCCTTTAAAAATTTTGGCTAGTGTATGCTAAAAATAAGTGACTGTGTAAAATAGAAAAAAAAACCTTTTGATTACTGTATCATTGTGTGTGGGGGGTGTTTTATTTTTATATACTTGAAATGATACTTCAAAAGGTTACCTTTCTTATCAAGTTGTAATTATGTTGCATAATGAAAACTGTCTTTAATTTTAACACTTGGCAGTATAAAATCAATGACTCAGCACAGCACTACCTACAAGATACAGATCTCGAGAGAAACACAACTCTTGAAATGCCATATCCAAGAACAAACCTGTGTCAGAAGAACCTTTATGTTCTGTCTGCCAGATAGGAACCTCTTTAAATGCTTCAGGTAGGCTTAGCAGAACAACAGATCATCCCTCAATGGCCTCAGCATTCTCAGGAACACATATTTTTATATGAATCCCTTCAAATACCTATCATCCATTATCTATAAGAAACGATATATACATGAATAAGAGAATTACCTACAAAAATCCATTTTTGTTCCAAAAGCCTAGGCTTAACTATTCATTTAACTAATCTAATTTACAATGGTCAATTTCTTAAAAGGTAAAGAGTATTATTAGACCAAATCCATATTTCTCCTTCTGATATGGAACCCCTGGTAAAGATAATTTAAGAAAAAAATGCCAGCTATTTACAATGTAGTTAAATAAACCAAATAAAAAAATGATCGATAGGTTCTCAGACAATGCTAACCAGCCCATCATCCTGTGTTCTTTAAAAAGTCTTTGTTGACTCAAAGCTGGTTGAATACCTTACAAGCACTCATTTTAGCAAAGTAAAAGATGACCAAATTAAAATCTCAAGAAGTGAAACCATTTGTTTATTTATGCAACAGGTTAAAAGGTTGACTTTGCTGTCATTTTTGACACTATATCACCATTGAGCAACATATTATATGATATTGTTTGATCTAGAGTTGCAAATGAAAGTGAACACAGATCGGGATGAATTTGGTTACTGACTGATTAAATCTGACATATTCTCTGTATCTGAAAGATGGTGAATCAGTCAAAATTCGTTCAGTATTTTTTGGACAGTACTCTAGGTAATAAGCAAATTTGAGTCATTGGATCAAATTAATCCTTGGTATAAATACATTGAAATTAATGGTTTTACATAAGGGACTAATTTGGCAGACTGAGAGTAATAAAAACATCCCATATCTTAAATTAATCCCATTTTGAATCTTTTATGGAGCACCTGGCAGAAGTTAAAACAAACTCCCAGCATGCATCAACCCATCAGACTGTGAATTTCAAGAATACAGATTCATGAAATCCTGATGAAAATTGCACCAACAGAGATAATTTTTGACCACTGCCAAGCAGTTGTTTTTAATATGCATTAATCTCATGGGAAGGTTGAGGCTGACAGTTTGAAATGTTGCAAATTCATTGATGTCTGAAGAATTTATAACCAAATCATGCTGTTATTATTTAGGTAGAACTCCTTATTAAAATGAATATGGACTTCTGCTTAAAAGCTGCCGGTACAAAATGGCCATGGTTTAAGCCTAGTTTACATCATTAATTCAGTGCAGCATTGAAAAGAGAAGAGAAATTAGCGTATGTAATTGGTCCTACCACCTCCAGATTAAATACAAACAGCCTCAAGCAAAGATGATTATGTAAACATATTTAACTATTGTTATGAAAAGGATAGTTTTGTGGGCAATGGAATGACCATTCCAAAGAGTTCAATTGATGAGGTAGATTTACAGAAAGGGCGAAGAGGAGAAATGAAGATTAATAATGGAGATTAGAGACCAAATGGGGAAAACCAGAATTAGGATTAATATCCCCCAGATAAAATAAAAAGAGAGCTACTTTATGAGTCTGACAAGAAAAGACTGAGAGAGCAAGCAAAAAAAAATGAAATGAAACTGTAGTGAAAAACTAGAAATCAAGAAAATGAAAAATAAGATGATAGGCTTTTGAGAGGTGATCTGCCCTGCTGAAAGCTTTGTAACAAAGACAGCCATAAAGGGAAAGAAAAACAACAATGGGTCCAGGAAGAGAAGTGGCAGTGGCAGGTTCAAGTGAACTAGTTATTGGAAAGGACAGCAAGGTGTCTCATACTTGAAGCTGATCACACAAGAGCATATTTAAAGCATTATCATAAGATGATCCTCCTGATTTACCCCAAAGCCAGAAACAAAGTCAGAAAGTTCAATTTATTTACTTCACCAAAAGTTACAGAATTCCAATTTCTATTGGGAAAATCCAAACACCCCTAGTTTATATAATTTGTAAAAAATTACATGTGTACATATCTGATGCTGCTGTTCATAAACCTGTCTATCCAATTCCCTAGTATTTTTATTCATGTCCTTTGAATTTTTGAGCTGAAATACCTCTCTGGTATTGAGATCTCTCAAATGTCAACATTTGGCCTTAGCCTATTTTCCATCTAGGACAATAAAGTGATCATTGAATAATGACCAAATAGGATGTTTCACTACTCCAATAGTTACCAGGTGTATATGGGTCAGTCTACTGCAACGTTTGAATACTGTTGTGAAGAACTGAGGTAGCTGATACTTGAGAAGGTGCAACATGTAACTGCACAGACATTCGGTTCATTCTGACTCTGCTTAGGCTTCTGGAACCATTTCCTTCAGACTGGGCATGCTTAGAGGCTCAAATACTAAAATAACAAACCCCACACTTAACACCATGTCATTTCATCTACATAGGGCACTCTAACAGATCTATTTTTACAGCCTCTTCCAAGGACCAGGGAAGGAATAAGGAACAGGAAAAAGGACACCTTGAATAGGGAATAGCCTCTTTATCCTGGTGAGCACTGAGCTTTTCCTTTAAGTTGCCCACCATTGTAGCTCCATTGGTGGAAGCAAAGGTGGGCGTACTAGTGGAAATAAGGGCTCACAATTTTAATCAACATGTCATCAAGACCTGCTTAGAGGTCTAGAAGACACAGTGGGTGAGAAACCAGTGGTTGGTCTGTGTTATTCAGACCAGTGCTACAACAGATTGAGCTGTGTACATAACTGCAACATTAGAAGAAAAAGTTCAGTGTAGATACAGGCCCAGATGCTATGCTATAATCAAAAGCCACAGTGGCTATTACTTCCACCACAATGCAGATTTTCTCTGTGCCTCAGGTCACCAGATTCTCCTCAACCCCTCTCTTCCTTACTGCGACTCAAGTCATCTCCCAACATAGAAGCAAATCTAGCCATCTCTTCAGACCCTCACCAAATTGCCTTCTTAGCTCAGAGAAGACAACTTTACTTGTTAGCCTCCAACTTAAGTTCAGCTCCTGTAGGGTGTAGGATCTAATCCTCTGAAAGAAGGGAGTGATGCTGGATGTTATGTTGGCAATGGTGGTCCTGCTTGGGGTGATGTAAGAAAATGGTTCTGGTCCTAGTGTGGGTTTAGGGATCATCCCCTATTTGAAAGAGTACTTGCTTGTCTGGCAAACAGCTATTTTCTCTTTGTGAAACAGCCATACTCCTCTGATTCAAGTTCTGACTAATAGGTTTAAATTTGCTAGTTGACATGCAGTGCCTGTGGAGCAGGTCTTTATATTTTCATTAGAGAGACATTTATTAGTACACTGAACTGCCTTCAGTACATATTTATTTAAAGAATAAAATAATCCAGTGTTAAAATTTTTACACTCTTGTTGACTACTTCAGCATGCAGTTTAGAGAGCAAACCTAGTCCAAACGTTTCTGTTCACCTGAATCATATTTTTGCTGAACTTATGCATCCATCTGAAAGACTGTTTGGCTGCAAAATGTATAGGCTGCCATACAGTTCAGCTCCTTTCACATGAAAAGGGAATAGGTGATGCTACCATATTGAAGCAAACAAATTGCATTGCATTGTTTTTCAAGCCCACTGCTTCAGTACTGAAAGAACTTACTTCCTGTAGACCACCTCAGGATCTATGTATGCAATATCTGCACCTCAGTCACTGTTTCTTAGGGAGTTATGTTCACTTTCAGGGGAGAAAATTCCTTTTAAAACAGCAGTAACTCCTGCTAAGGCCTGGTCTACACAGCTGGTGGGGAGGAGCTAAGTCAGTCTAAGTTACGCAACTTCAGCTACGAAAATAGCATAGCTGAAGTCGACGTACTTAGAACTACTTACCGCGGTGTCTTCACTGCAGTAGGTCGACTGCTGGTACTCCCCTGTCAACTCCACCTATGCTTCTCGCTCCGGTAGAGTACCAGAGTCGACGGGAGTGCTCAGCGGTCAATTTATCGTGTCTTCACTAGACGCGATAAATCGACCCCTGCTAGATCGATCGCTCTGGAGGTAAGTGTAAACATGCCCTAAGTAGGGAGTGATACTGCTGGGTTTCCAAATGAAACTCAGAAAGAAAGTGACATACTTGGGGCAAGAGAAAGAATAAAAGGATCCTTAGTATTATCAAAGATGTATGAGGACCCCCGGGGAAAAATGATGAAAGAAAAAATCCTCTTAAGTAGGCCATGGATGTGGCAGAGTGGGGGAATTACAACTGAGCAGTGTTCTGTGTAGTATGAGGAGTCTCCCAGGAGATACACTGGACAGTAACAAAGACCAACTTTTCTCTGCCAATTTTCTTTTCAGTTACAGAGGTAATTTATTAATCTGATGGAAGAGAAACAGAGCTATTGGAAGCCACTTACAAGGCACAAGTGAGGGCAAAAATAGGATAGGATATTTTAATGTTAGGCATGTAATCATTAAAATCAATTAATATGAAATGTAAAGTGCTGAAACTTTTCCTGGAAGGTTTTGAAAATCTTAAATTTCATGTGTGCAGCCAAGAGCTCAGCACTCATTGATACCTGTTAGAAGTCTACTATCATTTATGCTCAACCCTTAAATTGCAAATAAATAGAACCCTTTCACAAACATCCCCATGCGGAAAATGTATTCTTTGAAAGCAGAACCATATTTGTTCTGTACATATACATGCTGTACTGCTGAATCTGGGCTTTATTTGCTGTTTACATTGGTTCCAAGGGCTGTGTTAGTGATATTGGTGCTATGTGAAAGGAGGGTGAGGGGAGCCAAGGCGCTGAGTCCTGAAGTGTGTGCTTTAAGGGCTCCTGCCTCAGCTACCCCTGCAGTGCTGCCTTGGTAAGTGGTGCTATGGAGAGCCAGCCTTTTAAGAATTGATGCCCAAGATAGCATGTGGCCACAGAATTTTTAAGGAGCAGTAATAAAGTAAGCCACTCTTGATGTGTCACGTCTCCCTCATGCCACGGAGTCATTACAATCAGTAGAACTGTTGTATGCAAACTAGCTGTAGAGGAAAGAGGGTGACTGCCTGACTTACCTTTGATATCACAATGGCCCCATTTAAGAGTAACCTGAGATGTTGAAGCGAGTTGCCTGTAGCCTACTAATCATAAGTTAGATACAACCTAATTTCTTCAAATATAGACTATGCCTAAGATTTCAATTAATTTTAACTACATGGAACATTTGAAGAAGCTGTGTCATTCCATTATTAAGCTCATTCAAGACAAAGAAAAGAATGACTCAGGTGCAAGGGTTGAATCCCTGCTTTAAGTGCAAAAGGGAATTCAACATTAATTATGGAGTCACGACCAGTACCTACAAAATAGTGGCTAAAAGAACAAAGTTGTGCATGCAACAATATGTACATCATGAGCTTTCTCTCCACCTGACCTTCCCCCCTCTCCACCACAATCTGACCTCTTCTCTTCTATCTCACCTGCTAAATTCATCTCTTGCTACATTATATCTAATTTAGATTGTAAGCTGGTTGGGATGGGGATCCATCTTTTTCTGTAAAGTGCCATGTGCATCTATGTCACTAGCTGCATAATTAACACAAAAGCCATATGTATCTATTGGGTTTCCAGGAAATGGGGCAGGCGAAGCCCGCCCCATGCTAACGGAACCCCCCCAGCCTAAGGGGAGGTGCCACAGAGCCTCAGAAACCCACTAATTGCGGGGGACAACTAATAAAAGAACAGGGACAGGAGTGCGGTCAAAGGGTCATAAGAAGGGAGCCTGACGGGGACACCGAGCAGAGAACCCCGGACAGCGCCCACTGCTCCTCGAAGGCGTCAAGGGAGCCAGCGGACGCCGCCCAGAGGAACTCCGCCCGGAGACGTGAACGGACTAAGGATCGGAAACAAGCCCCACAGTCGCAGGAGTCTCCATTGGCCAACTGCCTCTCCCTGGTCACGTAGATGGCCATTTTTGCCAGGGCGAGGAGGAGGTTGATCAGGAGGTCCCGCGACTTCGTGGGGCCATGGATAGGGAGTGCATGGAGAAGGAGGTGGGGGGAAAAGTGCAGCCAGAAACGCAATAGGAGATTAGTGAGGAGCCGGTATAGGGGCTGCAGCCTGGCGCACTCTATGTAAACGTGCGCCAGGGTCTCCCTCACGCCGCAGAAGGGGCAGGTGTCTGGAACAGGGGTAAACCGCGCCAAGTACACGCCCGTGCTCACGGCCCCATGGAGGAGCCGCCAACTGATATCCCCGACGGGCCTCGGGACCAGGGTGGAGTACAGGCTGGCCCACCGGGGCTCCTCACCCTCCAGAGGTGGCATGAGGTCCCGCCACTTGGTGTCGGGGCGGGACACGAGGGTGAGGAAGTGAAGGGTGTGGAGCACGAGCACGTAGAGCTGCTTCCTTGGCGCAGTTTGGAAACGGACCGGCTGCAGATCGTGCAGCCGGCTGGCGGAGAAGGGGCGGGGGGGCCGGTCGGGTCCACGGGGCAGAGGCCCGATGAAAAGGTCTGGAGGGCTCGGGGTGGGGGGTGGGCGGGGCGTGCCCTCACGCAGGACCCGGTCGAGGTAGGCCCGAGCAGCGGGCGGCAAAGCGGCCTTCACCTCCTGTAGTACAAGCCGGGGAGTACAAGGTCTGGAGAGCCCCATCTGCCGAGCGAGCGTCAGGGGATCCAGCCAGTCTCCCCGGTCGTAGTCCAGGAGGTCTCCGACCCTGGTAGCTTCCGCCAGGACCAACTGTAGTGGGGCAGTTACCCCACTCCGGCCCTGAATGAGTTAAAGGGAAACACAGATGGGGCCACGGCCCAATCAGGCCACAGCAGGCCCTATAAAAGGTCTGCTAGCCAGGAGCTCAGGCAGACTGTCTCTCTAGCTGTGGAGAGAGACGGGCTTGGCTGCTTGGGAGCTCCGCAGGGTACCTAGATTGGAGCAGGGCTGGGGAAAGGCCAGAGGAGCTGGGGAGCTCCAGGCTGGAAAACCCCCAGGCTGCAGGCCTTGGTAAAAGCCGGGAAGGGTACTGGGGTTGCAGAGGTGCAGCCCAAGGAAGGCAAAGGCAGCAGGTCCAACCCCCCCCCTTGCTGACGATGAGTGGTATAGACTGCAGTATGTCCCAGTGAGCGGGGGCTAGATGGTGACTGGAAGTAGCCACTGAGGTGAGGTGGGGGTAGAGAGTTGGGGGCTCCCCTTGGTGGGGAGACCCAGAGAGTGGGGGTACTGCCAGGGGGCAGCACCCAAGGTAAAGGGGCACCAGGGTCCGAGAGGGACATGGGGGCCAGTGGCAGCGGGACATTGGCCAGCAGAGGGTGCTCTGGAGCTGGAGAGCTAATTCCTAGGACAACCAGCAGGAGGCATTGCACTGGTGAGTCCTTGCATCGCTACACCTTATTTAAAAGAAAGTAAGTTAAAAACTCAAAAATGAGGAAGTGCCAGGATTAAGGGTGCCCATGCAACCTCAGTCTGAACCCCTTCTGTGTTTGCATTATGATACAGTCTTTAATTACATGATCACATACTTTTTCCCTACAGTACCACTGCTTCATTCAATGCACAGGATGAATGGTGCAAAACTGCATGAGCAGCTATTCAGCATTTTGGTTTATCCTCATTGTTCATTGTGTGAGCCTTATTTACTGCATACTATTCAAACCCTGTTCTGAATACAGAATTATTAATTTCCTCACAGGCTTTTCTGTAATGCTCACTGCTATACTATCAAAGTGCTTTGCAAACATTCATTAATTTTCACAACACCCTACTGAGGTAAGAGGCTATTACTATCTTCATTCCACAGATGAGGAACTGAGGTGTAGTGTAGAGACAGACAGACAGAGCCTGGAGTACTGGGCCTACCACAAGGTCTGAGGCCTGAACCAGAGGTTGTGTATTAAAAGTAGATATTTATAAGTTTATGAATTTGGCAGAGTTGTTGCTAGCATATTAGGTATTACTAAGGTTCCATGTCTGTCATGGAAGTTACAGATTCCATGACTTTCCCAAAAATAACTTATTGACAAGAAGATTGACTCATTCATTCCTTTTAATTTATTTTAGCAAGTAATCCCAAAACCACGTCTGTGATTGATGATACAGGATGAAATTTATACATAACAAGACAGAATTCATCTGTTGTAAGCAGCAGTCTTATGACAGCAGACTGACACAACAGATTTGTTCTGCAACAAGATACCACTTATGGGAATGATCCTTCCAACCGTTACTCAGGCAAGGAGTCCCACTGACTTCCAGGGGAGGCTAATCATATGAGTAAGGGTTTAAAGCAGTGGCTCTCAAACCTTTTTTTACTGGTGACCCCTTTCACATAGCAAGCCTCTGAATGCGACACCCCTTATAAATTAAAAACACTTTTTTATATATTTAACACTATTATAAATGCTGGAGGCAAAGCAGGGTTTGGGGTGGAGGCTGATAGCTCACGACCCCCCGTGTAATAACCTCGTGACCCCCTGAGGGGTCCCAACCCCCAGTTTGAGAACCCTTGGGTTAAAGGACAAAATTTGTTAACAATAATTATCCAAAAAGAGAGAAACTGTAGGATTTAAAGTAAATCATTTTAGTGTTCCAAAAACATCCCAGAAATCAGAGTGATAGGCTGAAGGAAGTAACAAAGCAAAGAAAAATATTTTGAGTTATTTGATAAGAGACATCCCAAGCAAATAGGAAAATAAGGCATCACTTTCAAACTGGCAAAGAAAATAAAGGCAGCGTATCAAGTCAGAACAAAGATTAGTGGCTTTCTCATTTTGTCCAAAGCAAAGTATCAGCTACAAGGACAGAGCCATGTCACAATAAGAAGTTGTTTTGTTATTAAAACGGTCACCTGGCCTTTTGTAGCAGTGGTTTAAAGTACCAGAGCAATACCCACACTCTATCATAGCAAATCAGGAATGCTGGGGCAGCTTTGAATCACTTTGCTGCCCTGGAGTTGCTTACCTGGTCATTCAAGGATTCCCTTAGCATAAGGGAACCCTTCTGTATTTTAGAGCCACCACAGCAAAGAGGGAGCATGGCTGATGTATTCTTCTGCTTTGGTGATCCCTGGCTGCCATATGTCCACAGAGCTTGTTCTAAGCAGCAGTTTAGCGTGAGAGAGAGAGAGGGTGTGTGTGTGTGTGTGTGAACATGCACAAACCCCTTGGCTGAAGATCAAGGTAGGGGCATGACCACAGAAAACTGAATGATGAAAATATTTAATGTTTAGCTTTTTTCTGGTGATCCTACAATTCATTTTTACTGTGAAAATCCTAAGTAACAAATAAATCTACCTTTAAAGATCTGTGTGGTGTATTGAAAACTGTGATCTAGCCCTTTAAATTTATAGGCAGTCTCCTGGTTCTGCCTGCAGGTAGGGAGCGCTGCAAAGAGGTGTTTGAATTTGCGATCAGCCCGAGGCAGCCAGCCTAGAGTAATTTGGGTGAGTTGTGACTTGGATTTAGGGCAGTGGTTCCCAAAGTAGGGTTCCTGGGATTATGTGGGGGTCTTTCCCTTAAGCCAGGGCCATTGTTCTCAAAATGGTCTCTTACGCACAACATGACCTTATATGCACTGTGTGTGATAGGTCACACTGGCAGTACCAGAAATAAAAAGGGTCCAGGACACTTGGAAAGGTGCCAAGGAGTCTTCGGAGAAAAACATTTGGAAACCCCAGATTTAGGGAGCAGTCTGTTTTGTCACTGTGTTTTGGGTTCTTGTATGTTTATCAATCTGAAGTCTAAGAAATAAAGTAGTGTTAGATTGCAACCTACCAGCAACGGGATTTTATATTTTAATCTATTTCTCTGTTTGCCACGAAACAATCATTGTAGATGTTTTCAAACTGATTGGTACCTTTATTACTTGACATTGTAGAAAAAACACCTGTTTTTTAAAAGCATGCTATGGGAGTGAGGCTCTTTTGCTTGCCCTTTTCTGAACAAGTCTCCAGGCTCTTCAAGTAAAACCCGTCACTCTTTCTGGGATCTGTTTTATGCAAAAAAAACCCCACTACAGTCTCACTGCAAACAGTGTCGCACTTTTGGGCGATCTATCCATCCAGACAAGAGAGTTTATAAGTCCTTTTTAAAGGAAGTTTTATAAATCTGAAATAATTGTACAGTATTGAATAATTGTATTCCTCGTGTTCTAAAAGCTACTGCACTTGAGATTTGGAAAATACCAACATCACAGGATTCAGAAAACAGTGGCTAGAGTTTTGATTGTATGAGGCAACATCCTTCTGTCTAAAATAATATTAACACTGAAGAAATATTCATCTTCCCCAAGAGAAAATTTCCCTTCTTACTTTAATGAAAGAGTTATTTGCTGCAGCTGCTGTTTTGATACTAACATCTGTCCATGCCATATGGAGAATATTGCCTTTAAAAAGAAGACTACTACATTGTGTGCCAAATGCTATCATTTATACACTACTAATGAATGAACTAAGATTAAGTACTGGAAAAAATTGTAACATGCAAAACTTGAGAAATGTCAGTTAATGTAAACAGTCAGTTAAAATAAATGTACTGCAAAGTGAGAAAATTAAAAAAAGATATTTCTGTGAAACAATACAGGACTCTTTGGAGTGTATGAGTTTGAACCAAAGCTCATTGAAGTCAATGGAAAGACTCCAGTTGACGTCAGTGGACCTTGGATCAGGCCCTACACAAGGACAAAACTTGTTTGAGAAGCAGCATGAATTTAACTACTATAATTTATAGCTAAGTCTCAGACTATTAAGTGTCAGATTTTCAAACAGTGAGAAGGCCAGACCAAAAGCAATTTTTGTGGGTAAAAATGGGTATTTAGTTAGAGATGTACAAGCACACCAAACTTTCATTCAATAAATATGCATGTATTCATAGATTCTAGGGCTGGAAGGGACCTTGAGAGGTCATCGAGTCCAGTCCCCTGCCCTCATGGCAGGACCAAATACTGTCTAGACCATCCCTGATAGACATTTATCTAACCTACTCTTAAATAGCTCCAGAAATGGAGATTCCACAACCTCCCTAGGCAGTTTATTCCAGTGTTTAACCACCCTGACAGTTAGGAACTTTTTCCTAATGTCCAACCTAAACCTTCCTTGCTACAGTTTAAGCCCATTGCTTCTTGTTCTATCCTTAGAGGCTAAGATGAACAAGTTTTCTCCCTCCTCCTTATGACACCCTTTTAGATACCTGAAAACTGCTATCATGTCCCCTCTCAGTCTTCTCTTTTCCAAACTAAACAAACCCAATTCTTTCAGCCTTCCTTCATAGGTCATGTTCTCTGACCTTTAATCATTCTTGTTGCTCTTCTCTGGACCCTCTCCAATTTCTCCACATCTTTCTTGAAATGCAATGCTCAGAACTGGACACGATACTCCAGTTGAGGCCTAACCAGTGCAGAGTAGAGTGGAAGAATGACTTCTCGTGTCTTGCTTATAACACACCTGTTAATGCATCTCAGAATCATGTTTTCTTTTTTTGCAACAGCATCACACTGTTGACTCATATTTAGCTTGTGATCCACTATAACCCCTAGATCCCTTTCTGCCGTACTCCTTCCTAGACAGTCTCTTCCCATTCTGTATGTGTGAAATTCATTGTTCCTTCCCAAGTGCAGCACTTTTCATTTGTCTTTATTAAACTTCATCCTGTTTACCTCAGACCATTTCTCCAATTTGTCCAGATCATTTTGAATTATGACCCTATCCTCCAAAGCAGTTGCAATCCCTCCCAGTTTAGCAAACTTAATAAGCGTACTTTCTATGCCAATATCTAAGTTGTTGATGAAGATATTGAACAGAGCCAGTCCCAAAATACACCCCTGAGGAACCCCACTTGTTATACCTTTCCAGCAGGATTGGGAACCATTAATAACTACTCTCTGAGTACGGTTATCCAGCCAGTTATGCACCCACCTTAGAGTAGACCCATCTAAGATGTATTTGTCTAGTATTGATATTTATTGTTTGCATGTGTCCATGTATTTCTCATTCTTCGAAAATCTGATTCTAAGTGATGTGTATCAGTAAAGGCATAGAAATTCTCTCCTAACTAGTGTAAATAAGAAATTATGGATACATACTTAGTACTACCTACAAAAAAAAAATCTGTTAAAGGAACATTTTTGCATCAGACCTGTGTATGGAATGAGGCAGGGGTCCTGTGGAAGAAATAGTATGCTGTCATGAAATTAAAGAAGGTACAGGCCACCTAAAATTTGACATTTCCTAGCTTTAGGGTGCTTGATTCTGCAAAGTACAGTACATAAGATTTTAAGAAGAGAGGATTTTGCATGTAGTTTTCTAGTTTTGGGGTTTTTTAAAGAAATCGGTAAAAACAAATTATGTGTAACTAACATTCCCACTATCCTGCACCATTAACAGAATTTAAAACCTGAACCTTCAGCACTGCTGCAGAGACTGCTACCACTTGAGCTACAGGCTAACTACATTAAATGGCAACACAAGTAGGCTGTCTCAGAGGGGAGAATTGGATGTCTGGGTCCAAATGCTAGGGAGACTGGCATGGCGCACCCATCACTCAGGATTGGGGAAGTCTTGCCCCATGTTGTGCCCCCAGGTGTGCAGATAGGATGAGCCACTAGGGCTTTGTGCTGGGTCCAGGAGTAACTGAGGGGGGAACCTGGCCCAGCTCTCTCTCCCCACACTTGAGAACTGGGGGGAGTACCAGTTCTGTGACCTCTAGTCAGCCACCAGCAAGTCTCTTGAGGTAATTGCTTATAGTCCTGACGGCCTTGCCGGTGTGGCGGTATTACTGGGTGAGCTCTATTCACCGCAGGGTAGTACCCCCTTCAGGTGATTAGCTCCACCCAGTTCAACACCCCCTCTCTTCTTCCATTGTACTCTCCTACTACTTACAGTCACAGTACAGCCACTTCATAACTAAGGCCTCTGGCCAGGTCATTCTGTTTTCCCCTTCTGAGAGAGTCTTTCCAATTCTCTCTGAACAAGCAGCATCAGGCAGTCTTCACACCCTCTGCCCTATATCACTCCCACAGTGACTCGGGCAGTCTTCTAGTTCACTGCACCAAGCAGTGCCACACTGGATTCCAGAGCAGTTAAGGTCCATGACTACATCAACCTTACTTCTCTCCCACCTGGACCATTTTCTACCATGCTTCTCCAAGCTCTTCACTTTCTAGCCTTCCTAGTCAGACTCCTCTCTCTTAGGCCTACTAGGTAAACCCTTTCTCAGGGATTCCTAATCCTACTTTCCTCAACTCAAGGAGAGAAAGTAAACACTGGCTCCCTGCCATCTCCCACACTATTGCTGGCCTCCTGCCTTTATAGAAGCCCCATCTGTTCCTTCACAGGCAAGCTTCTGCCTCATTAGCAGCCTCCCCACAGCCTAAATCTCCCCCATTTGCAGATAAATTGGCTGATTGGGTCCAGCTGGCCTAACTCAACTCTTTCAGGGCTGGTGTGAGGATTAAATCTCCTCACAGGTCATGGCTGCTCAAGCCCATAGCAACTTCTTAAACCCTTCCTGCCTGGGGCAGGTTTTGTACACCCCGTCAAACATGTTTAATGGAAAATGTTTGGTAACCTAAATGTAGGGGTTTCTACTCACTCCCCCTATAATGGTTAGAAACATTTGGTGTCTGATCCTGTAAAGTGGCGAGTCCCCTTAACACTCACTAAATTCAATGGGAATGTACTTACTTTGATGTATCAGCAGTGAATGCTGTCTATGCCACCAGCACAGTGACATATGTTAAGGTTCCACAATCTCAATATTCAGATATTTACATAAAGGATTGTTCAATAAATTCTCAAACACCCACCAGTAAAATAAAGACGAAAGCCCCTCCACAGCCTGTAGCCCCTCTCCCCTTCACATCTCCAAGCCACTCGTTCACAGCATGGCTGGTGCTTTAAATGAAGGATATCCAGCTTCCCAGAAGACTACACAGGACCACCTGATGAAGCATGCATCAGGCTGCTCCAGCACTGCAGTCACCAGCTCCCAGCAAAGGGGGAGAGAGAGAGAGAGAGAGAGAGATCTGACCCAGCACTGACCACTTAGAGCCAGCTGAGATGCAAGAAGGATTCTAGACCAGGAGAACCAGTGAGGCCGACTGGAGTCAGGAGGGGGTGAAAAAGATAAAGATGACTTTTATTTAAGCTGATCAATGCTATAGGGCTGCAATACTGCTTCTCGAGACTTGAAACCTCAGCCTACCATCCACCTCAAGAAGGTGCCAAGGAGGGAGCTTGGAGTTGGAGGATCGGGGATTGATAAGAAGTGGGGAACTGTACTAGTTAACTGTAACCCTTTCCTTCTCCATATTCTGTTTTCCTGTTCCCAGTAAAGTCCCCCATTTCTTATAATGTTGGTTTGGGTGTGTAATTGCTTTGCTGGGATTTGTTTTGTTTATTTTGTTGCCCCTCATGTGCTGGACCTTACACTCTTGCCAGCTAGTAGTATATGATTATACTACAGTACTCCCTGTGTCCATGGCACTATAGGGCATCACCTTGGGCAGAGGTGCCAGGGACCAGAAAATAACCCCAGGATCTGACCACATGAGAGGGATAATGCTACTTCAAATCTTGGTGTTAGCAAGCAGCTGGGATAGAGACAGGGGAGAAGGCTTGAGCCACATCTTGAGGAAGGGCAACATAAAGTTTAGCCCTAACATGAATAGTATCTGAAACCTTGCAGAAGGCATTCTCAGTACCTTTTTGGGTCAATCCTGCCATGTGCACTGTATAATATTTGCATTATGCTAGTCACTTGTCAAAATTTGACAGGTTCAAAGGAAACAACTGTTAAATTTATTGCTAGCATGGAGGAAATTTTTTTAACTTCTGTAGACTCAAAGGAATTATAAACTATATGTTGCAAGGGTTTTTGTGAAGATAAAAAGAAAATGACTGTTTAGCGGTGACATGTGTCAGCTATAATATACCAGCTTTCAGAAAGCTGTGTGGGGTTTTTCTTAGACATATGGCAACATTTGGAGGTTTAAAGTGTTGAAAAGTCTAGGCAGGGAAAACATGGACGTTTTAATAAAGGTTCCAGAGAACATGAGCACCTGTTCACAAGTTAAAGGAACAAAGAATGGTGAACTGAAGAAAACTGAAATAAATCATAGCCTTCATTGCTTACTCTTTAATGTACAGTCATAACTTGATCCTAGTTTAAATGCACAATGATTATTTGAGGCATCTACTTTTTGCATCTCATTTCAAAACACATTAACACCTGGAAAAAAAAACATCATCTAATCAAGACTTTAAGCAAATTCAAAACAGGATTTCACATGTTTTGTGTAATAAATGCTACCCACCCGACTTAACATAAGAGAGCTCTTAGATTTTCATCAGCTAAATGGGATACTATTGCTGGTAGATGTTTGTAATGACTTCAATTTTAAGTTTTTATATTGGAATCCAAAGGAATTTAAAGTAATACTTTTTAAAAATAGTTTTTAGCAGCAAGGGCAGCAGAAAAGATACAATAACATTTCTCCACAGTAATGGAGGCCATGTAAATTGGCTTACCTCATACAAGACACTCCCTTCTTTCAATCTAATCATAAATCAAGAATGTAATCAGCATTGCAGGACAGTAGGTCAAAAAAGCAGGTATGTTTAAAAAAAAAAAAGCTCTTAATTGGATAACCTGTCAAGATTCACAAACTCCATGTCCAAGCACTGCAGTACAAAAGTGAGACACTGGGAGGATAAGGGACAAATGCTAAACATAGTGCAGATTGGACAGAGACACCAGAAAGAGACATTAGAAGATAATAAGGTTATAAATAACAGTCAACATGGATTTGTCAAGAATAAATCATTTCAAACCAACCTAATAGCTTTCTTTGACAGGGTAACACGCCTTGTGGAGAGGGAGGAAGCGATAATGTGGTATATCTTTACTTTAGTAAGGTTTTTGATGCTGTCCTGCACGACCTTCTCATAAACACACTAGGGAAATATAGCCTATGGAGCTATTATAAGGTGGGTGCATAACTGGTTGGAAAACTGTTCCCAGAGAATAGTTATCAGCAGTTCACAGTCAAGCTGGAAGGGCATATCAAGTGGGGTCCCGTAGGGATCTGTGCTGGGTCCCGTCCCATTCAATATCTTCATACATTGTATGCCATTATCTAAATAGAATATACTTATAAAGTATGTGGACAATACCAAGCTGTGAGAGGGGTTTGAAGTGCTTTGGAGAATAGGATTAAAATTCAAAATGATCTGGACAAACTGGAGAAATGGTCTGCAGTAAATAGGATGAAATTCAATAAGGACGAATACAAAGTACTCCACTTAGGAAGGCACAATCAATTGCTCACATACTAAATAGGAAATGACTGCCTAAGAAAGAGTACTGCAGAAAGGGCTCTGGGGGTCATAGTGGATCACAAGCTAAATATGAGTCAACAGTGTAACGCTGTTGCAAAAAAAAAAAGGGCAAATATAATTCTGGGATGTATTAGCAGGAGCGTTGTAAGCAAGACACGAGAAGTAATTCTTCCACTCTACTCCTGCTGATAAGGCCTCAGCTGGAGTATTGTGTCCCATTCTGGGTGCCACATATCAGGAAAAGTTTGGACAAATTGGAGAAAGTCCAGAGGAGAGCAACAAAAATGACTAAAGGTCTAGAAAACATGACCTATGGGGATAGATTGGAAAAAATTGAGTTTGTTTAGTCTGGAGAAGAGAAGATGGAGGGAGGGGATATGATAACAGTTTTCATGTACATGAAAGGTTGTTACAAGGAGGAGGGTGAAAAATTGTTCTCATTAACCTCTAAGGTTAGGACAAGAAGCAATGGGCTTAAATTGCAGCAAAGGAAGTTTAGGATGGATGTTAGGAAAAAATTCTCAACTGTCAGGGTGGTTAAGCACTGGAACAAATTATCTAGCGAAGTTGTGGAATCTCCATCATTGGAGGTTTTTAAGAACAGGTTAGACAAACACCTTTCAGAAATGGTCTAGTTTTTTACTTAATTTTGCTTTTAGTGCAGGGGACTGGAATAGATGACCTACTGAGGTCCCTTCTAGTCCTACTCTTCTATGATTCTATGATTATTTATTTGTATTACCATAGCACCTAGGAGCACCAGTCATGGACCAGGACCCCATTGTGCTAAGTCCCTGCCCCAAGGAGCTTACAATCTAAGTGTAAGACAAGAGATAGATGGAGACAGACAAGGGAGTACAAGTTAAATAGTAAGACAAGAGAAACATCTGCCACCTACAGCCTAGAAGTCAAAGACCTATGTCCACAAATGGTCAGATAACAAGGAACAAGCCATTTATAACAAGTAGCACAGCAAAGCAACGGGACCTCCTCAGACCAGAGCAACAGAAAATGCAGTTCACTGAGACTTTACTGGCATGACAAGCTATTAGAAGTGTTGTTAAAGTGACAGCCACCCCCCCTCCCGTCTTTCATGGATGGGTCTGATGTATCTAGGGTACGGTTACACCTTTTGTTTGGGGTTTTATCTGCTGTGTCCATTCCTGGTTTGGGGACAGGTTGTTATATAGTCCAATGCCATCTCACATGTATCTCTCCTTTCTCACAATCATTTTTCCTCATCCCTTTTTGATGAGAAGTCTTATGATTCTTGATGATTTGAAGAAATTATTTTCTTCTTGCACTTCATATTTTAGACATGGGAATAGAAAGTGTGAGCAGTCAGGAAGGCACATGGTGGCCAACCACTGTTTTCCAGTTCCATTTCTCCACATACTATTTCTCTTCGCAGCTTTTCCAACTCCTAGTGGGCCAGAGAAGGGCATACTGATATCAGCCACCTAGGTCAGGACATGTCCCTCACTCTAATAGTGACACACAGGCATGGAATGATCAGAGACCCAGGCAGTGGGGAAACCTCACCAGCAGAAACAGCACCATGGGCCACACCAGCTCAAGCCCCACACAAAGGAGATAATCAGCATGTATTTTGGTTTTCGGGGGTCAGCCCTCCCACCATCTGTTTGAAAGGCTATTCTGCCTCTGTCAGGCCACAGCAGCAGATGCCACACAATGCTAAATTCACTCATTATTCTTGATATGCACCAAGGGCCTAGATGTCAGGTATGTGGCCAAGATGTGTTTCCTGACATACTCAGTAGCCAGCACATACTGCTGACAGGACCTTGCAAGAGTTTTGCATTGTACTTTCTTGTAGAATCACTATCCTCTCCCCATGCACTCTGGCAGCTGAAGGCCTCAAGCCTGTGCTTCTGGCCTATGCCCTGCCCCCATTTCCCTACAATCTCCTGACACTACTACAGTTTGTGTTTGCACAACTGGGCCTGACCTATGCAGGCCCATCCCCATCCCCTCATGCCCCACAGTTATTTACTTAAGTTGTGCAGTTTGCAGGGTACTTAGCTGGAGGCTACTCCTGCAAATGTGACCCAAAATACAGTTACTTATGACAAAGCAAGATGGGGGTATGGGAGGAAAGCAGCATTTCTTTGGGTGCTTGAGAAGCAGAATACATTTTCAGTTTACATACATAACTCTAAATTGTCCACTTTATTATAAGTTAAATAAAGAAGCTTCTGTTCCAAACTCAGTGTTTTCTTTATTAATGCAGGCCCTAGTTTTGCAGGAGGCTAAAGCCCATCCTACGATCTCACCCCAGTTGTCAATGCCCACGGGTGGTTAGGGTTTAGGGACTTTCTTCCGCTGGACATTTATTGAGACTGGCGGGAAGTGAGATGAAGAAACTCCTGATATGTTGACTTGGGTTTTTTATATAAATACTGAGGAGGTTTGGTGGGGGGAGTTGTGACTGTGTTCCCTTTCTCTTCAATAAGATTCCTGTGTTCCTTATTCCACTGGCGAGTGGAGAACTGCTCGTGAAGGGTGACTAAGGAGTTAATTTTAGCTTTGGGAAAAATAAAGTAAGACTCTAGGCAGAGGCACGAGACTTTGTTGTTTTAGTTATTTTCAAAATAGGACCCCTAAAAATTTTGAATCTCACCCTTGTAGCTGCCATTTGCATCCCTGACGGAAAGGCTGCACTTGTAATACAGCATATGACTATGGCAAGGAGTACAAGTGTGGCATATGAACATGAGACAAAGGCAACCATACATTACAAACAACTAAAGCATTACTAGTCATGGAGAATAACTGAGAACATAAACCTGCTCATGAAGTGAAATATTTAATTTTCATTGTAAATTTCAGCTCCTTCCTCTACCAACAAACAGGAAAGTCCACAATGGGAGTTTGGAAAATCAAGTATCTTCAACACATCAAGACAGCAGAATTGACACAACTGCGGGCCACTCGTCCTAAAAACATTCCATGTCAGTTTGATTTCCTAATGATATATAATCAATGTTCAAGTTAATGTATAAGTTAGTTTGCAGAAACAGAAGGAGTCTGGTTTTGAAAGAGTCAGATAATAATTGTGTTAGATATTCTTAATGAACTTAAAGATGGGACGGTGAAGAGGATAACTAGTATTATGTCATCACAATGATTTATTTCTGCATAGTTTGTGTAGGAAGGCACAAGATTGGTATTGTACAGTAAATGTTAAGCTTGTAACATGAATTAGTTTTAATTAATATAAACTACAGCAATGCTTTACACTAAAAAAAAAAAAGTGTTAAAAAACAATGAGGAAGCAGTTATGATAATTACCAGCATGTAAGGAGCTATTTAAAATACTCCTACTTTTCAGTATTCCTAAAACAATGAAAACTCTGAAGCAATTTCATTTTTTCAATTTAATAGGACTCCATAAGTTAGATTTCTATTGCTTTCCTCAGATCATGATTTGATTAAGTCATTGATTCATCTTCGAGTAGAGTCCCTGTGGGTGCCCCACTCGCCTTGGATCGGAGATTTTCAGTAGCAGTGCCTGTTCAGGCCACACATGTGCCCCACACACCCCCTTGCTCCGCACTGAGGTTATATAGGGCTGCATGCGCAAACCACCCTCAGTTCCTTCTCAATTGCCTTCAGCCTGAGATTGAGCATCCAGCTTGTTCAAATTAACTGTTTTTAGATAGTTAGTTTGGGGTTATTCTTCCTCCTTTGTTTGTGTTTTTTTCCTCATTTCAGGGGTTATTTTGGACTTTTATTACTGGGGCATGACAGGCAATAAACATTTGTTCTTTTTGCTGGAAATCCTTCCTCATTAGCAACAGACACTCCCAATGTTTTAAGTGTTTGGGGGATACCCATCTACCATCAAAGTGTAAAATCAGCAGTGAACACTATATTTATGAAGATACAAATGTACTGACTTGTGCATGTGCAAGAAAAGCAACCACCATTAATGATGCAGGAATTAAAGTAAATGTTACCACTGAGTGGGCCAGTGATCTGGCTGTAATAGAGAAAAAAAGTCTTAAGAGTTCGTTTAGACTCCAGTAAGTTAAATAATGCCATACAAAGGCAGCATCTACCCACTCCATAAGAAACGTTCAGTTGTTGGATACCAGGCTTTTGAAATACATGAGAAGGCAAGAAATTGTCCCTAAGCTACAAGGGTACGTGGTCACAACCACTGTTGACAAACACTGCATCCTGAACAATGCTTGTTGCTCAATGGAAGGGGCTCAGGGTCACTCCTTTCATTGTCTCTGACTGGGCAAGGAAGCTCTGAGGCTGTCCTACCAGGGGGCAGGGGTTCCCTCCTTCTGTGGTTACCATTACTGTCTCTTGGCTGGGGTGTGTAGGAGTTGCCAATGGGGAGAATAGGTTCAAAGGCTGCTTCTCTCCCATGCCTCATGACTGCCACTGCTCCTAGTAGTCCACAAAGATCCCTGCTCAGCATCCCCTCGCTGGGCCTGGTGAAAGATCAGTGCTCTAACCAATCCTCCAGACAGGTCTGCTGGCATACAGAAGAGTAGAAGGAACAGGGGTAGCAAAATCAGGGATGCACAGAGATGTAGGGGCATGTGACTTCGTGAGTGTGTGTGTGTGGCGGGGGGGGAGACAGTGGCAATAATTTTGGCAGAATATGCAAGAGGGAAGAAAAGGAGCAAGAAAAATAAAATACACGTGATAAGGAGAGGGAATGCTGTGAGACGAGACTCAGAAGGAGGGAGTGATTGGCTCATAGTTGGACTGAATGAGAACGAATAAGGACAGTGAACGAAGTGTGCGAATGGGGAACAAAAGGGATGGTGGCTCATAAGAATTAAGCTTATGTTCAGTCAAGCCTGATATTCTGCATGCAGGAAAAAAAACAAAATATTGCTGACCAGTGAAACTGAATGCTGAGTCTTCCCTGTTATGTATGTTCAATACACTGTGGATATGCTATTGATTTTATAAATTACCATTTGGGATTAAATTTGCCAGTGAAATATTCCAGAAATCAAATAAGAAATTTGGTGACATTCACTGCGTATTAATTTATGATGCAGCTGATGAAGCAAAGCATGACAGTAGTCAGAAATGTGCTTAGGGTGACCAGATGTCCCGATTTTATAGGGACAGTTCCGATTTTGGGATCTTTTTCTTATATTGACTCCTATTACCCCCCACCTCCTGTCCTGATTTTTCACACTTTTCTGTCGGGTCATCCTAAATGTACTGCAAAGTGCAGAAGATGAAAACATTCCATTTAATGAAGGTAAAATACAATACAAAGATGCCACGATGAAATGCATGAGGTTAAATTTTGATTCCACAGGGGAGAAGACTTGATCAAAGAAAGTTTATAGGCAGCCATAGTTTATATGTCAGTTCTTGCAATCAGAGTGACTTTACTGTGATTAGTAGGTATTTTTTCCTTTTAAAATATTAATTTTCACAAGCACGGGAAGGAAAATAAGTGACATATCTCTGAAATGGAAAGAACCCCCGCCCACAAAAAAGGGAATATCATTGATAAATTGATGACATCTGAAGCTATTACAAGTTCAAAGAGACCAGTGGAAGTAGTAAGAAGGCTGTTATCTTCCATTTAGGTTTCCTTCAGTCTCTTGGCAACTTCAGTTTAAGAAGCTGTATAACTTGCCCAGAAGGCAATTAGACACATGTACTGCTTCACTGGAAGATATTTTTTGGCCAGAAAAAGACTTGAATCCCATTTTGACACATGTGATAGTGATTGCAACAGCGAGATAAATACTCCTATGCACATCTCAACACTCCAGTTAGAGCACAGTTAGGGTAAAACTATCATTCAGAGATATCTCGACCCTGGGCAAACTTGATCCTTTATCCACTTGTGTAGCAATATGACATTCCATCCTAGCACTTCAAATTGCTTCACCAATATGTAGGTGAATTAAAGTTCACAACATCTATGTGGTGTAGATATATGTTATACCCACCATAAAGATAGGAACATCTAGACAATGTGTGACTTGCCCCAAATTTCAAAGTAACTCTGTAGTAGAGGTTGGAAAAGAACTCGGACTTCAAGATTTAGTTCTGAACCACTAGATCATCCTTCTTCCACATCTGCGTTGTTTCCTTTTTACCTTTTCCTGTTACAGTATTACTGTTGTAAAGAGAAAAACAGACATCAGCATACAGCCTAGTAAGGAAAAGCAATGCAATATAAAAAGTAGGCCAGCAAAGTTCCCTTTCGTTTTACGGTATAATAGCCTGAGAAGCTAGTAATCTAATTACTACAGTAAATTTGTTAAAAGCCTCCATGATGTACATTTGCTTTGAAAATATAAAATGAGTATAAAGGGTAAAAGTACCTAAAGTAATTATCTAAACCTACTGATGTTTTTATTTTAACAGCCTCACCAAGGGGATGTGAACGTTTCTCCAAATCTTTTTTCACTGCCTTAAGAAAGCAAAGAAATAATTGTTGTTACTAGCCCTGCAGTTGGATTTTCAACACCTCAGGTATTAAAGGTTCACTTATGTAATCATCTTGTAAAGGTATAAAGATAAAAAGAGACACAGAGGTTATTAGAAGGCACCTATCCAATCTTTTTCCAATTAAAATAATATCCTGAAACAGTTCTGAACATATCTAATGAGGACATGAAAGCTGTTCATTA
The DNA here is from genome assembly GCF_020497125.1 of Mauremys mutica. Classification (NCBI taxonomy): domain Eukaryota; kingdom Metazoa; phylum Chordata; order Testudines; family Geoemydidae; genus Mauremys; species Mauremys mutica. Next base: position 30,163,563 of record NC_059072.1, on the reverse strand, counting down.
TTCTGTAATTTGTGAAAATGGCAGGATATGTTCAATATAAAAAGAAATGTATTTCCTCCTGTTGTATAACCCTAAACATAATAGAAGGAGCTCTACAAATTTCTACAAAAGGTCCATTTATAAAATACAAACTGGATAAGAAACAACTTTTCTTAGAAACAACCAAAGTCGAGGAGAAGAATCTCACTTGATAGACGGTGGATTTTTAAGTTTAAGGAAATAGGTTATGTGAAGGACACACCAAATGGCACACAATAGAGAAACAGCAAGTGCTCAGAACAATTTATTTGTTACAATACAGAAGTTCCTTACAGAGGAAGCAATGTTAGGCAATAAAAGCCCTGCCTGACATTGACTTGCTAATTAACAATTCATAGCTGATGAATTTTGGTTTGCCTGTGCAACCTATGTGGGCTTAAAGAGGTGTAAGTGCCACACAGAGGAGCCCAAAAGGGATTATGTGAGGCATTGCCAGTGCACAAAGAGTCTGTGGAGTGGGACAACTGGGTAGGATGGAGGTGGCCTGAGTGCAGTCATGCTAATTAGATCCAATGGACAAACTAAATAGCAGCAGCAATGGCAATAGGCCTAAGCCATATCTCACTCTGCAGTGATAAAGAAGAGTCTTGGTGCACAGCAGAGTAGCCAGTAAGCATCACAGACACTCTCCTGGAGCAGCACTTACAAGAAAATACATTTTATCTCTACGCTGCAGCATACAGACCAACACTATAGATCTGACTTCAGAAGCCCACCCTTGCTGGATGTGCATCCTGCTTACAACAAACATGACACAACTACACCAGCCTAAATTACAAGTGGCAAGTTTTGTTTGTGGCCCGATACAAGGCAATACAGGCCCTCAAAGATCACAGATGGAGGACCTGGAGGATGGCTGCTGCCTTAGCTGGGTGACATTACTACATGCACAGGGCAAGCCCACGTGTTTTGCCAATCAAGGTGGAAAATGTTTTCAGGCCCCCCTCCCCTTCACCTAGAGTGGCTGAGCCAAGCCCCCCTTCCCTCCTCGCCCATTACCACAGCAAAAGGCCAGCCAATCAGTGGAGCAAGGCGGGAAAAAGAATGCGCAACACACCAGTGTGGAGTGCCCAGGATGACTACTCTGCTTTCCCGCTCCTAAAGCTAGCCCTGTATATGCACAATAATATTGCTGATGTCCACCTGCAAAAAACCCACATGAGTAACTAAAAGGGAAGACTCTGTGTACTTAAACCAAAATCAATCTGTGAGGGACTCATGGTCCCCAAATCCAACAATGAATCTGCACTTGTTTCTACTGCTCCATAAGTGGTTACAAATGGGGCTGCAGAGCACAAGGGTACAGTGTGCGCTGACCCATCGCAGTAACATCCAGAGGCATTGATCAGGATCACCGTTGTGCTAGGTGCTAGTGTGCAGAGAGGGAGACGTGGTTCAGTAAAACGGAATGGTTGTTGCAGGCAGCTGTATAAATAGCTACTTGTCTCCAGTAGACGAAGTGGTTAGTTCACAGACTACACTCTGCTTCCATCAACCACTGCAGAGCAGTTTCTCAGGGGCATTAGGAGAACACATCCTCAGTTTTCCATAAGACGTCATACCATGCCAACGGTCTCCAATGGTCCTGCACAGCAGGGTGGATAGGGATCAATTATTTAAGAAATAAACAGATCTTTTATTCAAATTATAAATAAGCAATTTGTCTTAAGGCTTAAACTTATTATGATCAATCTACAGTAGATGGGGAAGGGGTGCAGTGTGGGGGTACTGCATGGGAAGGGGTGCAGTGTGGGGGTAGTGGGTACAGCATGGGGAAGGAGTGATCTCCTTCCTCTGGGATACCTTCCTTCCCAGTTGTTTCTCTCCCTCAAGAGTCTCTGACTGAGTCCTAATTAGCTTACTATTAGGCCCAGCTCCAGGTAGGAGAACTGAGGGGAGCTGTGTAAAAACAATAGAAAACTGGTGAGAACTGTGTCCCAGCTCGGAACAAGGATAATGGAAAGATTGCTGTATTCAGCTCTGGGGAGAAAGCTGAGAGCTTCTTGCTTTAAAGGAAGATTCAGAGACTGTTTAAAGGAGAATCTCAGCTTCAGGGGCAGGGACCAGAACCCTTGGTGATGAGATTTCATTTCTTGGTTGGTAGATTATTTGTTGAATAAAGGGATGTTCTCCCATACGAAGCCTGTCTTGAATTTACTGGTAGGCCCAGAGAGGAGGGATTAAGAGGGAAAATCTATGTCATGACTGAACACAAGACGCCAGTAGAAAAATGGGATGCAAGTCCATTACGGCATCTAGTAATCAACCAATCAATTAGGCCAACCATAATCATTTTCAGGGCTGAAAGCAAACTATTCAAGCTTTACATGATTTTTGCTGATGTTTAAAGGAAGTCAATGCACTAAATTGGTGAAGGTTGGTGGCTAAGCAACTGAAACAAGAGTTTACTGAAGTGCTAAACCAGCTTTTGATGGCAGTAGCCTCTCTGCAGATGCAGAGAGAATATTTTCTTCATTTGGACTAGTTCATTCAAAGGTGAGAGCCCAGTTAGGAATTGAAAAAGTTGGAAAGCTCATTATCTTCCAGTCTGTGCATATAAGCAAGGTGGGAGGTGTTTAATATTTGAAGGATAGGATGGCCAGAAACAAATCAATGAATTGAACTGCTTTGTTAATACAATTAATACTATTTTTGATTTTTTCTTATTTATCCAACACAATTAGGGACATTTTATTTAATAAAAGAAATTAAATGCTGCTTTTGTCCATTTAATTGAATGCCAAATTTCATCCAAATGCAGATTGACATAAATCATGAGTATTTATTGCATAATTAGTTTCCTAAAGTCATCCTTTTCCAACAAAATGGAATTAAGCAGAATAAATGTATATTAAGTGATATAATAAATGTTTATGGTTTATCCTTGTGGCTAGCAAGAAGTATCAAGCTAGTGTAAATTCTATATTTGGTTGTAAATAACCATAAACACATGTTGATTTGGTTATACAACCAACAAGAATAACAAAGTACAAATGAAAAACATGGAATCATAGAAATGTAGGACTGGAAGGGACCTCAAGAAGTCATCTAATCCAGACCCCCAGACTGAGGCAGGACCAAGTACAACTAGACCATCCCTCACAGGTGTTTGTCTAAACTGTTCTTAAAAAACCTCCAATTACAGGGATTCCACAACTTCCCTGGGAAGCTGTGACACAGAAGCCCATCTGTGATTCACTACTTTGTGTCAGCAGGCCCTGTCAGGCCTGACATACAGATTATGACAACTGTGAATTAGATGTTATGAGTATCTAAAAGGTGGCATTAAGATATCATTGGAAAACTAATAACTCAATGATCATTAACATTCATGCACAATGTATGCATAGGGTATGTACAAAGAGTTATGAATATGTGCTAGAATTATGTTCTTAAAATGTGTTTGACAAGCAATCCCAAATAAGACCAGTCTGCCCTGGACAAAGGAATGTGTATTTGTTTGTCTGTCCAGACTGTCCATCAGGCAGAGACAATCAAGGTAAACAAAGCCACCAAGTGGGGGAGAAGATAGCATTGCATCTATACCCCAGCAGGAGAGAGAAATTTTATCTGGGCTATAAAGGCAAGGGCTCTGAACCTCAAATGATAGGTAATTGAATCAACTGACTGTATACAATATTGCTGTATTATAAAGGTATATCAAGTAAGGTCTTTTCTGAAAGCTAACGATACACTGGTGATTAATATTGTGAAATGTATGTCTTAACACTATATGAGAAAATATGGATACTTAATAATATTATACTTTAAAGCCTGTGACCAAACACAGGGAGAAACAGGTGTTTGCATGGCACAGTTGTAGCTGTCATCGCAAGATACTTATATGCCAGATGCTCTAAAGATTCATATGTCCCTTCATGCTTCAACCACCATTCCAGAGGACATGCACCCATGCTGATGATGCATTCTGCTTGATAATGATCCAAAGCAGTGCGGAGCGATGCATATTTGTTTTCATCATCTGAGTCAGATGCCACCAGCAGAAGGTTGGTTTTTTGTTTTTTTGGTGGTGGTGGTTCGGGTTCTGTAGTTTCTGCATCGGAGTGTTGCTCTTTTAAGACTTCTGAAAGCATGGTCCACACCTCATCCCTCTCAGATTTTGGAAAGCACTTCAGATTCTTAAATCTTGGGTCGAGTGCTGTAGCTATCTTTAGAAATCTCACATTGGAACTGTCTTTGCGTTTAGTCAAATCTGAAGTGAAAATGTTCTTAAAACAAACAACATGTGCTGGGTCATCATCTAAAACTGCTATAACATGAAATATATGGCAGAATGCAGGTAAAACAGAGCAGGAGTCATACAATTCTCCCCCAAGGAGTTCAGTCACAAATTTAATTAACACATTATTTTTTTAATGAGCGTCATCAGCATGAAAGTATGTCTTCTGGAATGGTGGTTGAAGCATGAAGGGGCAGATGAATGTTTAGCATATCTGGCATGTAAATACCTTGCAATGCCGGCTACAAAAGTGCCATGTGAACACTTGTTCTTATTTTCAGGTGACGTTGTAAATAAGAAGTGGGCAGCATTATGTCCCATAAATGTAAACAACTTGTTTGTCTTAGCAATTGGCTGAACAAGAACTAGGACTGAGTGGACTTGTAGGCTCTAAAGTTTTACATTGTTTTGTTTTTGAGTGCAGTTATGCAACAAAGAAATCTACATTTGTAAGTTGCACTTTCACGATAAAGAGATTGCATTATAGTACTTGTATGAGGTGAACTGAAATATATGATTTCTTTTATCATTTTTACAGTGCAAATATTTATAATAAAACTAATAATAATAACCTAAACCTAACAACTTTGTATTCTGGGTTGTATTATTTAAAAATAATAAAACTAAACCAAACAACTTTGTATTCTGGGTTGTAATGTAAATCAATATATTTAAAAGTATAGAAAAACATCCAAAAATATTTAATACATTTCAATTGGTATTCTGTTGTTTAACAGTGTGATTAAAACAGCAATTAATCACAATTAATTTTAATCAATTAATTTTTTGAGTTAATCGCATGAGTTAACTGTGATTTATTGACAGCCCTACTTCTAATACATAACTCTCCTTATGAGTTACTAAGACTATGTCTACACTACACTTTATGTCGGCATAATTTATGTCGCTCAAGCGTGTAACTAAATTGTTGGCTTAGAACAGCTACTTTAGAGAGCTTAAAGCGGCACAGCTACATCAGTGCATCTGCACCACTGTAAACTCTATAGTGTGGCTGTGTCCTAAGATTTAATTGCCTCAGCATAAGACTGACCATATAAAGAACTGACATAGGCACTCATTGCTTTAGTATTACTGAATGAATCAACCACTAGGTGTCACTCAAATTTAAGGCAAATTCCCACACATGCAAAGACTATGATCATTTCATGAAGTATCATTCTCATAAGAGTTGATTTTCACAGCATACACAGGAGGCTATGCTTTTAGCCAAAATACCTTTTGATGATCCCTTTTTAAAACAGGCTCTGTAACGTGTCTTAAACAAATGAAAGTGCCCCACCTGCACCCCTAAAGCTGCATTCACAAAAACAGTAGTTGCAAAATATCTAGCATCTCACTTGCTAATTATGAGACCCAGAAAAATGTCTACTTTGGAAACAGCACCTTACAAAGACAATACGGAATACTACTATAGAATCAGAATGTTAATGCCCAGTTGTCTGAATCGGTAATTCATGTATCAGAGTCTACACCAGATATTGGCAACCTTTGGCACGTGGCCTGCCAGGGTAAGCCCCTTGGCAGGCCGGGCTGGTTTGTTTACCTGCCGTGTCCGCAGGTTCGGCCGATCATGGCTCCCACTGGCTGCGGTTTGCCGCTCCAGGCCAATGGGGGCTGCGGGAAGCGGCGCGGGCCAAGGGATGTGCTGGCTGCTGCTGCATAGTTTGAGTAAGTGTGACAGGGTGGACGAGGGCCTGAGGCCCCCTGCTGGAGGTCTCAGGGTCCTGCCACACCTGTGTCCCAGGAAAGAAGCTTAATCTTCCAAGCAGCCTAGAGAGAGACTGTGCAGGAAAGCAGCCAATCAGGGGGAGGCTGCAAGTGCTAGCCAATCAGAGGGTTGCAGGCTAGTATAAAGGAGCTGCAGTGCAACCAAGAGTCAGTTTTTTGCTGGGGTCACAGGAGCATAGATAGTGCTCCTTGCTAGCCAAAGGGAACTGCAGCTCAGTGTAGACATGGCTTGGGGGAGCAAGAAAAAACTCCTGTCTGGCTGCTTGGCTTGAACACAGAATGGCCCTGAGGTAAGGGTGAATCACTGGGTAAAGGTTGAGACTGTGGGGAAGTGGCCCAGGGAACTGAAAGTAGTTTAGTTAAAGGGATATGGCAGTGCATGGCTGATATTCTTAGGGTCCCTGAACTGGGACCCAAAGTAGTGGGTGGGCCTGTGCTGTCCCCGACCCTCCCCCCATAGGCTACTAGGGAAGTGACCTATAGACAGTGATAAACCCCCAGAAGGGGATCTGAACTGTTAAGTGGCCCAGCTGGTGGACTAATAACCCTGGAATGAGTCAGTTGGAGTTGTATTCTGAACAGATCATGAGTGATTCAGCTGGAAACCACTAGAAACCACCAGAGAAACTGCCAGAAGGGCTCACCATAAACTGAGAAGTGAAAGCACACCTAACCAAAAGGAGGGGCTCATGAGAAGTGGGTGCCACACAATTACAGTAAGCATACGAAAGTAAGGTATATGTTGGCTTAGAGACCTGAATGTTTGTGCCTGGGAATGTAATTTTTTTTAAATATCAGATCTTTCTCATGGGGGCATGAAGCTTTGAGGTCAATGAAATAAAAGTTCATTTGAATTTATTATTGAAGCCTTTTAGGTTTTTATACGGATGATAAATAGCTAAAGCAGCAAAGAATCCTGTGGCACCTTATAGACTAACAGACGTTTTGCAGCATGAGCTTTCGTGGGTGAATACCCACTTCTTCAGATGCAAGAAGTGGGTATTCACCCACGAAAGCTCATGCTGCAAAACGTCTGTTAGTCTATAAGGTGCCACAGGATTCTTTGCTGCTTTTACAGAACCAGACTAACACGGCTACCCCTCTGATAAATAGCTAGAGGCTGTTCTAGCAACATGTAAACAAAGTAGCTACCCCAGATTGGTGGTGATGGGGGATGAGGCTGGTGGGTCTGCCCAGGGAGGGGATGGCCAGCAGCCTAGGCTCTGAGAAGCAGGAAGTGGCCCCCAGTGGCAGTTGTGCTGCTGAGGAAGTGCTCCACCCCCTCCCAAGCCACTTCCTGCCTTTGACATGGGTAAGATTGTGTCCAAGTCTCAGGTGCTGAGTGGCTTGTGGTGGCACCATGAGCGCTACCACTTCAGCCACAAGTGCAGCAACCATCCACCTCCAAGTTCTTGCCCCACCCTCACCTGCTGCTCTGTGCCTGGCCCCTGCCCTGGCCACCACCATGAACTTGCTTTGTGGCCATCACTTCAGCTCCCCCAGGTCTGTGCTGCCACCACACAGGCTACAAGCCAGACAGAGAGGAGCTCACCTGGAGAGGTGTGGGGGCAGACTGGGGTAGGTAAACCATTTGCCCACTTGTAAGACAGACAGTCCTGATTTTGTGTGTTTGCTCTCTATCCAGTACTGAGACTAAACTGAATGCGGTTCGATTTAGTATCAGAGGAGGGACATCATAATGGATAGCACACTGCTCTATGCACCATGTGTGCAGGGACACATTGGCAGGGGTGGAGCAGTACGTCTTCAGAATGGTGCTCCCTGTGCAGTATGACCTTGCATGCACATGATGGTGGGGGGGTAGGCCACTATGTTTCTGGCTGTACTGACCTGTCCAGGAATGCAGACATGTCAAGTGTCACTCATTGGGTGTCAGACTCACGCATTAGCATTCTATTTGCATCCGAAGAAGTGGGTATTCACCCACGAAAGCTCATGCTGCAAAACTTCTGTTAGTCTATATGGTGCCACAGGATTCTTTGCTGCTTATTCTCACAAGCATTCCTAAACTTCTCTCACTCATTTTGAGTGTGTGTGTATATATATACACCTCTACCCTGATATAACACTGTCCTTGGGAGCCAAAAAAAATCTTACGGCGTTATAGGTGAAACCATGTTATATCGAACTTGCTTTGATCCACCGGTGTGCGCAGACCTGCTCCTCTGGAGCACTGCTTTACTGTTATATCTGAATTCTTGTTATATTGGGTCATGTTATATTGGGGTAGAAGGGGGTGGGTGTGTGTGTGCACGCGCACGCAGGGGTGAGCTGGAGCCGGTTCGCAAGAACCGGTTGTTAAATTTAGAAGCGGTTTTAGAACTGCTTGTTAACTGGCTTCCCTGCGAGGGAAGCTTTGATTGGCTCTGGATGGGAAATGTGTAATTCCTCCTCCCGGCCGCCAGAGGGCACGGTGCTGTGCTGCGGGAGCCATGTGGGCTGCCTCCTGGCCCTGTTGCTGCTGCTGCTCCTCGGACGTCTGTCCCTGGGGCTCCTGCTGCTGCCTGGGGAGTCCCCAGCTGCGTCCTGCTGCTCGGGCTGCTCCCAACTGCTCCCCGTGTGAGTGTCTGCATCTCCTGCCCACAGCCCCTGCCCCTGCCCCAGCCCCTGCCACAGCCACCCCCTGCTAGCCCCTGTCTGCATCTCCTGCCCACAGCCCCTGCCCCAGCCCCTGCCCTGCCCCTGCCACAGCCAGCCCCTGTCTGCATCGCCTGCCCACAACCAGCCCCTGTTGCAGCCAGCCTGTGTCACACTCCCTGCCTCCAGCTACCCCTGCCCCATGCCCCTGTCTGCAGCCAGCCCCATGTCCACTGGTGCCCTGCAGTTCTCAGGGCAGTAACCCTGCACACCTGCTTCAATGAGGGGGGGGGTAGGGAGCAGCTGGGACCCACACATGTGCACACCCTAGGGTGACCAGACAGCAAGTATGAAAAATCGGGACAGAGGGTGAGGGGTAATAGGAGCCTATCTAAGAAAAAGACCCAAAAATTGAGACTGTCCCTATAAAATAGGGACATCTGGTCACCCTAGCACACCTCAAGGGAGTGGCAGGGACCCACACGTGAAAAGGAGCTCATTTCTAGTAAAGGCCCATCTTTTTAAAAAAGAACTTCAGGTAGGGTTAACATACATCTGTATTTTCCTGGACATATCAGGCTTTTCGGTTCTTAAATTGCTGTCTTAAATTTCCTCCCGGGAAAGTACGGACGTATGGTAACCCTATTGGTACAAAAAATACATGCTCTGGCATGTATTTAATCCCTTAAATTAGAACTTTTTATAGAGAACCGGTTGTTAAGATTTTAGCAGCTCATCACTGTGTGTGTATACACACACACACACACACACACACACACACACGATTTAAAATATCTTCTCAGGCACTGCAAGAGACAAAAATACATCCAGGGTCTTGGGCACAGGGCTTAGAGTTTGGAAAGCCACTTTCCAAGCATGTGTACTGTGGTAACCAGGGAGATTGCCGGCCCACATTCTATACATACATGTGTGTACACACACAGAAGAGGCAGCTACACAGGGTGTGTGTGTGTGAATACATGACAGTCAAACATGAGCTTGCCCCCTCCCCCCAAAAAAAGGACTTGATTGAAAGTTTGTGGGTTCTGCAAAATACAGTTTGAAATTTAAACCATGCTGGACAAATTCATGGCCCTTCATTGTCCCAGTACCTTTTTATATTAAAAAAATGATTCCCCCTCCTCCCCTAGTGGTATGTGCAAAAGTGAAAGTTACAACTCCGTGGCATAGAACTATATTCCTCTTGCGAGTGAAGACTACCTGAGCCCCTGTTTAAAGATACCTCCAGATTGTCCAACAGGATCATGCCGACAGTGCCAGTGTAAACATGGATAAAAAATTAATTCAGTTAAGACACTGGTTCAAAGTAAGAATGCTTGTGTGTGTTTTATGAGCTGCCTATGCCACATCATCCACAATACTGCTGGTGCTTGAGTTTTCTAAAGTGTCAGTATTGGACATTGAAGATGTATGTATTGATTGCTACTATTACTTTGACAAAAGCACAAAACAGTCATTCTTGGAGGAATTCTGTGATGTTCAACACAGATTCTGAAGCATGTTCATACTAGATGGTTTAGCCTGGAAGTAGCTATTAACAGACTGTTGCTGTAGTATGCAGCTCTCAACAGCTGCTTTGTCTGTTAATAATAGCAAGGGTCAGGAGACTAAGTTCTGCTTTCAGAGATAACAGAAATTTAAAGGCCTTGGCTACACTTGCAAATTTGCAGCGCTGCAGCAGGGTGTGAAAACACACCCTCTCCAGCGCTGCAAATTGCGGCGCTGCAAAGCGCCAGTGTGGTCAAAGCCCCAGCGCTGGGAGAGCAGCGCTGTACGTTATTCCCCACAGGGAGGTGGAGTACGGACAGCGCTGGGAGACCTCTCTCCCAGTGCTGGCGCTTTGACTACACTTAGCGCTTCAAAGCGCTGCCGCGGCAGCGCTTTGAAGTGCAAGTGTAGCCAAAGCTGGGGCAAGACTCACCAGCCAGACACCCAGGAAACATTTCTCTGTAATAACTCAGATCCTGCCCCCATCTAACATCCCATCACAGGTCACTGAGCATATTTACCTGCTAATAATCAAAGATCAATTAATTGCCAAAATTAGGCTATCCCATCATACTATCCCCTCCATAAACTTACCAAGCTTAGTCTTGAAGCCAGATATGCCTTTTTGCCCCCACTACTCCCCTGGGAAGGCTGTTCCAGAACTTCACTCCTCTGATGGTTAGAAACCTTCATCTAATTTCAAGTTCAGAAGTTAGAGCAAGAGGATAGTAGTCCTCTAGCAAAACAGAAGCTTTTTGTGCAGCCAAGTACACATGTGAGAAGCTATCTTTGAATGTTAAAGATGGCAGCATTTGTGAACTTTGATATATTAGGGAAAATTGCACTTTTGAATAAGTTGAGCATTTAGTCAGCAGATACAGTGTCTCTGTGTCAGGTGGAGAGAGCTTGAACATGTGCTGTAAGAGGAACTTGATTACCAGTTGATGCAGAGAACCAATATGCCTGTGTGTATGGGATGAGACAGCACTACAAACTGACATGGATAACACTACTGTGCAATACAGGATGGACACAGCTAAGCTATGCCCATATAATGTCAAAAGCTCTAGTGGTCTTCTCAAGTTCCCATTACTATGCAGGGTTGCCAGGCTTGTCTTATCTGCTGTTTTATCCCACTCAAATACAGAAAGAGACCATGTTCAGTCTTGTTCAAAAGACTAAGATACTATTCAGACCGAACCTTGGATAATAGGACAGTGTCCTGTCTCATCCAAGAAGTGAAGCTAGCAAATTCTGAGCCATATTTCAGCCACCAAAAGCAGTTATAAAAACAGCAAAGGGGATCACATGGCAATATAACAAAGCACATGAATAAATTGATACCAAACTACATATTAAAAATGTGGAATCTGCATTCTTTATCTATGGTTTTTAGTGAAATTAATTAGTTTGAAGCTAACTCCTTTATTTTACTTTCATTTAATGTATTTGCTGTAAGTGTCATGAGCAATCTGCAAAACAAATATTTACTGTAAAGTAACTTTCAAATGGATGATCACTATGACAAGGAGATATGCAAAATAAACCTGTTCCACTGATAAAACAGTCATCTTTGGTTAGGTTTATATAACACTTATTTTTGAAGATTATCTTGTTCTGGCCACTGAGTATGTGCCTAAACTAGAGGCTAACAACTATGGTCCTCAGTGATATTCAGCCATCCAGGTTTTTGTTCCCAGCCAGCTAATAGCTGTGTTCATTAAAATCCATGGCTTTGCTCTATATATAGAATTCTCACATGCCCTATTCTTTAGTATGAATTAAGACATTTGAGTGTTTCATATGCAATATTAAGCAGTTGTGACAAAATGGCCAATGTTGGTGGGGTGGGTCCTGTTCTTTTTGGGGGTGAGGGGAAAGGAGAGGCAAGACATCACCCCTTACCCCTACTCTTGGGGCACTGAGGGCCCTACTAATGGCCCAGGAAGGTGGTAGAGAAGGGAAGGGATCTGGGTTTGTCCCTCTCAACCCCTGCAGCTGTCTTACCCTCAGTCCTTGACTCTGGGGGAGAGAGAGTCTCCTTTCCTTAGAGTCTCTGTCTTGGGTCTCAGCAACCCACTCCAGTCCTCCCTCCTTTCTCATACACACTGACTGCCTGAAGCAGGTTTTTTAATTAGGTTCCTGACAGGGCCTTAATTGACTACAGGTGCTCCAATTAACCTGTAGCAACCTTCCCTAGTCTACAAGGAACTAGGCCTTAATTAGCATAGGGCTTATATCTCCCCTCTCCCACTGCTCCTTGGTCCTGCTGTATTGCACTTCCCCCAACTGCTGCAGAGCTGGCTTACCTGCCACCTTGTGTGGGTGTGGGTGTGGGTGTGGGTGTGGAGCTGCTGTTGTGAGCAGGATGCCGGCTAGGTGGTGCTGCAGCAGCTTACTCCAGCTTCCCTCTGGTCCAGGCCTTGCTCATCTGCTCCCTTGCTGGCCAGTTGCCCCCCCTTGGGGGTGGGACCTGTTTCCCAGAGAGGGAGTGAGGGACCCCACCCCTGCTGTTCCTGATACCACCTGAGGGGTCCATCCTGCCTGGTTGCTGGGCTGCCTGCTGGTGCTACTGCCTCTGCTGCCTGGGAGCTTTCTGGTGCCTTGAGGAGGAAAAGGAGATCTCTGTTGGGGGAGTGTGCAGGAACCCTGCAGGACACTGTGGAGGGGGCCTCCTAAAGAACTGAGTAACTTTCTAACTTTGCTCTTGTGGTGGGGGTGTTGACTGTAGGGTGACCAGACAGCAAGTGTGAGAAATTGGGATGCGGTGGGGGGTAATAGGAGCCTATATAAGAAAAAGACCCCCAAATTGGGACTGTTCCTATAAAATCAGGACATCTGGTCACCCTTGTTGATTGTGGGTGTGGGGGGACACAGTGTGGCAGGGAGCCTGGGCCCTCCATCACCCCCATCTACCATCTGCTGCTACTCCTGGACTCAGGTGCCTGCCATGCCATCATCTGGGACTGTTACAGCAGCCAGCATAAGACTGAGTGTGCAAGCGCACATGGGTGCACATGCCTTCCCCTTGGACTTTTCCCCCACCTTCCTCTGTTGCCTCCCCCATTCACTAAGGGTCCTGCACTTTCCCTCACCACCTTCTTGTTTCTAACATACCTGTAGAAACCCTTCTTGTTACCCTTCACATCCCTGGCTAGCTGCAACTCCATTTGTGCCTTGGCCTTCCTGATAACACTCCTGCATGCTCTAGCAATATCTTTATACTCCTCCCTAGTCATCTGTCCAAATGCCCACTTCTTGTAAGCTTTCTTTTTGAGTTAAGCCACTGATCAGCCTCACTTCAAAAAGAGGTGTAGGTAAAATTGAAAATGTCCAGATTGGTACAATGAAAATTTAAAGATTAGGATTACTTAGTGTGAGGGAGATGTGTAAAATAATGCATATGGCAATTGTTAACTTGATGAGCCTGTTAGCCATGTCCCATAATATAAAAGTGATGGAGCACTTGATGAAAAGGAAATTATTTCCATTACCATCTATTTAATCATCCTGTGATATTCCCTCGTAGAAATAATTGAGGCAAACCAGACTTTTTGCAAGAAGGCACACTTTATCTTAAAGACAATCATTGCCACTATGTTAGCTAGATTAAGAATCTACCAGCAATATTACTTGAAAATCAATTCTCATTTTCAAATACTGGGTGTAAAATGGACTATTTTCACTATTGTCTTAAGTATCAGTTATGGACAACTGCAAGAGGCAGGATACCAGACTATAAGGATAGAGTGGGTGCTCTGTCACTGAAATGTTCCAATGCTCATGTTATAAGGAGTAGTTTTTATGAAGTTACTATTACTGGAACACAATAGGCTGCATAAATGTCCAACTTTCCTTGGCCAGAGGGAGGGTTACTGTGATGTGGATCTTTGGGAGCACTATAAGGAGGTTAACTGAGATCCCAGAGGACACTTTCTACAAGAAAATATAGAACCATCAGTTGTTTCTCAGGTACTCAGCATCAGCACCTCAAATATGAAATCCTAGGAGGAAATATCTTCCATGCCGTAATAACTCTAAAAAGAAGGCTTTGACACTACGCACACATAGGTGTCATTGTTGCCTTGTGCTTCTCCTGTGTTGTATTTCTCTCTCCTCTCTTGGCTTGTACTTAGACTGTAAGATTTTCAGGGTAGAGGGTTTTTGTTCTGTATTTGTACAGCATTATGTCTACATGACCAGGGCTGGCCTGACCATGAAGCAAACTGAGGCAGCCACCTGAGGTGCCAGACCGTGGGGCAGCGCCACTAGGACCCAGAGTGTAGAAAACTTGTCTGCTGCTGGTGCATATGTAATCTCTCTGCTCTAGATGCACAGAGATGGTGGAGTGCTGTGTTGGAGGAAGGAGGGCACAAGAGACATAACTGGCAGGCAGGAGAAAAGGTGAGAGGGAATAACAGAAAGCAACAGGAGCTGCAGGGGGAGAGGAGGAGGAGCCTCTTATGTACCTCTCTAGCACCCCCAGGAGCCTGGACTAATTAACACCAGCTTCTCAGAGAGCTTTCTGTTTCCTGCTGCTTCCCTGAACCCACTTGAGGAGAACAAGCAGTCAACTGAAGTAGTAGGAGCCATGTATTATATACTAGCAATCACACGTACTATTTACCAAAGTTTAAAAAAAAAAAGCACAGAGCACTATAACCCTGCTTAATTTCTCTGTTACCCTTGGTCTGGATTGGCACAATTTAACTGATCACTTGTTGTCAGAAACAAAGGTTTTTACAACAGACTCAGTTTTTACAAGTTTTTACAACAGACACAGGGCTATAGGGAGACGTGTCATTCAAATATTACATGCAACTGGAGACATGCTAAAAATTACTAGGTCTGAAAAAGAACTGACAGCCTATCATTGGTATGACGTTTTTACAGGCTGGTCCCTGACTTCTAAGGGCATATTGTCTATCATGTTCCACCCATTGCTAATTTGTGTTAATATTCCTCTGCTTGCTAGGAATGTGCTGTTAGACAAAAAGAATGTTTGTTAAATTACAACCACAAGCTCAAATTGCCTCTCAGTATATTGCTATGAAACAGTTGTATAAAATATGACCCACTCAAGAATTGTTCTTGAAGGGTCAAAAGGGGAGTAGGATTTTGTTTGTATTTTGTATAATTTAGAATGAAGGATTAATAATAATGTAGCATGCATTAAATGTATTGATGTATGTATGATTTGATCATATCCTGCCAGCCACCCTTTCTGAAAGCAGAAAGGAATGGCCTAGTGTGTCATTGCTAAAGATGCATCAGCAGAATCTTGTCTGGAGCTGATTTCAAGACAGTGACAGACCTTTAGGGTCACCACTTTGTAGGTTTAGCATTTTTTTTAAATAAGTAAGAGAATGTAATGATTGTTTTCTCCTGCATTGCAATTTGATGTTCCTGTTCAAATGCTTTGTGTAAATCAATCCTGTTTTGTGTGTGAGGAATGTGTGTGTTAGAAGATAAATGTGAAGGCCATCACCTGACCAGATGTTTTAGGGAGAAATCGAGGACATACGTAAAGGTGCCAGGAGATTACAACATGCCCTTATTGAGATGTCAGAGGAGGGCAGATTGCCTGCCACATCTTTTAGAATCATCACCCATCAATAGGGACAAGAGATCCTGTGGTGGTTTGGATCACAACTAACTCCCTGAGAGACTGAAAGAACAAGATAAAGGATGAGAAGAACAAGCTAAGAAAACAAGCACTCGCCAAATGGTAATTAATTACAGCATGACAGTGCAAAACTCATTGGTCCCAATGAAGGAAGATCACTATATAAATAGTGCTTTTGCCACAAAACTTTGGGTTTGTCCTGCCAAGAATTCCCCGGAGCATCGTTTCGCAACACACAGAACCTGGCTCCTCTCTACCCATGATCAACCTAGCTGGCCACTAGATTGATCCAGACTCTGGACTGGTAACTAGAATATTGACTAGTGGCACTGTGTGCATGTGTGATTGAATGCATATGCTAGTTATATTTCCAATAAATGCAGCATATTGCCTTTTCCCCTTTAAAAAAATAAAGATACTGTGTGCTTCTTATAAGCATAACACCTCCTGCCTGGTTGCTGAACTGCCTGCTGATGCTCCGGCCTCTGCTGCCTGGGAGCCTGCTGGTGCTTTGTGGAGGGAGGAGACCTCTGTTGCTGGGGGAGTGCGCAGGAACCCTGCAGGACACCATAGAGGGGGATTCCTGAGGGACTGAGTAACTTTCCAACTTTGCTTTTGGGGTGGGGATATTGACTGTTGCTGTGAGGAGACTGAGGGAGCCTGGGCCATCTGTCCCCTCTGCCCCCATCACCAGCATTGCCCCCCTCCACCGCCCTCACCTACCATCTACCTCCATTCCTTGCACCTGGACTCAGTTGCTCACCTCTCCTCTTTTGCCCGTCTGGGACTCTTGCAGCAGCCATCACTGACTGAGTTTGCTAGCGCACATGTCCCCCTGCCCCATGCGGACTGGTCCTTCCGTCCCCTGGTGCTTCTGGCTCATGGACTTTCCCACCCTCTGCCCTGCCCACCCGGCCTCCTTGCAGCAGTTTACAAGCCCCCTGCCCCTTGCCATGGCCCTCCTAGCTGCTTCTGTTTGCCTGCCCTTCCCTCAGCCCTTTGGACTTTTGCTTGTTTGCCTGCTCTGCCCCAGTCCTTGAGTGATTTAGTTTTCCTGCCTCACCCTTACCCTTGCAGCTAGTCCCTTTGGTTTCCCTGTCCTGGCCTTGGTTTGTTTCTGGAGTGTTCCTTTTTTACCCTTGGCCCCCAGTGCCCCCTCTCGGTTAGCCCCTTGCTTCATGGACCGTCCCCACCACATGCGCTTGAGCCCCTTTCCCATTTTTGTTGAGCTCACTGTCTCCCCCCTCCAATTATACTATAGTCCTTCCCTTTTCCCCAGTGCAGCCAGAGGAGCTGGTAATCTCACCTTGTGTTGGTGATAGCCCCCTCCTTCCCTGCCTTGATAGGTGCCCCTGCGCCCTCCTCCTCTTCCATCTACAGCCTAGCGGGGAGGAGCGGTCGACCCTTCTTCCCTCCCCCATGTTCATTCCCCTCCCCATTGACTATGGCAGGGAAATAAGTGTATGGGGCCCCTCTGGTTGACCCTGCTGCCCTGCCTGCCCCCCCTTCCCCCTTGTGGCTACCATCTCATGCGCTGTTGCTGGACCACCTGTCATCGTCCCTGCAGCAGACTCCATTGCTGCAATGCCTCAAGTTCCCTCTAACTCTGAGGGAGCCCCTGCAGCTGGCAGGAAGTGCCAGGGGAATAAGAAAGGTAAAGGCCCCGCCAAGAAGGTTAAGCCCTTCATGGTGGAAGCTGCCCCCTCTGCCGTGGCATCTCTTCCTCCTCTCCCTGTTATTTCCCCCTGACCAGCCCAGGGGGTGTCCCCCTCCTGGCCCTCAGGGCATACACTTAGGTGGCAGTGCCCCCCCTGCCTGCCACTCTGTCATCTCTCCTGACCATCACTTCCAATTCCATTCCTGGTGGCCAGGGCCCCTTTACCACTCAAACCAGGAGGCACAGTGGTGGTGGGGCCCACAGCTGTGGTGATGGCCTCTAAGATGTATGGGAAGGTACTCTTCTTCTTGGCATTGGAGGCCACCACCCAGGAGGCGGTGGGGGGCATGTATGTTCCCCTTGAGCCCCTGGAGGACCTGGGTATATGGGTGGTTTTCACCTCCATCCCACCTTTCCTTCCCAATGCTGCCTTCCTGCCTTTCCTTACCACCCTGTCAGTGATGAGCCCTCTCCCATTAGGCTGTAAGGACCTGCCTTTCATCATGTCCTCTCATTCTGCCGGCAGGTGCAGATTCAAGTGCCGCCGGCGTGAGATGGAGAGGTGCTCAAGGGGTCCTTTTTGGTGCCTTTTCAGGGAGCCCATTATCGGGTACACTATTCCTCAGGTGAGGCTCAGTGTTACCTCAGCCGGGCGATGGAGCATGTCTGAAGGGACTTCCCCCTGGCCCAGCATGGAGGGGCATCTGGGACTTCCAAGACCCAGGAGGGTGCCAGACCTGCCATCACTGGTGATCCTGGTTGTCCGGCCCCTGCAGTCACCTCTCCAGTCTGCCGTCACCTTGGCTTGGGGCCCAGGGGCGGGCAGCCTGCCAGTGTGCCCAGGCAAGCAAGACCTGCAACCGTCACGTGTGGTTCAGTGGAGCCCGTGGAGGAGAGGGTGGTGGAGTCTCTGCTGGGTGAGGGACAGGGCCTGCCCCAGGGGGATTTTTTCTTTTCCCCTCGCTGCCCCTCCCCTGCCTCCTCAATACCATTGCCCTTGCCCTCTGACCCCACCCCTGCTGGCCAGCCCTCCACTAACACCCTAGAGGGCTGGGCTCTCATCATGGGGAAGAGGAATAAGCAGAAGGCACAAGCTCAACCCTCCCACCTCAGTGTGGAGAAGGAAACGCTGCCAGCCACCACCCCGCTTGTAAAACTAGAACTGATGTTGCTGAACTTCCTGTCCTGCCCCCTGCTGGGGCCCAACAAGTAAAGCTGGCTGGGGCAGTCATAGCAGCAACAGGGAGAAGTACCGCTCCCCTTCTGGAGTCCCTGCTTGTGGGGACCTCAGGTGGAGCCCCCCCTACCCCTTTGTCAGCTGTGCACCCTTCCCCCCCCATCAGCACCGGGGCGAGTGTCACCTCGGTCGCTGGCAAGGAGGGATCTGGGGTAGCGGGTGAGGGGTTTTTTTGTTTTTGTTTTTGTTTTTTTAAAAGGAGATCGAGGCCTTGGATCCGACCCTGGACACCCAGGGGGAAGATGACCCTTTACCAGCAGGCCACGACCTGGGCAGCAGTCCTATCATGCCGCTCTCCCCTCCCTTTGACTGCTGTCCCTGCTCCTGCTCCCCAAGTGTCCCCTGTCCTATCCACCTACCCAGCCCCAGACAGCACTTTGATCGTGGACGCCAAGCCCAGTGAGGGCTCCCAGCCATTGGGAGCGCCCCCTGTCAATGCAGGGCAGCTGCCACTCCATCTGGTTGGGGGCCCTACCATAGGAATCTCTCTCCCTCCTGATGCCGTGGTTGTGGGTGCTGAGTCTGCTATGGCGTCTGAGCCCGGCATCGTTGAGGGTCTCCTTCCCATTCCTGCTCCCTCAACCTCTGTGCCTGGTCGAGAGATGCTGCATCCCAGTAGCCCAGCTGCTGGGGTTCCTGATTCTGCTCCCAATCCCAGTTCTGCCCCGATCCCAGTCCTGTTCCTGTCCTTGATACTGCCCCTGCCTCCACCTCCTGTATTGTTGCCGCCCCCAGTGTCATCTTGTGTCCCCTTCTAGAGGATGGCCCTTGGAAAGAGGAGGCTTTTGTGTTCCCTTCTCCTAACCCTTAGGGGCTGCTGTCCTCCCTCCACCACCTCATCCTATGCTGAGGTCTGAGATGGCACCATGCTGATTGTCTACCCCCTATTTGCCCATCTCCGTAAGCCATGGGGATATTGTAGGGACCTAAATGGCATATGCCCGGAGTCCTGTGATCCCAGCCCCCAATGTGCTGCAGGACAAGCTGCGCCTCTTTCTCCTGGACACCCGTGATTTTGAGAACAAGGTGCAGCTTGCTTTCCAGCTCTGGGGGGACTTTCACCATATCCTCCAGGCTGCCAGGGCCATATTGGGGGGAGGGTAAAGGGACCAGGAGGCAGGCTGCTATGGCCTACCAGCGGGCCTGCAGCTTCTGTGACTCTCTGATGGCTTTTGGGGTTGGTTGTGGATTGCTGTGGGGACTGATGGGGACTGCTAGCATGCCTGCCTGTGATGATCCACCCCAGCCCTCATCATGGTACTGATCATCTTCACCACACTGAACACCCGGGGCTGCAGGATGGGCCTCTGCAGGTGCCAGATGTTGTCCTTCCTTCGGGACGGGGGGCATTCTGTGTGGTTTTCCTGCAGGAGACCCATATGGCTCCAGGTGATGAAGCTAGCTGGCAACTGGAGTGGGGGGACAGAGTGTATTCTAGCTATCTCACAGTTAACATGGCTGGAATGGCCACTCTGTTGTACCCTGAACTTCAGCCCAAGGTGCTGGGGGTTGCTGAGGTCATGCCAGGTCGCCTGCTGTATCTCCGGGTCCATATGGAGGGGCTGATGTCGAACTTAGTCAACATCTATGCCCTGACATCAGGCCTGGAGCGGGTGTTTTTCTTCCAGCAGGTGTCTGCCTTCCTTGGCTATCTAGATCATCAAGAGTGCCTGGTCCAGGGTGGGATACCCTCGAGGAGTGGGACCATATGGTCACCAATGGGGCGAATCTCCTCGTGGAGCCCCTGCTACACAATCTTCATCTTCATGTGCTGGTGGTGGAGTTGTTCTCGGTGTGCCAGAGGTTAGTCCTGGAGGAAGTTACCAGGATCAGAGACCTGCTGGAGTATGACCGGGGGGACTGGGTGGATCCCCCATGGGCTTGGCTGGCGTATGGTGCTCTCCGCCTTTGGTACCCTCCAGCACATTTTTTGGGAGGTGGAGGCAGCCTTATCGCCCACTTCTCGGTCTTTCCTCAGGCGGATCCTGTGAGAGGGTATCCCCCCACCTGCCCCTCACTCCAGGCTCTCCACATCTCTTCATCAGGCCCTTGCCCTGTGAGCCCCACCCCTTTGTACCCCGAGACGGCTGTGTGATTTGCAGCCGGTTCACTTCCGAACTGTGCCATAGGACCATCTCTACACACTCGTGCTCCATACTCTTCATTTCCCCACCCTCATGTCCCGCCCCAACACCAAGTGGCAGGATCTTCTACCGCTGCAGAGGATGAGGAACCCCGGTGGGCCAGCCTGTATTCCACCTTGGTTCCACGGCCCACTGGGGACATTAGTTGGTGGCTCCTTCATGGAGCCATGAGCATGGGTGTGTACTTGGCGTGGTTCACCCCTCTTCCCGATGCCTGCCCTTTGCAGTGTGAGGGAGACCCTGGTGCAGTGTATCTGCAGTGCCTCTTCCGGCTCCTCCAAAACCTTTTGTTGAGGTTCTGGCTGCACTTTTCCCCACACCTTTTTATATATGCACATCCAGTCCGGGGCCCCATGAAGTCGTGGGATCACCTCATCAGCCTCCTCCTAGCTATGGCCAAAGTGGCCATTTATAACACCAGGGAGAGGAGGTTGGCTGAAGGGGGAGCCTGTGACTGTGGGGCCTGTTTTCATTCTTTCATCCATTCATTCATCCTGGCAGAATTCCTCTGGGTGGTGCCCACTGAGTCCTTGGATGCTTTTGAGGAGCCCTGGGCACTGTCCAGAGTTCTCTGCGCGGTGTCCCCTTCCGGTTCTCTAGTTTTGGCCCTTTGACCTCCCACACCGGTTCCTGGTTTGTTTGTTTGTTCTTTTTTTCTTCATTGTCCCCTGACTTTAGGTGACTTCTGGGCTAAGTAGCTCCTCCCCAGGCTGGAGGAGGGGCCGTTAGCGGTAGGTGGGCTCACACCCGTCCACTTCCCAGCACCCAATAAGACCAGTCTCCCACTGCTCCCTGGCCCTGCTGTATCACACAGTATACATTTTAAAACAAACTATTAATCTGTTTGCTGGTTGGATTAAAATCCTGGACTATAGGATGTCACCAAGGACCAAAGATGAGAGTCCCTTTCTTAAGCAATGACCTAAGACACCACCTGGAAAGTCTCACTCTTTGGGCCTGAATCTCACTCTGGGGCTTTACATCTTACTTTTAAGGACAGACAACCCTTGGTATTTCTGCATCTCAGTCCTAGGATATTGGAGAGACAAGGTGGGTGAGGTAATATCTTTTATTGGACCAACTTCTATTAGTGAGAGAGACATTATCTTACCCACCTTGTCTCTTCAGCAATGTCTATTAGAATTTGTATAAGAATGTTCTTCATTGTAAAGAAAATTCTCCCTTTTCAGTCCCAACAAATAAGTTCTATAAATTTTGTCCTTTATATAGTAGGTCATGAAGAAGTGGCTGTTGGTTTGCCTCTCACACACACTACTGTACGGGTGATATTCTCAGAGGCGGACTCAACTCTGTCTCTCTCCACTATCAACTTCTTCTCCTGGGCTTGTCATGATTGTTTCCTGAAGAGCATTGTAGTGATGATACAGAAAATATGAATTTGAATAATCCTATTAGACATTCACACATAGGCCAGAATCTTGGCATACCTTGCCTTTATGTCCTGTCAAAGAACATATGTTGCTTCTGTGGTTTACACAGAGGAGCTGTAGGTTGAGTAACTAGCTAGGCTTAACCACAGACCCTTGCTAAGTTGTGAAGTAACTTCCCCTTTTACATTTTTCTTCTATTCTGTATATTTATAAATTTGTAATACAGATGTAACCCTTCTGCCCCTCTGAGTTGGCAGCAACACGGGCCAGGTTCAGTATCCAGGGGTTCTGTTTCAATAACACAATGCAAAACCGGCTCGAGCCCCCACCCAGTGACCTGGGACAATTACCTACCACCCCTCCGGGCGCCTCTAGGAGGCAATACTTCCCCACTCGCAAGCACAGAGTCCGAGTGTAGCAAAATCCTTTTAATAAAGGAGGGAAACAATGTGGCATCACGTTGGAGAGACACCACAAACAGGACTATACACAAACCATAAGCAAAAAACCCACCTCCAAGTACATTTGGCACTGTCCTTTCCCCTTTAGGGTCTTAAGTCCAATCACCCCAAAGTCCAACAACCCAAGAGTCTCTGTCTCTGGTCAGTGCCACCCCAGAGTTCAAAAGTTTATCTGCCGAGTTTTACCCCCCCAGCCTGGGTGGAAATGGGGGGGGGCACACACAGGGGTTAAGGGACACCTTACGTAGGCCAGGGTCAACTGCTCCGCTTCTCCGTGGAGTTCTGCTGCAGCCTTCACCACAACTGGCTCCACTCCATCAGCTGTGCCGCTCCTCCAGCCAACCGCTCCACACTGCTCACTGTTCCACGGGCTGCACCAACGTGCTGCAGACTGCTCCGCTCTGCCAGCTGCTTAGCGATCGATCTTCAGGCTCCCCCACTCAGTGATCTCAGCTCAGTAAGCTTAGCTCTTTTAGTGATTTCAGCTCTTAGTGGTTTAGAGGAGCCCCAGTGCCACCTTGGCCCCAACGTGAATTCAGGTCAGCAGCCTCCAGATGGACTCCTAAAGGATTCAAAATTAGCTCTGCTCTTTAACAGTGGAGAGAGGAGGATGTGCAATTGGTGTTCCAGGCCCTCAAAAGGGGCCCATACCATCAGGTACACACACCAGTCCCCAGCCTCTCTCTCTTCACTGGGTTTTGGAACCCATGTCCCTTGTCTAGCAAGTACTATTTAATGTAGGTTGAGTCATTTCTGTCATAAAGCAGTCTCATAGTTCCTCATTCACATAATTAAGGTAACAGCACTTTTTTTTCCTTTCTGCCCCAATAACAAAGAAATTGGGGATTCATTATCTGACCACAAAACATTGCAAGTAATTCAGATCATGCTTTCTATTTGGTGTAGAAGTAGAACAATATAAAATATATAACTGCTCTTTAACAAAGAAAGATAAACAAGGTGTTTGTTTTGTATTAAAGAAGCTGATATATTCAGGAAGTAGGTTGAGAAACCATTGTGAAAGTGTAAATCTTTAAGGTGAACCAACCAAAATGTTAAGGCCTACATGACCATAAGGCCTGATCACTGTATAATTGGCTGTCACACAGAAACAGTTCTCCTTTGTGTGGCTGTGCATACATACCATCTACTGCAAGTTTATGTTAGGGTTGCCGGGCATCCGGTTTTCAACCAGTATGCCTGGTCAAAAAGGGACCATGGCGGCTCCGATCAGGCCATTAAAAGTTCAGTCAGTGGCGCAGTGGAGCTAAGACAGACTCCCTGCTTGCCCTGGTTCTGGCAGCTCCTGCCTGCCCTGGCACTGTGCAGAGCCACCTGGCTGTGCTTCCGCCTAGGGGCTGGACATGTCGGCCACTTCTGGGAGCAACACGAAGCCAGAACAGCCCCACTGCGCTGCCAACCAGGAGCTGCCTGAGGTAAGCACCGCTCAGCCGGAGCCCATGCCCTGAACCCCCGGCCCCAGGTCAGAACCCCATCCCGCAACCTAACTCCCTTCCAGACCCTTCACCCACACCCCAACTCCCTGCCCCAGGTCAGAACCCCCTCCTGCACCTCAACTCCTTGCTCCATGTCAGAACCCCCTCTCACATCCAAACTCACTCCCTGAGCCCCCTCCTGCATCTGAAGCCCCTCATTCCCAGTCCTCAACCCTGAAAGCCCACACCCCCAGCTGCAACCCGCACCTCCTACCTCACCCAATCCAATGCCCAGCCCTGAGCCCACTCCATCACTCTGAACCCCTCAGCTCCAGCCCGGAGCCCACTCCTGCACCCCTGACCCCACATCAATCCAATGAAAGCTCAAATGGCAATGCAAAAAGTCAAGTACTTGGATATAGAATTAGGCATGCATGGAAGGAGATCTGATATGCAGCGGGTCAAGTTAATATGTAAACTTCTAGCACCTCAGGATATCTCCGCTCTAAGATCATTTCTGGGATATACTGGGTTTTCAAAGGAATTTGTATAAAGCTACACAGAGATAGCATGTCCCTTGTACCTGCTTTTGATAAAAGGACAGGAATGGGTGTGAGAAGCAAAAAGAAGGCTTCAATAAACTGAAGCAAGCACTTACCAAGGTTCCAGCTCTCACATATCCAAAACCAGATACCCCAATCCAGCTGCAACTGGCAACAACTGAAAAAGGCCTGGGGAGCTGTATTGCTGCATTAGACCCAAACCCATTGCCTATGGGTTGATGGTACTTAGTAAAATTGAGAAACAGTATCACTGGGAGTACTTAATTGGGATGTCTCACGTGGTTCTTAAAATCATCCACACACCAGTAAAATACATCCTGTCAGGCCCTATTAATGAAGGAAGGGTATCCAACCCCAGGTTGGAAGGACAGACCCTCAGCTTACTAAATAAAAACATAGAAATGCGTAAAGCACCCTAGTTATCCATCTGTCATAGGTCTCACCCCCACTTGGAGCTGTTGGGTTCCAAAATGGGGACCTGCATTGGTTTCCCTCTAAACTAAAATCCTAGTTTAGATCTGGTAAAAGCTGCCACCACCCAATAAGGTACGTGTATTGGGACACAGTCCTTCCCCAAAATCCTTGGGGATCCCAAGAGCCCCAAATCCATGGAGTTCTTACACCCAGGAGAAATAAACCATTCCCCCCTGCTTCCTCCCCGCTCCCTTTTCCTAGGAGAGATACCGGGATCCAACTACAGAGGGATACTTCCCTCCTCCCCTTTCCCTGAGAATCCACCCAAGAAAAGATTAACCAAGTTCTTAACAGAAAAGAAAAGAATTTATTAAAAGAACAAAAAGAAAGTAACTGTCTCTGTATCCCAAGATGGAACAATACACAGAGTCTAACCTATAAACCTGGAGAGCATTCCCCCTCCCCCTTTCTTTCTCAGTAAAAGCAAAGTAACAGCAAACAGGAATAAAGAATTTCCTTCAGCAAACACACAATTGCAAATGTAGAAATCAAATTATAAGACTAATCCGCCTTTCTAATTAATACTCACTATTGAATAGTAGGAACTACTCCAGGAGAACTTGGAGACATGACTGGCCTCTCTTAGATCCAAAGAGAGCACGCAGAGCCAACAAGGAACACAGACAAAGGCTTCCCTCCACAGAGATTTGAAATTATCTTGTCTCTGATTGGTCCTCTGGTCAGGTGGTCATCAGGTACTGCATGTTAACCCTTTACAGGTAAAAGAGACCTTAACCCTTAACTATCTGTTTATGACACCATCGTTCCCAATGCCCTACTGACTCAAGGAAAGGACCATGAGTGTCCTCTGCCGATGGAAGACCTGCAGCAAGTCAAGTCACCTTTCCAGATAGGAGCTTCCTATCAAGAAGCAAATATGAGAGGACTAGATATTCGGGTGGTTGACAGAAGCTGTTTCTATAAGGATGGCAAGCCATGTGCCAGCTATGCAGCTTTGCAGATAAGCACCCAGAACATCCCGCAAGGTAGGGTAGTGCCTTATTCAGGGCAAGCTGCCGAGGTGGTTGTGGTAACAGCAGTATTGGATGCAGCTGAACCCGAGTTCATCCTTTTCATCTGCTCTGATTCAGATTGGGTGGTCCAAGCCCCAACTGAATGGACGCCTGTATGGATCCAGAGAGCCATGAACTCAGCCGACGGTAAGCTGGTGGCTCACTCTAAATACCTACTGTATGCATGGAGGCTTGCAACAACTCAGAGAGGTGATACCCACCTGTTCAAGGTTAAAGCCCATAGAAAAGATCAGTCCGAAGTTTCCAGACTGAATAATCAGGTGGACGGGCTTGCTAAACAAGCAGCACAAATGGGCATGGAACAATTATGGACCAAATTGAACGAGAAAGCATATAAAGTCCAGCCCAGGGATGAAGAAATAAAAAGCCAGCTAGATATTGTGGCCTTGCAAAAGCAAGACAAGGAATTGCAAGATATGCTACAAAAAGGAAAACACTGCAACTACATGTTCAGAAATAAAGAAGGGCTGATAATGGCTTTTTAAAAGGATATTGAAGACACAATGCCAGTCTTGGTGGTACCCACATGTCTAAGAAAATAATTGGTTAGTTTATCTGAAAGCCAAGGACATTTTGGTTCGGCTAAAACTGCAACAGAACTACTAACTGTAGTCTGTAACCTATCATTTAAATCAGCTTCTGTACCAAATGACTGGAGGATAACTAATTAATTTTAAAAAGGGCTCCAGAGGCGATCCTGGCAATTACATGCTGGTAAGCCTGACTTCAGTACTAGGCAAACTGTTTGAAAACATAATAAAGAACAAAATTGTCAGATACATAGATGAACGTAATTTGTTGGGGAAGAGTCAACATGGTTTTTGTAACAGGAAATCATACCTCATCAATCTACTAGAATTCTTTGAGGGGGTGAACAAACATGTGGACAAGGGGGATCCAGTGGATATAGTGTACTTAGATTTTCAGAAAGCCTTTGACAAGGTACCTCACCAAAGGCCCTTAAGCAAAGTAAGCTGTCATTGGATAAGAGGAAAGGTCCTCTTATGGGCTGATAACTGGTTAAAAGAGAGGAAACAAAGGGTAGTGGTGTCCCCCAGGGGTCTGTACTGGGCCCAACCCTATTGAACATATTCATAAATGATCTGGAAAAAGGGGTAAATAGTGAAGTGGCAAAATGTGCAGATGATACAAAACTACTCAAGATAGTTAAGTCCCAGGCAGACTGTGAAGAGCTACAAAAGGATCTCTCAAAACTGTGTGACCGGGTAACAAAATGGCAGATGAAATTCAATGTTGATAAATGCAAAGTAATGCACATTGGAAAATATAATCCCAACTTTACGTACAAAATGATGGGGTCTAAATTAGCTGTTACCACTCAAGAGAGAGATCTTACAGTCACGGTGGATAGTTCTCTGAAAATATCCACTCAAGGTGCAGCAGCAGTCAAAAAAGCAAACAGAATGTTGGGAATCATTAATGTAACCCTCCTGCCCGTCTGAGTTGGCAGCAACAAGGGCTGGGTTCAGTATCTAGGGGTTCTGTTTCAATAACACAATGCAAAACTGGCTTGAGCCCCCACCCAGTGACCTGGGACAATTACATACCACCCTCTGGGCACCTCTAGGAGGCAATACTTCCCCTCTCACAAGCACGGAGTCTGAGTGTAGCAAAATCCTTTTAATAAAGGAGGGAAACAATGCGGCATCACGTTGGAGAGACACCACAAACAGGACTATACACAAACCATAAGCAAAAAACCCACCTCCAAGTACATTTGGCACTGTCCTTTTCCCCTCAGGGTCTTAAGTCCAACAACCCAAATGATCACCCAAAAGTCCAACACCCCAAAAGTCTCTTGAGTCCAGCAACCCAAAAATCACTCAAAAGTCCAACAACCCAAAAGTTTCTGTCCCTGGTCAGTGCAGCCCCAGTGTTCAAAAGTTTATCTGCAGAGTTTTACTGCCCCTGCCCCCCAGCCTGCATGGAAGGGGGGGGAAAGGGGCATGCAGGGTGTTAAGGGGCACCTTACGTGGTACGAGGCTAACTGCCCTGCCTCTCTGTGGGGTTCTGCTGCAGCCTTCCCCACAAGCCGCTCCACTCCACCAGCCATCCTATGGGCCACTCCAGCCATCCCACAAACTCCACTCTGCTCCGCCCCGCTCCACTTGCCGTCCCGTGGGCCGCTCCAAACGTCCCACAAACTGCTCCAATATATCATCAGGTTCCCTAACTAGTTAACACAGCACTCAGCAATCTCAGCTCTTAGTAATTTTAGCTCTTAGTAGGGGAGCCCTAGTGCTGGTGCACCACTGGTCCAAAGTGAATTCAGCACAACAGTCTGTAACTAGACTCTTAATGGAATCAAAATTAGCTCTGTTATTCAACAGTGGAGAGAAAAGAAGATGCAATTGGTGTTTCAGGCCCTCAAACAGAACCAATACCATTCCATACAAATACCTATCCAGAACCTCTCTCAATTCACTGGGTTTTGGAACCCATGTCCCTTGTCTAGAGAGTGCTACTTAGTTGATGGTGAGTCCTTCTGTCATAAAACAGTTCCACTGGCCTTGATTCACATAACCAGGGTAACAACACTTTATTCTTCCTGCCCCAATAACAGAGAAACTGGCGATCCCACAGCAGCCAAAGTGACCATTTGGGCGGCTGTGGGCTCATTCTAGGTGGGGTGGGTGTGCCTATGCAAACAAGACCAGCCCCTGAAGTTCTTTTCCACAACTCGCCACAATTCGCCACCAGATGTCAGGGTAGAGCTCATCCTGACTCTGCTTACATTAAGAAAGGGATAGATAATAAGACAGAAAATATCATATTGGCTCTATATAAATCCATGGTGCACCCACATCTTGAATACTGTGTGCAAATGTGGTTGCCCTATCTCTATAAAGAGATATTGAAATTGGAAAAGGTTCAGAAAAGGGCAACAAAATGACTATGGGTATGGAACGGCTGCCATATGAGGAGAGATTAATAAGACTGGGACTTTTCAGCTTGGAAAAGAGACGACTAAGAAGGGAATATGATAGAGGTCTATAAAATCATGACTGGTGTGGAGAAAGTAAACAAGGAAGTGTTATTTACTCCTTCTCATAACACAAGAACTAGGGGTCACCAAATGAAATTAATAGGCAGCAGATTTAAAACAAACAAAAGGAAGTATTTTTTCACACAATACACAGTCAACCTGTGGAACTCCTTACCAGAGGATATTGTGAAGGCCAAGACTGTAACAGCGTTCAAAAGAGAACTAGATAAATTCATGGAGGATGAGTCCATCAAGGGCTATTAGCCAGGATGGACAGGGATGGTGTCCCTAGCCTCTGTTTGCCAGAGGCTGGGAATGGGTGACAGGGGATGGATCATTTGATGATTACCTGTTCTGTTCTTTCCCTCTGGGGCACCTGGCATTAGCCTCTTTTGGAAGACAGGATACTGGGCTAGATAGACCTTTGGTCTGACCCAGTATGGCTGTTCTTATGTTCTTATACAACCACAACATGCTAGATACATAGAACCCCTGTTTATAGGATAGAAGAGATGGGTAGGAACCCAACTTTTATGAGGAATCCCAGCTAAGAAAGTAAAAAGAGGTTTACTGAATACAGCTCTAGGAGGGGCAGGAACATGTCTCCGTGTATTAAATAGTATAGATGTAGAAATGCTGGCTAACAAATTAAATGAAGTGGGACAGCACTTAGGAGCTCTAGCCAAACCCTTGAAAACATCTCTAAATGAGATAAGTACTAACAAGCTAATAGCTAGTTTGCTCCCTGGATGGGAGAAGCTACAAGAAGTGGCTCACTTAGCAGTATTACAAACAGTGGAGCTATTACAGGGCAATGTATCTATGGCAGATGTGGGCAAACTACAGCCCGCGGGCCACTTCCGGCCCACGGGATCATCCTGCCCGGCCCCTGAGCTCCCGGCCAGGGAGTCTAGTCCACGGCCTCTCCCCCACTGCCCCCCCCAGCCATGCTTCCATGCGGGCCGTACTCTGGCCCGCCGCTCCCGCTGGGCAGCGTGGGGAGCACAGTTGGCTCTGGCCGAGTGTTACGGCTGCGAGCTCCTGGTGCTGGTAAGGAGGCGGGGAGCGGGGGAGGGTTGGGTAAGGGAGCGGGAGGTCCTGGGGGGCGGTTGGATGGGGTGAAGGTTCTGGGGGGGCAGTCAGGGGATGGGGAACAGGGAGGGTTGGGAGTGGGAGCAGGGCCAACCAAAGCGGGGGGCAAGTGGGGCA
Organism: Mauremys mutica; assembly: GCF_020497125.1. Lineage (NCBI taxonomy): Eukaryota > Metazoa > Chordata > Testudines > Geoemydidae > Mauremys > Mauremys mutica. The sequence continues at coordinate 30,133,189 of NC_059072.1, read as the reverse complement.
ATTTGCCCCAGGCCCCACAGGGGCCCCCACGAGAATGATCCGGCCCCGGCCCCGCCTTCTCCCATCCCCCAGCACCTCAGCGTGCCGCATCCAGGAGCGGCCCTGGACAGAGCTAAAGTGGCATGGCTCCAGTGGGGCGTGAGCTCCTCCCTGCTCAGAGCCACATGGTAAGGGGGCAGGGCTGTGAGCTCCGGTCCCGCTGGAGCCATGCCACTGCAGCGCTGTCCAGGGGCCAGGGTAGCTCCTGGAGGTGGTGCGCTGAGGCTCCAAGAGAGGGGAGAGGCGGGGGTAACCCAGGAGCGGCCCTGGAAAGAGCTAAAGTGGCCTGGCTCCAGGGGGCCTGAGCTCCTCCCTGCTTGGAGCCGCATGGTAAGGGGGCAGGGCTGTGACCTCCAGGCTGACCGGCGGGAGCTCAGGCCTCGCTGGAGTCAGGCTGCTGCAGCACTGTCCAGGGCCACTCCTGGATGTGGCACGCTGAGGCTCCGGAAGAGGGGGGAGGCAGTGGTAAGCAGCATGGCAGGGGGCCGGGGCCGGGGGGGTTGGATAAGGGGCAAGGAGTCCCGGGGACAGTCAGGGGACAGAGAGGGGGCTGAGGTTCTGGGGGGTGGTCAGGGGATTGGGAACAGAAGGTTGGATCGCGGGCATTCTGGGGGTCTGTCAGGACTCGGCGGGGTGTGTGTGTGTGGATAGGGGTCGGCTCAGTCAGGGGACAGGGAACGGGGGGGCTAGTGGGGGACGGGGTCCTGGGGTGGTGGTTGGGGAAGGGGTCTTGGGGGGTGGTGAGGGGACAAGGAGCAGGATGGGTCGGGGATTCTGAGAAGGACAGTCAGGGGCAGGAAGTGGATGGGGGTTGGATAGGGGGCAGGGCCAGGCTGTTTGGGGTGGCACAGCCTTCCCTACCCTAAATCTCATTCAGCAGTTTGAGGCTTACAGACAGCTATTTAACACAAAGAACCAAGCTGTTATCTTTTCCATGGGGAAGGGATCACATGAGAAGAGCAATATCCTACACCACCTACCTCCTTCCCAACCCTACCAAGGGAGACCCCGCTCCCCTGCATTCCCCGAGGCTCCAGAGGGGTTAATTCAGTGGTTCTCAAACTTTTGTACTGGTGACCCTTTCACATAGCAAACCTCTGAGTGTGACCCCCTTTATAAATTAAAAATACTTTTAAAATATATTTAACACTATATTATAAATGCTGGAGGCAAAGTGCGGTTTGAGGTGGAGGCTGACAGCTCATGACCCCCAGTAATAACCTTGTGACCCCCTGAGGGATCCCAACCCTCAGTTTGAGAACCCCTGGGTTAATTTAATTTTAGCACGCTGTGTCCATTCACATGCATGTGCTATTTTGAGCCTTTCAGTTTTCACAACATAGGCTCATCCCAGATTCTGGAACAAGCTCAAATGCTCAGTTCGTGGAGTATGTACATAAGCTATACTAAAGACAAACCCACAGTAACTGTCTCCAGTTTGTGAGGGACCCAATGGAGCCACTCTCTAGGTAACAGATATATTCATGGAGGTTAAGTCCGTTAATGGCTATTAGCCAGGATGGGTAAGGAATGGTGTCCCTAGCCTCTGTTTGTCAGAGGGTGGAGATGGATGGCAGGAGAGAGATCACTTGATCATTGCCTGTTAGGTTCACTCCCTCTGGGGCACCTGGCATTGGCCACTGTCAGCAGACAGGATACTGGGCTGGATGGACCTTTGGTCTGACCCAGTATGGCCATTCTTATGTTCTAAGCTAAATGAACCCAAAGTTATAGAAACAGATATGAGTCAAGGAAGCCAGCAGAATATCAGAAACCTGGAAAAATCTCTGACTGGATGGGGTCAGGCATTTGGTCACAAGCTGAGGTGGTTCAAAAGTTTTGGATTTTTTTTAAGCATAATTTTTTTTATTGTTTCTTTAAACAATCAAACACAACAAGCAGCAAATATTTGGCCACACACTTCTGAAACCCCAAACCATGCTCAAGTTTTGGCAGACTAATTTCAGCTTTTCAATTTAAAAAAACATAACAAATTTTGAAGGAAAGCAGGCATTGTTCGTGATTTTTTTCTGCTTTTTTAAAAACCCCTAGTTTTCGATCCAGAAAAAGTTTTGACGGAAAATATTTGTCCAACCCTTTTAATGAGCTTTAGTGCCTTTTAGCACTAGGTGATGCTAAGAAACAGTGATACCTTGTAAAGGTGACTTGAAGTTTCCTCAAAACTGGGTTTGTGCCGAGATGCAGAAGGTTTTTAAATGTTTATTTTTCCCAGGGCTGTCCGGGGGGCGGGGCGGGGCAAGTGGGGCAATTTGCCTTGGGCCCTGCAGGGGCCCCCATGAGAATATAGTATTCTATAGTATTGCAACTTTTTTTTATGGAAGGGGCCCCTGAAATTGCTTTGCCCCAGTGTGATGTTATTGAAATAATCTGGGACCATACAGAACATGCTTGCAACCAAGGCCCTGTAGTGGCACCAAATCTTACGTAAAAGGGGGTCATATAAGGTGTCTAAGACTAGGTTATGGGTTGCTGGTTATAATATGGTGTCTATATGTATGTATCATTTTGTAGTTGAAGTTATGAGTATTGGCTCTATACTATCTGTATTTCAAACTTATGCTATGCTTCTGGGAGACATCCCAGACAAGTTGGGGTTAGCTCTGCCTAGCCTGCTTGATGGCCCATTAAGGACCATCAGCTATACAATTGACCCATTGTATACGCCTTGTAACTCAGCAAAGTATGCAGATACGCCTTGTAACTCAGCAAAGTATGCAGGAACTTGCCCATGTGACTCCAGACTCTATTTTGCTGTAATTTTCCACAGTAAGAACAAAGAAGTGTTCTTACACCTGGGAAAAGCCTATAAAAGGCTGATGCCTCATCTCCATCTTGTCTTCAATCGTGCTTCTTACCTCTGGAGGGACTTTGCTACAAACTGAAGCTCTGAACAAAGGACTGAATGACCCATCCCAGAGACTTGATTTGAACCTGCAGTTTACTCAGGGCCAGCTCCAGACCCCAGCGCGCCAAGCGCGCGCTTGGGGCAGCATTTTGCCGGGAGGGCGGCAGGCGGCTCCGGCGGACCTTCCGCAGTCATGCCTGCGGGAGGTCCACCGGAGCCGCGGGACCAGCGGACCTCCCGCAGGCATGACTGCGGAGGGTTCGCTGGTCCCGCGGCTCGGGTGGACGTCCCGCAGGTGTGCCTGCGGATGCTGCACCAGAGCCGCGGGACCAGCGCACCCTCCGCAGGCACATCTGCAAGAGGTCCCCCGGAGCCACGGGACCGGCGACTGGCAGCGCGCCCCCTGTGGCATGCCGCTGTGCTTGGGGCGGCCAAATTCCTAGAGCTGCCCCTGAGTTTACTCCATCACTGCTACAAACTAAGAACTTTGCCATTACTGTATGTAATTGATTCCATTTAACCAATTCTAGCTCTCATCTATATCTTTTTCCTTTTATGAATAAACCTTTAGATTTTAGTTTCTAAAGGATTGACAACAGCATGAGTTGTGGGTAAGATCTGATTTGTATTTTGACCTGGGCCTGGGGCTTGATTCTTTGGGATCGAGAGAACTTTTTTCTTTTTTTGGGGGGTGTTGGTTTTCATAACCATTCATCCCCAGGACGAGTGGCACTGGTGGTGATACTGGGAAACTGGAGTGTCTAACGGAATTGCTTGTGTGACTTGTGGTTAGCCAGTGGGGTGAGACCGAAGTCCTCTTTGTCTGGCTGGTTTGATTTGCCTTAAGGGTGGAAAAACCCCAGCATTGGGCTGTAACTGCCCTGGTTTTAGCGATTTGCCCTGAATTGGCACTCTCAGTTGGGTCCCGCCAGAACCGCATCGTCACACCCAGGCCCCCTGAATCCTCTTGGCGGCCCTGAGTGGGAGTCCCGGGGGGCCTGTCAGGGGCAGGGATGTGGATAGGGGTCAGGAGGGCAGTCAAGGGACTGGGAGCAGGGGGGGTTGGATAAGAGAGTGGGATCCCAGGGGCAGTTAGGGGTCGGGGGTCCTGGAAGGGGGTGGTCAGGGGACGAGGAGCAGAGGGCGGTTTGATAGGGGGTGAGATTCCTGGGGGGGGCTGTCAGGGGTTGGGGGTGTGGATAGGGGTCGGGGCAGTTGGGACAGGGAGCAGGGGGTTGGATGGGGGCGGGGGTCCCAGGAGGGGGCAGTTGGGGGACAAGGAGTGGGAGGGTTGGATGGCTTGGAGGTTCTGAGGGGGACAGGAAGTGGGAGGGGGTGGATAGGTGACCAGGGCCAGGCTGTTTGGGGAGACACAGCCTTCCCTACCTGGCCCTCCATACAGTTGCACAACCCTGATATGGCCCTCGGGCCAAAAAGTTTGCCCACCCCTGATCTATGGCATTAGCTTGTATACAAGCAAAAACATGGACTAGTCATGTGGTAAAAGACATTATAAAGGGATGGAATGAATTAGTGGGATCATGCCTTTAGAAATAAGAAGTGAAATGTGGAAGCATGCCACTATTTCTGAGTAAAAGTTGCATTCTTGGTGGAAAATGGCAAACTTTATTGATAATGTACAATTAAATCAAATTACTGCCTATATAGTGATGATGTCTGATGCTCAGATACAATGGATATCCTCTATTGTAACATTAGGATTAAATTATAATAATAGTGTAATACAAATAGTGGAACATAAATTGTGGGCCATGAAACAAACTTCTGTATGGAAGACTGTAGAACTTGAAACCTGTATGGAAGAACATGGTATTAGATATGTTTGCAATCATGATGCTATACAACCAGAAAGAGCCACTTTACGGCTTCACATTTAGCCAGTCGTTCACAAGATACTGCTTTCTGGCCTGAAAGAAATGATAGGGGGCCAAGAAGCACATTAAAATGATGTAAAACTTTCCTGAATACTGATGGTGTTGCTTTTTGGGGGTAGAGACTAAAAGACAGTTGGAGCATTTGGTTGCTGGTTTCTGCTGTTGCTCCAACTGAAGCATGATGCCAAATCCCTGGATTGCACAAACATAGGTTTTCTGACAAGTCAAATGTATGGGTGGTTCAGGGCCACCATCCGTTTGAAGGATTCCAACATGGAAGTCTGCATCATTATTTGGGCATCATGTTCCCTTAGGAGACACTACAAGCAGGGCCAATAAGAGGGGGGGCCAGGAGGGCCATTTGGCTTGGGCCTCAAGCTCAAAGGGGGCCTCAAATTTAGACACTTTTTAATTTTTTGGCATTTGCTAAGTTTTGCAACTTGTTTTTATGCACATCCCTATTGGACCAAAATGTGACACACACTCTGTTTAGAGCTGCAAATTTAAGCAAATAAGAGATGTGATTTGGTAAAAGACATAATTTTTTGTTAACTGATATAGATTTTGTCATATTAAAGAGTTAAAAATGTTCATAAATATTAATAAAAATATATCAGATCTGATGGCACAAGATGAATGTGTCCTCTCAGATCAGCTGCTTATATAAACAAACCACTACTAGTGGCTGGTGATGGATCAAGTGCATGTTGAAAGATAGAGAATTGTTACGTTTTAGTGTCTTTATAGTTTTACGTCTAGTTGACTAAAGAATAATTTATGTGTGAGAATCCCTCATTATTATCTTCATACGGTGGCTAAAAGAGGTGACCGGTTGGTTGGTTGAGCCCTAGCTTGGTAGCTTGGTCATCATCATAGGCTTTTGTAGTCTATAGGCCCAGCTTCAAGGTGAAAATGTGTGAGGACAATCTTGTACCGTGAGTTTCGTGAGGACACACATTTGAAATTTTTGGACATTATCCCTCTGTCTGTATCCCTGTCTGTGTTTACTATATCAATGTCATCCCTTTGTCTTCATCTCAGCCTGTTATATTATACCTTGTGTGCTTGAGTTTTGATTCAGTGATAAGGATAATAACCTGTCTGACTGTTTCATTTTGTGTTCTTAATTAGTATTCCTTCGTTTAAGTTTTTCCACATTTGTGTACCATTCACCATTTGTGTACATGTTTACAGTAGAAGATTTCAAGTGTGGATAGGATGGAGCATCAACAGAGGTTGGAGGAAGTTGAAAGACCGAATACCATCACATGAGAGTTCAACATCACACAAAGAAAACTATGTTGCATGGAAATCAGCCAGTAGGGCAGCATCAGCTAAAAGTTCAGTTGAGAATTTACTCTAGACTAAACTCTCTACAGAAACTAATAACTGGAAAAAATTTCTTGAGCACATCCTGAATGTCATCCTTTTTCTTTCTGAGCGGGGTGCGGAGATATAGGAAGAAGGGGACACACATCAGGGCCCAAATGGGGCTCTGGGTGATCACTACTTCCCACCACCCAACACAGATGTAATGAGGTTAAGTGGTGTCCGTATAAAGAAATGAAAACTACTGATTATTCCTCAAGAAAGGCTTTTAATGACTTACAGCTATAAATGCAACACAGAAGACAAAAACAAGTACAAGTAAACTTTTACTACTATTTTTAATACTGCAGCATTAATATAATCTGAGATCAAATTATCCCAACACTATCATTCTTAATACTATAGTGTCAGTACAACTTGAGATCAAAACAGCTCGAGCAACCCAGACTTCTTTACTCTGTTACCTTATTTTGCATGCAACCAGACTTTTTTACTTTAAAACCTTACCCTATCGAGAATATATCACCTTCTAGTCGACCGCTCTTTGCATTGGCCAGGTGCAGATAGTCGGTGCAGTTCAGGTTTCCTCGGTTCAGGGGGTGCGGGTCAGACTGATCAAAGAGAATAACTTCTTAGACCAAGACACACACACACACACGCCCCTGAGGTTCTACACATTTAATCTTATCTGCCCATCGTGTTTTGAAGCAGGTCAACCAATCAGGTTAGGCCAAATCCAGTGTTGTCGCTTTGGCTGTATAATTCATGCTTACTTATTTTCTTATAGCCAATTATTGTTTTAGTTTATAAGTTATGCTCAAGGAGATAGCTTATTTCTATATAGCCCACTGTCTCGATTGTGGTTTTCCTTAGTTCTCTAGATAACTTACCTCTAAATGGGCTATTGGCTTGATTGTGGATAAGGTTATCTTGATGACCTATGCCTAAAGGCCTAGCTCATCAAACCCACATAGGAATCTGTTTTTTGGCTGCAGTGTCTCTTAATCACAAGTTCCAAAGGTGGTTTCAATAAGCTGTACCTGGGGGCATGACCTATTATACCATATAGGAGTCAACATAAAATGGTGTCTGGTTGTAGGCGTCTTTTGACCACGAGTTGCAGCTTAATTTTGCAAAGCTTGGTTGTTGTTTTTTTTGTTTGTTTGTTTTAAAGATTATTTTGCAAAGCTTACTCTATAAAGCTTCTGGAAGTTTTAAGCCTAACACTGACAATTCTGTTGTTCATTTTAGGCTTGACAACATTTCTTGCTCAAATTAATCACATCCCCCCGAGGCCTAAACTTCCGGCTTAGCAACAACAACATTTATTTGTATATCCTGCTATAACAGGGGGCAAATAACGAATACAGGCAAACATTTAAACTCCAACAATAAGAATGGTAAGACAAACTACCAATCCTAAAAGAATTTGTGGACCCCATTCCTCTACAATATGTAGTAATCTTTTAGGAATGCCAATTACCTGGTGAGCTGTTTCTTTAATATCCTGCTTGATTGAGCAGACAAATTTACCTATTCCTTCTAACCATGGAATTATTATTCCGTCCTCCGATTGAGCAGAAGGAGGAATTACCAAGGTTAACTCCTGATACCGCTCCTGTGAGACATTGAGAAGTATAGAAATAACATTGCCTAGTTGAGTTATTGCTAGGTCAATTTCAGAAAACTTTTGAACAATTTTTTTTTAATTTAGCCCGAATGAAAATGGTAACAGTAAGACCGATTGACACAAGCAATACTTTCAGTTGGTCGAAATACAACTGACTGGCTGTGTATAGAGCAGATGGTGGATAACAATAAGAATGAGGTTTTTGTAAATGTTTGGAATACCTACACACCTATTTTCCACCAATGCTTCTTCAGAATATGTGTTATTGATTAAGGATTTTCTAAGGTGGAGCCATTCCTCGCGCATCATACACTGTACTTGAGCTGTCTTTTAATATTTACAGGGCCACAGATGGCTCCAAATAAAGGCCCCTTCTCGATAAGCCTCTTCCCAAGCAGAAACATTTTTACAAGGGTTTGACTTATTAACAGCAACAGACAAAACCAGTTCAATACTTTGAAAAAGAAGAGTCTGCCCACGAAGGCTATCCTGAAGCTCCTGATTCTGAAGGGCATCCTCCTCCCATTGCTGGCGATTTATTTTGTTTTGCTGCTGGACTATTGCTTGAAGACTACGTTGATTTCGATCATAGTTAGGTAATGATAGACCGGTTCTGCAGCCGAGGTTTTTCAATAAAGGTTAAGTTGACAGCCATTACTGGACACCAAGGATTGCTGGCATTGTAAACAGTTCCATTGAATGTACACCCAGGAAAGGATGCATTCACGGGAGTGAAAAGAGTACCATTTCCCACGCACAAATCAGCCGCCACTGATTTTAGGACTGCAGACATGCAAATGAAGAAGAGCCACATTCCTGTAACAAACAAAAGAAACACAAGGTGGCTCACTGTTCTGTTTCAGTGGCCCGAGGGGTTATCCAGGCATGATTAGCACTAATACTACCACTTTCTGTAGAAATTAGGTATGTGAATGGATGGGACAATATTTCTGCTATTTTTCCCTCCATAGGCTCACGTATTTGAGGCAATAGAAGCCAAACCAAAATAGAAGCCAAAGTTGTCTGATCCTTTTTGTATAAAGGCTTCCATAGTTCAGATTCAACAAGTGGCTTCCACTGATAAGTAAATTGCCATTTTTCAGAATTTATTCCTCGAGAACAGAAAATAATTTATTCTCCCACCCTTTCCAGTCACCCTGCTCATTTTTTAATTTAGGCTTAAGATTCTGGATTTTTCTTTCCACTACCCCATTATTTTGTTAGTGATAAGACTGGTGTCAAGTGGGAACTATCAACTGACCCGAACACCAACATTCCCATTCTCAACTGTTTTGAGGGGGACCACCATCAGTAGAAATGATACCAGGAGGACCCCAGACTATTATTAACTCCTCACAACATTTAATGATAGTCGATGGATTAGTCTGTAGTCTATGAGTCCTTATGGAGGCGCATTTTAGGCAATTGTATCCAATTGCTCCTTTATGCTGTGGTGTGCCATCGATCCATAACCACACTTTTTCTGTGTTATATTCTGGGACACACCATTGTTTTTGTAGGAACTGGTGATTATTTTGAATCCATTGTACCGGCAGTGGACAAAACTGGGCTTTTAAGGCCGATGCCATTTTTATAATGGCTTCAGGCATGTCTTGATGCATCCAGTGAAACTCTGCACCTACCGCAAATGGATCATATAAAAACACAGACCAAATGAACAGATTTTCTGCAAACCTTTGGAGGATGGGATCGATTTGATTAAGAACAGTTAATGTTTTATCTGTGGAGGACTGTACATACTGATAAGGATGAAAGGTGCCACTGGTAAAGGAAGAGTGATTTCCTTGTTTAAATTTTACCCACCAATGCTCATGACCAGTATTTACATAAACATCCACCCTCTTAGAGACATCTAGATAGGTAAGAGGGGGGTCCTTAAAGAAATTGGCGTTCCATTTTTGCCAAATTGTCTGTATTAGCGACCCATTAGGATTTTTTCCCCTACTTAAAACGTATGTCTGTTTGAAAAAAGTATTCCAGGAGGAAGACCAAAGACTAGTTTGGACTGCTAACCCAGCAGCCCTTTGGAAATCCTTTAAGGAACGAATAGAATTAAATTCAGCTATTGCTTTCATTACATCTGAATTTAAGGTGACATCTATGGCACCCCATATCCATCCCAAGAATGTTTGCCCAAGAGCGGGTTCTTTTTACCTTCTTCTGTTTGATTTCCCAGCCTTGGGCAGTAAGGTGCTGCAGCAGAGCATTTAAGACTATATTGCAACCCTTTTGGGTGGAATCAAAGACCAATTGTTGTATAGACATTCATTTTCATTTGAGATGCATTACTAATATTTTATACTAAATGTAATGCTTAATGGCCAAAATAAATGCTTACAATCTTCCATTGAAAGGTATATTGCTCTCCCTTGCTGAACACTTTGTTTCAACAAAGGAGTCATTAACGTAATTTTAACCAGCTTTTTAGAGTTTTTTTTTTGTGTGATAACAACTTCATTCTTATTAACTGTTTAGAAGCACAAACTTTAACAACCATTGCTTTTTATTAACATAACATAACACTGTTGAAATTATTTGGTTAGCTTTATGCATAAATTGTTATTTTTAAATTCTTCTTGCTCAAATTAATCACACGGGGATTGGCTTTCTTTGGTTCCAGTCAATGTATTGGTGATCGTGCAAATGGAAACTTTCTAGGCATAGTTGAGCTCCTCAGCAAATATAACCTACTTTTATCAGAGCATGTTAAACATGTTTGAGAAACGCAAGAGAGTCAAAAGTGCTTGCAAGTCCATTATCTCTTCACATGCATACAAAACGAGTTTATTGAGCGATGTGGGTCATTTGTGCAAACAACAATTCTTGATGAGATTCGAAATGCCAAGTATTTTTCAATCATTGTTGATGCCACTCCAGATTGTTCTCCCAAGGAACAGACTACCATGGTTATTCGATAAGTTAAGCTTGTAGACAACTCAAAATTTTCAATTGAAGAAAGGTTTATTTTGTTTGATAATTTTACGAGAAAAACTGGAAAAGAAATTGCTGCTCGAGTACTAGCAATTCTAGAAGGTTTTAAGTCAGATTTTCAAGTCTGCACTGGTCAAGCCTATGATAATGGATCTAATATGGCTGGGAAGTACAAAGGTGTACAAGCAGTTCTGCTTGAATGTAATTCAAACTGTATTTTCTCCAGCTGTGGAAACCATACTCTAAACCTTTTGGCGTTGACTGTGCTGAATCATGCAAGGAGGCAATTACTTACTTTGGAACTGTTCAGCAAATGTACAATCTCTTCAGTAGCAGTCCACAAAGCTGGGAGATTCTGAAGCAATATCTTCCTGTTTCACTGCATGGGATGTCCAAAATTAGATGGTCTGCATGGATTGATGGCTTTCAACCAGTTGCACAGCATTTGAATTGAGTTAGAAAGGCTTTAAATGAGCTTGAATCTCTCAATCTCACTGCACAGGCTCGAACTGAACTTCAGTCTATTCAGAAGCACATGTCCAAATTTGAATGCATTCTGATATCATCTTTGTGGGTGAAGCTACTTACAATGATCCACCAAACTAATCTGGTAATTGAAGCACGCAATGCTACACTTGATGTTGAGAGGGATAACATTGAAAGTCTGATCAATTACATTCAACAGATTCATGAACAATGGGATGTGATCCTGACAGAGTCCAAATTAGTAGCACAGAATATTGGTATTCCATCTGAGTTCTCCACCAATTGCAACCTACCTACTGAATCCGATTCCAAGGAGCATTATAGAGTCAGTGTCTTCCTTGTCATCACTGACTCTATTCAATCAGGTCTTATACGTCGATTTGAGTCCCTGCGACTAATTTGTACCCTTTTTGGGTTTCTTTGGCAGTTCAACAGACTGAGTAATGAAGATCAACTTTCTGCAGCTGAACAATTTCAGCAACAGTACAACAAAGAAATCTCAAGAGATCTCAGTGACGAGGTCATCTTCCTCAAATAAATATATGCAATGAACTTTAAATTGGATTGCAAGCCAAAGGAATTGCTTCAAGAACTACTCAAACTTGGACTTTTTGGGGTGTTTCCTAATATCACAATTGCATTGCATATTTTTGTCAGTTTGCCTGCATCAGTGGATTCAAGTGAATGCACCTTCAACGTGTTGAAGCAGGTAAAGAACTATCACCATTCAACAATGGGACAAGAGTATTTGAATGTGCTTGCCATGCTTAATATCAACTGTGACATTGCACAAAAGCTAAATTTTTCCTCAATAATTAGTGCATTTGCACAAAAAAAAGGCTAGAAAAGCATTTGTTTAATGTGCCTTGTGTGGTCGCGGCACAGCACTGGGAGAGCTCTAAATATACCACCTCAACGAGGGGCATAGCTCCCAGCACTGGGAGCATGGTCTGTAGCGCTGGGGCACTGTTTATACTGGTGCTTTACAGCGCTGCAACTTGCTGTGCTCAGAGGGGTGTTTTTTCACCTCCCTGAGCGAGAAAGTTGCAGCACTGTTAATTGCCAGTGTAGACAAGCTAGCTCAAGTGGAATAACTCGAGCTAACTGTTGCAGTAATGTTCCTCTGCAAAAGACTAAAATAATTTAGATGTAGTATTCTTCTTTCAGGAATTAAAAACAAAACAAAAACCATCAAATAGTTTACAATTTTGTACTGCCTAAATCGTAAATACAACTTTCAGAGGATTTGGGTATTGAACAGATAGCATAGATGATTTTCCTTATATTCTCCTTATTTCTATCTTCTGAAATTTTAGATATCTTCAAGTCTTGTTTTTTTTTCTTAATTGGGTACATCACTCATAATCCTTGCAACTTGTTCAACAGAATATTGAACGATGAGCAAATGCTTGTGGGGGAAAAAGTCAAAAGCTATTGGAATAAGAGTGACAAGTTTCATTGTGCTCAGTATTTTCTGAAGTTAAAAATACAAGTTTTCAGGTAAGTAAAATAGATAATCTATAGCTGGACTGAAATACTGTGACTTCAATATTCTCTGAAGAGACTAGACTATACACACACAAATATATACGTTTTGTTTGTATATACAGTATTTCTTTTTGTATGAAATTTAGGGTTTTTTTATTATTACAATTGTCTTGCTACATCATTTTCCATTTTTGAAAACCTTTTCTTATATCTGCACTTGCTTGCTGAAATCATAAGAATTTTGAAAATTGCACTGGTGTTCAAAATAAAAAAAAACAACATTTTAAAATGCAGAAAAAATACAATTTGATCGGACCAGAACTTTTTGAAAATTAGTTTAATATATTTTCAAAAAGATTTTAACATAGCACCTATGAAAAGTTATTTAATAAAAGTTGTCCATACTTTTGAGGCCTGATCCTGCAGTCCTGAGGCAGGAAAATTTATTTAATAAAAGTTATCCATACTTTTGAGGCCTGATCCTGCAGTCCTGAGGCAGGCAAAGTCCTATTGTTGCCTGGCTGTGTGAATGAGCTCAGTCAAAGATATTGTTTGCATAAAATCCTATGTAACTATTGCAAGATCAGACACTTAACTAATGATATTTTTATTTTTTCTCTTTGTTCAGTTGTAATGATTTGTTATACGTGTTATTTATAAATAGTGAATTGCTTCGTTACCAGAGAGAAATACTTTCTTACTCAAACTTTAATCATTAGTTTACATGTTTATTCTTATCTGCTGCTTGCCAGTTTCAGTAAATTTGATTTACATGCTATATCCACGAAGGAATTTTCCTTTGCCAGGAATAACACAAAATTGGAGGAAAAGATGAGGAATATTTGCTCCTGTAGGAGAAAAACAGAGTTCTCACTCTCTGATTGGGTGCAGCAAGTCAGATACTTTATTATCTCTAGCAATTGCATGGAGGGAGAGAGATAAACAGGTCTCTCTCCAGATAAACAATTACAGAAAGCATTGATACCTTTTGTTACATACAATAATGAGCAACAGCTGCATTTTGTTTATACCTAGGTCATCTTGATATCTTATTTTTCTCACTTCTATTTAGACTATAGTCTACATTCCATACTTTATCTAACACAAGGTTGGAACAACTTTTCACACAGTTCTTTCCCACTCGCCTCACACAATCCTCACTTCTACAAGTCTCGTGATATTAGGGTTACAGCTAGCCTGACTCTTGCTCACAGAGGGGACTGTTTGCATTGAAATCCCCTTCAAATCCCTGTCAGTGCTTGCTCTACTTCCACACTCCTAAATTTCCTATTGCAGAATTATATACAGAAGCTTCTGAGGATAGACAAAGCCCATGGAGCCAGGATGTATAGCACACATTCTATTCAAGTAAGTCATTTCATGCTAAATATGATAGCATCTCCCGCTTATACACAGCATTTACAAATTAAAATGTGTGCTGCAAACAAGGTTTAACAGTGTATCTCTTTAAAGACAGCTTAGTAGGACAACACTTTAAGAATATATTTTAAAAACATATGCTTTTAATATACATCTCTACCCCGATATAACACTGTCCTCAGGAACCAAAAAAATCTTACCGTGTTATAGTTGAAACCGCGTTATATCGAACTTGCTTTGATCCGCCAGAGCGCTCAGCCCCGCCCCCCTGGAGCGCTTCTTTACCGTGTTATAGCCGAATTCGTGTTATATCAGGTCGCGTTACATTGGGGTAGAGGTGTATCTGCACAACGTGCAAGCTATTTCCCTGTCACATAATTTTTTAAGTTCTTAAAGTATTTTGCCTTTTGTCCAAGTAGCATTGTCAAATATAGTATAATATTTGCACTAATGAAAGAGGTCTATGGGAAAATCTTAAGACTGTAGATAATCAGAATGTAAATAATGTACATTTTCAAAGAAATTACAGGGGCTCGCTTTACCTAGAAGTCTCAAGACTGCTAGCTACTATACTTGTAGACCTTCTTCTCTAGGTGATCTGTGTTGGATTTTTCACTGCATTTTGCAGAATTCTTAATTGCTGCTACCAAGTACACTTCCATGAGGCATTACTACAATTAGACAAGTGCAAGTAAAATGTTTTGGTGCACTATGGCTGTTGTGTATCAAAAATTGGAATGTTTGTGATCTCCCCTTAAGTACCAAATTTATAATGTCATCCCAGTTATATTCACTGACATTCCAATTTTATCTCCACTGCACTTGTGTGTTTCTACACCGGCAATAGAGCAAGGAACTCTGGCATAGCAAGGTGCGGCTAGAAGCAAACTCTGAGTGTACTGCACAGAGCTGAAAGGACCAAATGCTGAACAATGCTCAGAACTTCATTACTTCTCCACACAGAGGAGATTGTGTAGGATGATAAAGTACAAAGAGCAGATTTAATGAAAAGGTGTCATCTTGTGCTTTTTTAACATTGCAACCCATGCCACAATTTCTTATCAGCCTCACACAGGTTAAACAATAGGATTGACAAGGCTTAAATCTAACAAACCCCGTGTTTTAGTCCTAAAAAAAGAATAAATTCCCTCATCAGCATCCCCTAGAATCTTTGAGTAAGCATCAGAACCCTCTAAGAACCACTCCATCCATCCTAGCAAGGCACCATAAAAAAAAGTCTCTACAAGACTGTTAAAGTCTTTTGTACCTCATAAAAAGAAAGCAGGCCAATTTTACCAAAACTCAACCAGTTTGAAATAGAAGTAAATGCTGATTCTGCCCAGAGAAGAGCTACAAAGTATGAAGATATTCAGATAGTCATATGTTTCCAAATGACTACTTATAATGAATCATTAATTTTTAACTCTAAAAAGAAAGAATGTCTTCAATAATTACATGAGAACCATCTAGTATTTTTTTCAATAATTTTTTCAAAATTCAGTATGCAATGTAATTCAGTAATGATCTCATTGATTAGCTAGATGACAAGCTTTTCCCATAAAAAAGTTAAAATTAGCTTATGGCGGCTACACACATGAACACTAAAATCCCATTACAATGCCCTTATAATCAACCTTCAAAAAGGAAAGAGTACCATCCACAGCAGGATTCAATTTAGGGTTAGATAGTTACGTGAATAGGTTAAGTAAAGATGTGCAATTTATACTAGTTAGGATAAGCATTTGAGGAGATATAAAACCTCATGCTTGATATTAGTCTTCCCAAAGGTGGAATTACCAACATTACAATTTATGGCATATTTTAAACTTTCCTCTGAAGTCTCTGATGCTAGCTGCTGTCAGACAGTCAGGAATCCAAGAATCCAGCCCCATTCCTTAAAAAATAGTGTTTGAACTATTAATTCTGCAGAAAGAAAACTGTATTAGATGTGCTGATTGATATGTATCTACTTATATTCAAACTACTTTGTTATTATGGGAGTTAGCACTAGTTCAAATGAGAAAGCATTCAACTAGTTTCTAATGAATCAGTGTTTCATCAGACTGACACAGATTCATATAATCTTTTTAGTGCTTGAAGTTTTAGCTTGTTTCCCTTCATGTCACAAATGCAGTTATGGTTTTGTGGTCTATAATTAAGAAACCAAGACAAAAGTGTCTTTGTATACAAACGCTTAAAAATATGGCTTGATTCAGACAGCACTGCCCTACATTTTTAGGATCAAGTTGATACTAATAGGCCAAGGATAGTTTAGTCAACAAGCATTTGCAGTAACCAGTGATTTGTAGGTGTTTCAGAATGCTTGTGTCTTAAAAATGAAACATTTTTAAAAGAGGAGTTAAGCTGGTCTTTTCTTCATGTGTTTTCACATTAAGCACTGTGCATGTTTATCAGTAACAGGGCATTAGGATATAGTAAGCATGAAAGCTTCAAAGAACCCCACACTCCTAGTTGTTCCTTCAAAAAGGATAAGACATTCATCTTGTTTAACAGAGATAAACTTAATTGGTCTTAAAGTATTCATCTTCTCTTCCTTTAGTCGGCACAGTTTTGTATTGATCACATGTATTGGTCACAATTTACTTACTAAAAATGTGATCTGTAGTAACAGATCATAAACATCTAGAAGCAATTAAAAATGGTGAAAAACAGAACTGGTGACAGTACAAGGTTTCTTCTTGCAAAAGCAAAAGTGTGAAAGACGTGAGGCAAGAGAATACTTCCAAAATGAGACAATAGAGATTGGGGAAAACACAGAAAGCATACATCATGGTGTTCATGTTCAATCAGTGATCTGTTTTTATCTCCTATTTGCTTCACTTTCTCAAAACAGTTCATTTGTTAATTTTTAGTAAAATGTTAAGTCAGTGAAAGTATTCCTATTTTTTATTCTTACTGTTGCAAACTCCATTTTTAGAGGATTTTTTTAGTGATTATTGGCACCCGTTACAAGCATTCTGGAGAAGTGACAGACACATTAATGAATTTAAAGACAGATACACTAACAAGTTGGTTAATACATTGAAACTTTTACATTTTCTAGTTGTGTATATATGTCACAAGAACACATCACCACAGAGCTACATCAAGTTTACAAGTTTTAGATCATATTTCAGCTGGTTTACCAACTCCTTACTGAATTCATTATCACTCCTTACTGAATTCAGCAATTGTTTGGCTAAATTGACTTCTGATAACTGTATATAATCAAGTGAAGCATGTGTGGTGGGAAGATGAAAAGTCATTCAGAAAATCATTTGACATGAGATTTGATTCTAAATCTTAATTTAATACTTAAGATATTTGCAGTATGTTTTGATGCTTCTGAAACCTCTGTCACATCATTAATTGCTGGATGATGGCTACGGAGTTCGTTCACAGACTTGCCAGCCCTCAGTGAAAGGGAGGTGCTTTTTTATTTGAAGGCCCCCTCATTCTGGAGATGGATTTAGCTAATTGTTCAATTATTTAAAAACTCGCTTTTCAAAGGCCCGCCTTTCAAAGTATCAGACATGACTGCAGAGGACAGCTTGTACTTGGAAGATCAGAGGACTAGCCACACGTGGTGTATGTCCTAACTTTAGCAGCCGCTGGTTGGGCATTATGTGCCAACACCAGTCACTCTCTGAGAAGTAATCAGTGCCAAGGGCCCCTGCCCGTGGGATCGGCATAAATTGCCCAGGGCCCTCCCCCCATATCCGGAAAAAAACAGTTCAGTTGTAGCCCCTTATGAGGCACGTGGGGACCTTCGTGCTCAGCCTGACCCCTTAGGGGCAGCCCCCCCCCCCCGAGCCGTGTCCGGGTGACGCCCAGCTCGCTGCCGCCCCCCATGGCCCGTGCTGCGTCTGCGAGACCCATTCGCCCCGCCCCCCAACGAGCCCAGAAGGGGACGCCACAGCTGCAGCCCTCGCCTGCTTCCCGCCCAAAAACCCGAGACCCCAACCGCAGCAAAGCAACGACACGCGACACTTTCACCCGGGGGCGGCTCCCACTTTGAAGCCGAGAGGCACGAAGGGGCGGTCCTCCCAGAGCTCCCATTCGATTGGACGGCAGAGCGGTCAGCGGCTGAAAACTGATTGGCTGATTCTTCCCCTGACGAGCGAGTGTGTCGCCCTAAGGGTAGCTGGGCAGAACTACACCCCGCCCCCCTTTACCTCAAGCCGGGGCAGGGCCTCTCGGGTCTCGCCGCAGATTATGTCAGTGCTGCGGCGAAGGGGGCGGGGGGACGGAGGCGAGGCTCGAAAATAGCCCGATGCCCTCAGCGGCGGGGCTGAGCCGTGGGACAGACGCGGCAGCAGTTGCTACAGGCGCCGCCTCAGCAGCCCGAGGGGAAGGCGGGCGAGCTAGCGGGCAGCTCCCAGGCGCGCTACACGGGATGAGGAGGGGGCCAGCCATGGCCAGTCGCGGCAGCTGCCCCGAGGAGGACGAAGAGGAGCGGGAGGAAGCCGCCCTGAGGAAGCTGATCGTTCGCCTCACGAACGTGCAGGAGGGGAAGCAGCTGGCGAGCTTGCTGCAGACGCTGGAGGACCTGCTGGCCTTGGCCCACCGGCCCCGCGGTGAGGTTCCTGTCCGGGCGGGCCGGGCGCCCACTAGGGCTGCCCCGCTCTGCCCCGGCGAGTAACGGGCTCTTTCTCGCTTTTGTTTCCTCTCTCCTCCCCGCAGCGCCCAGGCTGTTCGCCGGCCGCAACGTCCACGTGCCCGTGTTGCTGGTGTTGGACTCCTACCTGCGAGTGGCCGCGGTGCAGCAGGTAAACGCCTGGGCTGCCTCCCCCCGTCCCCAGGTGGCCGCGGAGCAGAGCCTAACCCAGCCCCTTGGGGAGCGATGGGGCCGAGCCCCAGCCCCGGGCTCCCCGCAGCTGCGCAGGAAGTTTGGATTCAGAGCCAAACTTTTCGGCGGGTCCTGCTGTTCTAATGAGCCAAATCACCCCCCCCCCCCGCCAACGTTTGGGCAAGTCCAGCTGTGCAGTCTCCGTGCGAGACATAACAATCGGGGTGAAAGTGTAATTGATTAAGGAATAACGGACAGCGCTGGGAGCGCGGCTCCCAGCGCTGGCTCTTACCTGTACGGCGCTGGCTCTGGCAGCGCTGTAACGTCGCTACCCCTTTTGTGCCCACCCCCCATCCGCGACAGCGCTTTAAGCAGGGTCCTTAAAGCGCTGCCCCAGCAGTGCTTTAAAGTCAGCGTCAGGCCAGTACCAGCGGCCCCTTTTTACTTGTATGCAATACCGGACTAGACCGCCTTACTTTCACCGGTGGTAACCATACACAGCCTTTCCTACCGCAGGGGTAGTTACGCTTGTGTGAGAACAGCCATACAGCATTGTACAGCAATAGTCTCCTTGCAAATGCTTCTGCTAACAATATTGTCACTAGCAGGTTACATAAGATGAGACAATATTACAGTAAGAAGATAAATACAGCAAAACTATAGCTCCGGGGCCCCAAATGTTAGCAGTTCTGTACCGTCACCCCCAGATGTTCTAGTAAAGAAACACATTAAAGAGAGACAAACAAGTGGATTTAAAAATAAATAAGAATATACCATTTTAATCTGTGGAAGTCAGTTATCCATGTTGCTATATTTCTTCTGTGTCAAATTACTTCTTGGAAAATTTTAAGAAACAGATTATACTAGGTACCACTATTTTATACTAATAATATTACCAATATATTATACTGTTATCACGGACCACTGCTCTGGAATACTAATGATTTTTAATGGCTAAAGTTTGTTGTCACCTGTTGTTTGTGTATATGAATTATTTTCTCTTTCTAAATACTAAACCAAAATAAAGCAAACAAGTATATTTATAAATAATGTAAGTACTATAGCCTGCAGATTTCTAAATCCCATGTGGTGTCATGGTACAAATGTGATATAATGTTGGCTATATTCCAGTATTGTTCTTAAATATAGCAGGGTGTGTTAAGGAAGTGACATCTTACTTAAATAGCCACAGTCACGCACAGGACAACCTTAGAAACAAAGCTGGGGGAAATTCTGCAGTTTAAGATTCTGCTTATCTCTGTAATATAAGACTGATTCATTTTCATATTAAATATTGCAGATGCTTTCCATGTCATTCCCAGAAAACACACATGAAACAGATCCTTCCTGGCAGTCAGTCACATAAAATAAAATGTATGTTACCTCCAAAGGATATTTACAGACAATATGATCTCTATAGGGCTGGCTTGCATTTTTTTTTTTAAATAAATGTGTATGATTTTTAAAAGGTGAAAAAAAATGCAATTTCAGTTTGTTAGGAGCAAAATATAAATATCCACCACAAATATCTATTTTAAATACTGGGAAAGGTCTATGTTAAAACACACACAATTAAAAAAATTCAGAGTAAGCAATACATTGTATTCTTGACTCTCCCAGTGATGTATAGTTGTTACAATAATAATGAAATAGTAATTCTTTGCACTATTATACCTTTCATTTGAGGATATCAGAGCAGTGTGGGGAATCTAAAACTTTAATTTCATGGCTCACTATTCAGTTACCACATAGGTAAGGAATTTATAGAGCCAATACTTTTAAGATTGAACGCAGCAGTTTAGCAATAGCAAAATGACAGAAGTTTAGAATAGGAAGTAAAAAATACCTCAAACTGAAACTGCAGGGGAAATTTTGAAAGCTGCATAAGGAAGAAAGTAATTACTGTACCTGAACTGCAATTTGGCCAGGACACTGGGATAATATCTTTAACTCACCTTTTAATAGTTGGTTTTAAAATGAAGTTTCAGCCTTCTGTCTGAATTTCTTAGCCTGTATGACTTGACTTTAAGGGGCTACAAAAAGTCTAATATTGTTTTAAGCAAACCCATAGGTAGTATGAAGCACAAATCCTTCAAGTCACAAAATGCTGCAGCCACCCTTTCCTCTGCTCCCTAATGCTATAACAATTTTAAAAATATTGTAAACTAACTACTCAACCTTCCCTGCTTCATCCATTGTGATTCAGTCACAATAACTGTGGGACTCTTGAGTCTGAGTCAGTATGCTGTACAGTAACTCCTCACTTAACATTGTCCCGGTTAACGTCTATTCGTTAAAAGCAACAAAGAATCCTGTGGCACCTTATAGACTAACAGACGTTTTGCAGCATGAGCTTTCGTGGGTGAATACCCACTTCTTCAGATGCAAGACTGAAGAAGTGGGTATTCACCCACGAAAGCTCATGCTGCAAAACGTCTGTTAGTCTATAAGGTGCCACAGGATTCTTTGTTGCTTTTACAGATCCAGACTAACACGGCTACCCCTCTGATACTTGACACCATGCAAGTCTATTCGTTGTTATGTTGCCGATCAATTAGAGAATATGCTTGATTAAAGTTGTACAATGATCCCTTCTAATGTTGTTTGGCAGCCGCCTGCTTTGTCCACTGCTTGCAGAAAGAGCAGCCCGTTGGAGATAGCTGGTGGGGGCTTGGAAGCAGGCTGTCAGTTGCCGGGCAGTTCACAGTCATCTTTTCAAAAAGAAAATGGAGGGAAACATAAAAAAATAAAAGAACATCAATCTTTTCTCAAATTGACTGGGCCTGACTCTAAAAAGCACAGAGCACCAACACTCTCGGCTTAAGCCAGTGAGAATAGTGTGCGCTCAGCACATCTAAAAAATCAGGGCCCCAACATATATATTATTGGCAGTTTAAAAAACCCTCTATAATTCAGAAGTATCTTTTAATAGCATAATAGACAAATAGAAAAAAAACCTTAGTAAAATGTTGTCAGTATATTTTATAATTTAGCCCGATAGCTTAATTTACATAAATGTTTCATTTTTAATATCCTTGCCACATGTTAGGTATATAGAGGAGACTAAAAATTAATATTAACCCAACAGGAGCCTGGTCAAATTCCAATTCATCATTGTTCAACATGATATTTCTAGGCAAATCAGCCACTATCAGGTCAGGCGCAATCTGGGCTATTGGAATGCTAAATCTTGGTTGATCTGGATTTACTAAGAGATCACCTAAGTAAGAAAGAAAAAAATATGAGATGCAGTTGAAAAACAGATAAAATACGATATTCACCACACTACACCGAATGAAGTGTACATCTATCGTCTCTATTTATGTATACAACTAATGCACTTCATATGAACTTTGCATATGTGTACTAACTAGTAACAACTGAATATACTTCTCCAGTTTATATACATTTCTTGCATGTGTAAATAATTCCAAACCATGGTTTAATGGCATATGCAGTGGTCAACATTAAAAAGTAGCCTTTGTCAACAGTTGCCATAAAGCATTAAGCTAACTGAGATACCACATTTTTTCCTCTATGCCTAGAATAGGAAATAACTCTAGTGAGTGTGTGGTACCTGTTGGCTAATATTGCCTTTTTAATTGTGGCCATTGTACAGGATCCAATCAACAGGACTAATGTCCACTGCAGTATTAACATGAGTCAGAATTAATCACATGAATAAGGGTTTGCTGGATCCGGTCCTGCGGATGAGTGGTAGGCGAGTGTCTCTTTCAACCCTCCCACTTTGTACACCAGTGCAGGGGCTAGCACAATCTGACCCATGCTGTATTGTAATACAGTGGCATTAGGACAAAAAACTTGTGGTTGTTGAACCACATTATGACTATGATATTGTTTAATTTAACCAAGTGTTCTTAAATAATGTGAGGTGTCTAAATGCTATGGCAATGGACATCATGTACAGTAACTCTTCACTTAACATTGTCCTGGTTAATGGTTCGTTGTTAAGTTGCTGATTAATTGGAGACCATGCTCATTTAAAGTTGCGCAATGCTCCCTTCTAATGTTGTTTGGCAGCCGCCGGTTTTGTCCACTGCTTGCAGAAAGAGCAGCCTGTTGGAGCTAGCTGGTGGGGACTTGGAACCAGGGTGGACCGGCAGCCCCCCATCAGCTCCCCGCTGCCCTATGTTCCCTGGGCAGCAGCTGCCCAGCAGGCTATCAATTGCCGGGCAGTTCAGCTGGCCCTCCCCCCACTGTCCTGTGCTGCTCCTGCTTTCTGCCTTGGAGTGCAGTGCTTGCTGTGCAGTGGGGGAAGAGTGGTGCTAATGTCAGGGTGTCCCTCTCCCCCGGCACCTGTACCCTATCTCCATAGAGCTGGGAAGGGACAGGGATGGACAGAGCTCAGGATGGAGGGAGCTTGCTGGCAGCAGCTGCTGTCTGAACTTGCTTATCTACTTAAAAAGTCAATGTACTTAAAGTGGGGTCAGCGTACTTAAAGGGCAATGCGCATCTCTCTTTCATACACTCGGTGTATGTCTCTCTCTCGCTCACACACTCACACACCCCCATGTGTGTGTCTGTCTCTCTGCCATGCTGTCTCCTCCCTCCATTCGTGCTGCCTTGTAGAGTGTGAGGCTACATTAACAACAGTGTGTTAACCCTTGAGGGCTCAGCCGAATGCTAGTTCATCATTTAACCATAATGCATTCCCTGGGAAATATCCCACCCTCGGACTCCACCACCTCAACCAAGGTTCACAATCCTCATTGCTGTGTACAGTGTTAAATTGTTTGTTTAAAACTTTTATACTGTGTGTGTGTGTATGTAAATAGTCTTCTGTTTGGCGAATTTTTTTTCCTGGAACCTAACCCCACCTATTTACATTAATTCTTATGGGGAAATGCGATTCACTTAACGTTGTTTCGCTTAAAGTAGCATTTTTCAGGAACGCAACTACAACATGAAGCGAGGGATTACTGTAGATGCTCCATTTTGCTACTGCATGTCTACACTAACAACTGCTTTTCAATGCACAGGTTAATGGATCAGTAGCTCTTTCTGATTTGGGGCACTAGAGTGAAAATGACCAGTGTTTTGAGATTTGTCTGAGTAAGGGCAGTGTCTGGATTGATTAACATATTTTCTTCTGGCTCAGCTTGCCACACAATAGTTTGCTCCTGTATCATCATCTCATACAAAGTGAACCTCTGCTTCTTAGTAGATCAGTATTGCACGTACCAAGGCAAGTTGGGCTACTAATACAGACCTCATAAACTTCTCTACAAACAATGGGAAAGTTATTGATCTCCAAAAAGTAAAAAAATAATAATGCCTTAAACTGAACAGATACCATATTTAGTAAGTTCTGTAACAATTACAGTTTCTGCAATCACTGGCTGTCACAGATTGATGTTGCTTAAATAGTAGAGGACAAGATGTTTAAATTCAAGTAAGTGAATGGCTATCAGTGAAATATTACTGCCTCAATTCACTATGCATACTAGTAACGAAAAGGAAACCAATTTAAAAATAACAGAATATTAGTAATGCCACCAAATGGGGTGTTATGTAAATGATCCACTTTAGTACCTGAAAGAATGTTTTTATTTATTTATTTGCCTTTCAATTTAGGCTTTAGGCTTTTGGACAATTATTTAAGGTACAATCATTTGCTTACAGTGTTACTAGACAAAGGCTAAGAACCCTAAAAGCCCTGTGGGTTTGATATCAACATTGCAAGAGGGATCTTATGTTAGCACAGGAGTGAAGAAACTTTTTGGCCTAAGGGCCATATCTGGAAATAGAAATTATATGGTGGGCCATGAATGCTCACAAAATTTGGGTTGGGGTGTAGGAGGGTATGAGGGTTCTGCTTGGGGATGCGGGCTCGAGTGGGGCTAGGGATGAGAAGTTTGGGGTGTAGGAGGGTGCTCCGGGCTGGGACCGAGGGGTTCAGAGGGCAGGAGGAGGATCAGGGCTGGGGCAGGAGATTGGGGTGTGGGGAGAGGCTCAGGAATGCAGACTCCAGGTGGCGCTTACCTCAAGCAACTCCCGGAAGCAGCAACATGTCCCTTTTCCGGCTCCTACGTGGAGATGCGGCTAGGCGGCTCTGCACGCTGCAGTTCCCAGCTAATGGGAGCTGCAGGGGTGGTGCTTAGGGTGGGGATAGCATGCAGAGCAGAGACCCCTGGCTGCCCCTACATGTGAGGGGAAGGGCGGCATGCCGCTGCTTCCAGGAGCTGTGTGGTGCGGTCCCAACCCTGCTCCCCAGCTGGAGCACCGGAGTGGGGCTGTGCGGCTGCTTCTGGGAGCCATGTGGAGTGGCCCCTGACCCTGCTCTTTAGCTGGAGTGCTGGAGCAGGACAAGCCCCAGTGTGCGCTCCCCAGTGAGAGCTCGAGGGCCAGATTAAAACAGCTGGTGGGCCGGATGTGGGCTGTAGTTTGCCCACCCCTGTATTAGCATATTAGATGCTTGCTTTGGCATTTTTCAGTGTGTACTGTGTCCTTACTGAAAACATTTATCAGTACTTGCTGTTAAAATAATAAATAATTTGGTATGATACAAATCTAAAATTTATAAGGAAAATGTTTTAGGGAACAAGAAGGGGGAACTAAAAAAACCGAGGCATAAAGCTAATTTTTATAATGTTCTACATTTTATAAAGAACAATAGAGTTAGATGAGGGGTGGGAGACTTTCAAAATACAGTCTTTGTTAAGCAATGCAAACAAATTAGTTAGTGACCAGTAAACTGTACTTAGTTCAGCAGCTGGAAAAGGGAAGACGAGTTTTGAACATGAAAGCCTTATGCTATTTCCAGTTTGTTCTATAACTATGTATGGCTTACTGTTACAGACCTCTGACATGTTATCTTTTGTGACATTTTTTACATTTAAACATGACTCATAATTAAAACAAATTGACATTAACAAATCATCAGTATTTGTTTTTCACAGAACCAGACAATAATTAAAATGATCAGTTTATGGAACACACATTCCATAAGTATTTAAAACAATAATTCTGTCTACATAGCCAAAAAGTATCTTTTCTTAGGGCTTTATTGTGGCTTTAAGGCACATAGTCCTATGGTGTGGGAAGTGCATCAGGAGCTCAGGGTGGCATTTTGTCAGATTCAGAAACAATGCCTCTGGGAAGCATAGCTTCTATGCCACCTTTTGCAAGAGTGCTGGATTCATTTTTCTCATTCTGTGTGGGACGATGGCCTTCTTCTGCCCTCTTCATTCATTTTACAAATGTTAGAACCACTGAGAGTGAGGGTCTTGTGGAGTTCTTGCATTTAGAGGACTACAAGGGACAGATTCTGTGCAATCCCTGCACAGATGTGCGAAGGGGAGGGAGGTTCTTGCGCTCTCTCCCTTTTCCACCATCTCCTCCTTCTGAAGCTTCTTGCATCTGTTCAGGTCCAGGCACAATCCAGTGTTCTATTCATGGTTGAGCCTGATGTGGAAGGAATTTTCTGAAGGAACCAATGTTCGTTTGAAAGTGATAACTTAGTTACTGTCCCTTATTAATTGTATTTTTGTCTTGATTATGGAGGATTAGAGACAAAAGTGTATGTATTTAGCTATGTATATGAATGAGTCCAATTATGGAATTAATTGGTGTCCTCCAAGTGACCAAATAGCTGAAATGCAAAATCACCCATGACAAACGATACCCTTGCTGTCAGTCTCAGAGGAGAGGCCAAGAACTGAATTTGTATGGAAACCAAACTCCCCACTCATGCCAAGAGGTGCTTCCTTTAGGTCAGGGTTATGACACACTTGTTTAAGTGGAGGAGTTCACATTGTTGCTCTCTATGCCCTTCCTGTTCTGTGGATTAATGGGGGATTTCAGTCTCCAGGGATCACAATCCAGTACCTGTCCTGGACACAAAATTAACATTAAAAATTAAATATAAAAGCCAGACTTATGAATTTTATAATATAATTGCAGATAAGTAACATCTCTTGTTAATACATAGGACCAAATTGTGCTGTGATTTAAATCTCATTTGTTAGATAAAGTTGGTCTAGCATTCAAGTGTTTGCATTCTCAATCAAATGTAATATGTTATATGCTGGGGTGCTGGAACGTGGCAGGGCCAGGGTTTTATGGCCCTTCCACTTTCTGCCACTGGCCCTGCCCCTTGGCCCTACCCCCTGGCCAGGCCTGCAGCTGGAGCCCGGCCGGGGAGCCTGGGCAGCTGTGGGGGAGCCACGGATCCTCCAGTTGCCCTGGACGGGGGGTGGTGATCCCGGGGCTGGGGACACTTGCTGGGGGCTGCTCTCAGGGTCCTCCCTCCCCCCCCCGGGCAGGTGGAGGGGCCCTGGCTCCAGCTTCCAGCTTGGCCAGGGGTGGGGCCTCAGGGGGAAGAGGAGGGGCAGGGCCACAGAGAGGGCAGGGGCCCCTGCTCCCCCTCATTTTTGGGAAGGCTACACCGTCCATGGTTCTATGGCCTGATATGTGGCATGCAATGTTATATATTTTGAATAGATTCCTAGATTCCAAGGCCAGAAGGGACCATTGTGATCATCTGGTCTGACCGCCTGTATAACAGATGCCATAGAACTTCCCCAAAGTAATTCCTAAGCATAGCTTTTACAAAAACATCTAATCTTGATTTAAAAATTGTCAGTGATGGCAGAATCCATTACAAACCTTGGTAAATTGTTCCAGTGGTTAATTACTCTCGCCGTTAAAAATTTACTCCTTATTTACAGTTGAATTTGTCTAGCTTAAACTTCCAGCCATTGGATCGTATTATACCTTTCTTGGCTAGATTGAAGAGCCCATTTTAAAATATTTGTTCGCCATCTAGATACTTATAGGCTGTAATCAAGCCGCTAATATACTTTTTCAATATGTGAGCCTACACATCTAAAATCTAGCAAGCTTTCATCATAAACTAGGAACATTTATTAGTGTTTTTTTTTCTCCAACATGAAATGGATAAAATAAGGAACCTTTTTCAAGTTAGGCCTTGGGTATCTTATTCTCAGAGGTATTTCAGAATTAAGGAATTTGCATATTATTGAGCAGCTAGTTAACTTTTGTGTGAACTCTGCCTTTTCTTGTGTTAGTTCATTGTATCTTGTTTAGGTTGTTAGGTTTTCAGATCAGGGAATATGTTATATGAGCTAGATCATTTTTCCTACATACAAGGGGAATGGGAAACTGTTTATGTTTTAAAGTAGAATATCTTTTCATCAGAGAAGGGACACAAGTAAGAGAGTTGACATGTCTGTTGAAAAATAACTACATTTTTATTTTACAGGTCGGTTGGTTGCTTCTTTGTAAATTAATAGAAGTGTGTCCAGCCACTCTATGTAACATAGCTCCTCAGGATGTTGGAAAGGATTGGGAAGTACTTGGTGTTCATCAGTAAGTACATAAATTTTACAAACAAATATTGTATGCAAAATGTCTCTTAGAGTTCTTCTAGAAGAAGAAAGTAGGAGAAAAATGTGTTTTCTAACACATTAAGTAATTGTTCTAGATTAACTTTTTAATTTGGTTATTACAATTTTATCATATAGTAATGCAGAGTTAAAAAAAAATGCACTAGAGTTCCATCATAAGACTTAGGTGAAGATTGAAAGGTTGTTTGGAACAGAATCTAATGGACAGAAAGTAGGACAGCAAAGAGGAAAAAATACTTGTATAAAAAGATTTTTTTGGAAGGTGAACCAGTAAATTGCTGTATCATTGATTGCCATTCTCATATTAGAAAACCTCTTTGAAATTAACTTGGTCCAGGATTATATGAGGAGCCTATATAGTGATCAGTCTGTTGTGTTTGTGTCGAGTATGTTGCTTAGTAGGTAGGCTAACACAGTATGTGTTGAACCAGCTGGAGTTGTTAAGTATTTTTCACTCCTAAATATGATGCTTTACTATTCGAAACCTGGAAGGCTTAAAAGCATGAACTGTCACTAGGTTCTCATTTGGCAGGATGTGGAAAGGTCTCTTGGCTGGCCAAAGGCAAATGAAGGGATTTCAGAACCATTCTGACAATATGGGGGCAAACATTTTAGAAGGAAGGTGATATTATAATGTTTGCTAGGTCTTCACATTGATTTATTCCTCTCACCAGCATTACCTCCATTTTCCCCGGGTTCGTCGTCAGCAAACTACTGCATCCGAGCACTGATCTCATTTAGGTACTATGACAGCCGGGTGATCCCATTCTTAGCATTCAGACTGAAAGAACTATAGTTCTGTGACATCTACATGCTGTTGGCAGATTAGGGCATTTTATGAACTCATCTAGCAGTTACACATATCTTAAGTTGGGAAGAGGATAAAGTTTTGTGGAATTCCACAAGTGAGAACTTGGAAGGTAGAAGTGCAGTCACCTCGTGGTAGAGTTTGAGAGGAAGGATCTCTGCCACCTCATGGAGTTTCTATCAGTCTTGCTAGCTCTTTAAGATGGAACAGCAGCATCTCAAGATTTAAGCTGTCAACTGCAGCCAAGTGATGCAGTAATATGGGTAGGGAGGTATGTTCCTCATCTATGGTTAAGAAAAGATAGTTCACTAGTGTGGTCAAATCTGTAACTGGGAAGGTCCAATGTCACAGGTCAGGTGAGCGCTCTTTCCAGTCTTCCCCATTTCTTTTCTCAAAAAGGGGTATCAGGTTGTAGTTGGTAAGATCAGTTGTATCAAACTATAGTTTATTATGCAATGGCTGGACTATAATTTTATATGGTAGATGATAGATTGTTTATATAGTTAATCGTAGGTGCCGACTCTGTGGGTGCCCTGCGGCTGGAGCACGCATGGGGAAAAAAATAGTGGGTGCTCAGTACCCACCATCTACAGCTGTTCGTGGCGCTGCCGATCAGCTGTTTGATGGCTGTGGAAGAGGCTTGTGGGAGGGCCGAGAGCAGCGAGCAGGGGATGGGTGGGGACCTCGGGGAGCAGGGACGGGAAGAGGTGGAGTGAGAGAGGGACTTCAGGGAAGGAGGTGGAGTTGGAGTGGGAAGAGGCAGAGCGAGAACAGGGCATTGGAGGAAGGGGAGCAGTGGAGTGGGGCTTTGGGGTGGAGAACCACTGGGGGAAAAATAAGTCACTGTCTATGGAGTCTGTGCCTTTAAGGAGGCATTGGCAGTTTTTGTTTGTAACAATACCAGGTGCTCAAGTCAAGAAGGACAATGACTGAATCCATATGGGATAGTTCAGATTTCTTTAGTATTTTAAAGACTCCTTGTTGAGTGAATGGGCCAAATTCTAAGAGGAGTGGTATAATAGTGGCAGTAAATACTGTCATTTGTTCTTGGACTCCAGAAAGCTGATCCCTATTCTCGTGATCTAGTCACACAAGCGTTCCAAGGGTCCACATAACAATGACAATAGAAGCAAAGCTCCTATCTAGACACAATCTGTTTCTCAGCATGAGCAGTAGGGCATGCTACTGACAACACCAAACATTATTTCTTACCACTATAAATACTTTGGCAAATTCTGCACAGTCCTGTCTGAAAGCATGACTAGCGAAACTAGTATTTGGTAAGGAGGTAAGCCTAGCAAGCCTAGCATCTTTTCTCGTCAGTGCCAAAGACGGAGCAAATCAGTTGTTATATTTAGAGCTCTTGGTAGGAGTGTCTGGTATGTACAGTAGTGCTGTTGCATTGCATCAGCTGCCTGACGGTTGCAGAGGGGCAGTATGGAAGTAGGCTAGAGATAAAAACATAATTTATATACAGTTGATTTGTACTGTAAGATGATACGCCTTTGTGTATTTTTGGAAAACAGAAATTTTAAGTTAGAAATATTGACATAGATTGTTAGTGCTCTGGGGCAGAGACTGTCTTTTTACTCTGTGTTTGTACAGCACCTAGCACAATGGGTCCTGATCCATTATAAGGTCTGATACTTGCTACAGTATGACAAATGAATAATTATAATAATTAATTTGACTAATTGGTTCACAACACTTTCTGGCTCAACCAAGGTATATTAACTGTTACAAAAAACAATGTAGCAAATGAAGTAACTTTTCACATCTTGACTGATATGTTGATAAGTAGTTTATATAACAACTCTCAAAAAAGAAAAAATAAGGAAATTCTCTCAGCATATCTGCTCATAAAACTTTTGCCAGAGCTTTGTAATCTTTGACAATAAATTGGTCATACAGTAAATGAGGTGAAAGTGTTTAACTTCCTCTCTTTCAATTACTTTTGAGATGGGAGGATGTGTGGAGAATTTCTTTGTGCATTGCTCAATCTTTTGATCTTAATAACCATGCCCCATTCTGTGTTTGTTTTGTGCGGCACTATACTGAACCAACTCATGTCTTTAGAATGTAGGTACTTCAGAGCTGAGATTTTGTTTGGCACTGCTCACCTGCTGTGAAATGTCCAGAACACACAAGGGCAAACCTAATTTCCATTTCCCTTCCTGAACTAGACCTGGTGAGGGTCTGCTTTGCAAAGGAGGGGGTTGGATTTCAGGAGGCTAAGCAGAGTCATATGGGCCAACTCTGGGTTCTCCTTGCATTCAAGGTGTGGACAAGGGAGAAATTGGACAAAAGGATCTGTCTTTCCTCCATAATGGGGTGCATTAGGGATGTTCAGGACTATGGTACTTCAGGCACTGAGTTGAAGTACTATGTACCATCCAAGTCATGGATGGATATAAACTGTTCAGGAAGGACAGGCAGGGCAGAAAAGGTGGGGGAGTTGCGTTGTATGTAAGAGAGCAGTATGACTGCTCAGAGCTCTGGTATGAAACTGCAGAAAAACCTGAGTCTCTGGATTAAATTTAGAAGTATGAACAACAAGGGTAATGTCGTGGTGGGAGTCTGCTACAGACCACCAGACCAGGGGGATGAGGTGGAAGAGGCTATCTTCCAGCAACTAACAGAAGTTGCTAGATCACAGGCCCTAGTTCTCATGGGTGACTTTAATCACCCTGATATCTGCTGGGAGAGCAATACAGCGGTGCACAGACAATCCAGGAAGTTTCTGGAAAATGTAGGGGACAATTTCCTGGTGCAAGTGCTGGAGGAACCAACTAGGGGAAAAGCTGCTCTTGACCTGCTGCTCACAAACAGGGAAGAAATAGTAGAGGAAGCAATAGTGGATGGGAACCTGGGAGGCAGTGACCATAAGATGGTCGAGTTCAGGATCCTGACACAAGGAAAAAAGGAAAGCAGTAGAACAGAGACCCTGGACTTCAGAAAAGCAGACTTTGACTCCCTCAGGGAACTGATGGGCAAGGTCCCCTGGGAGAATAACATGACGGGGAAAGGAGTTGAGGAAAGCTGGCTGTATTTTAAAGAAACCTTATTGAGGTTGCAGGAACAAACCATCCTGATGTGTAGGAAGAAAAGTAAATATGGCAGGTGACCAGCTTGGCTTAACAGTGAAATCCTTGCTCGTCTTAAACACAAAAAAACAGCTTACAAGAAGTGGAAGATTGGACAAATAACCAGGGAGGAGTATAAAAGTATTGTTCAGGCATGCAGGTGTGAAATTATGAAGGCCAAATCACACTTGGAGTTGCAGCTAGCCGGAGATGTTAGGAGTAACAAGAAGGGTTTCTTTAGGTATGTTAGCAACAGGAAGAAAGTCAAGGAAAGTGTGGGCCCCTTGCTGAATGAGGGAGGGAACCTAGTGACGGAGGATTTGGAGAAAGCTAGTGTACTCCATGCTTTTTTTGCCTCTGTCTTCACAGAGAAGGTCAGCTCCCAGACAGCTGCACTCTGCAGCATGGTATGGGGAGGAGATGACCAGCTCTCTGTGGAGAAAGTAGTAGTTCAGGACTATTTTGTGCTGGACGAGCACAAGTCCATGGGGCCGGATGCGCTGCATCCGAGGGTGCTAAAGGAGTTGGCCGATGAGATTGCAGAGCCATTGGCCATTATCTTTGAAAAATCATGGCGACCGGGGGAGGTCCCGGACGACTGGAAAAAAGCTAATGTAGTGCCCATCTTTAAAAAAGGGAAGAAGGAAGATCCAGGGAACTACAGGCCAGTCAGTCTCACCTCAGTCCCTGGAAAAATCATGGAACAGGTCCTCAAGGAATCAATCCTGAACCACTTAAAGGAGGGGAAAGTGATCAGGAACAGTCAGCATGGATTCACCAAGGGCAAGTCATGCCTGACTAACCTAATTGCCTTCTATGATGAGATAACCGGCTCTGTGGATGAGGGGAAAGCAGTGGATGTGCTATTTCTGGACTTTAGCAAAGCTTTTGATACAGTCTCCCACAGTATTCTTGCCAGCAAGTTAAAGAAGTATGGGCTGGATGAATGGACGGTAAGGTGGATAGAAAACTGGCTAGATCAGGGGTGGGCAAACTTTTTGGCCCAAGGGCCACATTGGGGTTGCAAAACAGTTTGGAGGGTCAGGTAGGGAAGACTGTGCCCCCTCCCAAACAGCCTGCCCCCCACCCCTTATCCACCCCCTCCCACTTCCTGCCCCCTGACTGCCCCCCTAAGAACCTCCAAACCCATCCAACCCCTCTGCTCCTTGTCCCCAACCGACCCCCCTCCATCCACCCCCCCGCATCCCCTGACCATCCCCTTCCAGGACCCCCTGCCCCTGACCGCCCCCTTCCAGGACCCTACCCCTTATCCATCTTCCCCCCCCCCAGCCCCTTTCGGAATGTGGCCCCACAAACATGGGCGGAGGACTCAACAGGAGCAGGGGCAGCCGCACAGCCAGAGAGAAGCGGCGGTTTCCCCTTCAAAGGGCCGCTTCTCTCTGGCCGGCTGCGTGGCCTCCCAGTGCTCCCCCTGAGTCCTCCGCCTGCGTTCCCTGCGCTCCCGCCATCTGCACCGCCCGCCTGCATATGATTTCATTGCAGCCAGTGTTGAGTTGCCCGAGTGCCCGGCCCTGGGTCCCCCTGTTGTTGGGGGGCCTTTGCCAGGGCACCCTGTGTTCACTTGTAAATCTGCCCCTGCACCGCGCCGCCCAGCCCCAGAGCCAGCCAGGATGCCGCGCTGCCAGCACAGCAAGCTGAGGTTGCGGGGGAGGAAGGACAGCCCGGGGAGGGGCCGGGGCCAGCTGGGAGCTCAGGGGCTGGGCAGGATGGCCCCGCAGGCCAGATGTGGCTCGCGGTCCGTAATTTGCCCACCTCTGCCCTATCCACACCCCTGCCCTCTATCCAACCCCCCCTGTCTCCTGCCCTCTTACCACACTGCCTGGAGCACCGCTGGCTGGCGGCGCTACAGCCACGCAGCCGCCGCCACCGTGCAGCACAGAGACTGGGTCAGGCCGGGCTCCGCAGCTCGCTGCCCCAGGAGCTCGCAGCCCCGCCGCCCAGAGCATTGTGCCAGCGGCAGAGCGAGCGAGCTGAGGCTGCGGGGGATGGGGGATAGCAAGGGAGGGGCCAAGGGTGAGCCTCCTGGATCAGGAGCTTGGGGGCCGGGCAGGACAGTCCCGCGGGCCGGATGTGGCCCGCGGGCCGTAGTTTGCCCACCCCTGGGCTAGATGGTCGGGCTCAACGGGTAGTGATCAATGGTTCCATGTCTAGTTGGCAGCCGGTATCAAGTGGAGTGCCCCAAGGGTCGGTGCTGGGGCCGGTTTTATTCAATATCTTCGTTAACGATCTGGAGGATGGTGTGGACTGCACCCTTAGCAAGTTTGCAGATGACACTAAACTGGGAGGAGTGGTTGATACGCTGGAGGGTAGGGATAGGATACAGAGGGACGTAGACAAATTAGAGGATTGGGCCAAAAGAAATATGATGAGGTTCAACAAGGACAAGTGCAGAGTCCTGCACTTAGGACGGAAGAATCCCATGCACTGCTACAGACTAGGGACCGAATGGCTGGGCAGCAGTTCTGCAGAAAAGGACCTACGGGTTACGGTGGACGAAAAGCTGAATATGAGTCAACAGTGTGCCCTTGTTGCCAAGAAGGCTAATGGCATTTTGGGCTGTATAAGTAGGGGCATTTCCAGCAGATCGAGGGATGTGATCATTCCCCTCTACTCAGCACTGGTGAGGCCTCATTTGGAGTACTGTGTCCAGTTTTGGGCCCCACACTACAAGAAGGATGTGGATAAATTGGAGAGAGTCCAGCGGAGGGCAACAAAAATGATTAGGGGGCTGGAGCACATGACTTATGAGGAGAGGCTGAGGGAACTGGGATTGTTTAGTCTGCAGAAGAGAAGAATGAGGGGGGATTTGATAGCTGCTTTCAACTACCTGAAAGGGGGTTCCAAAGAGGATGGATCTGGACTGTTCTCAGTGGTTGAAGATGACAGAACAAGGAGTAATGGTCTCAAGTTGCAGAGGGGGAGGTTTAGGTTGGACATTAGGAAAAACTTTTTCACTAGTAGGGTGGTGAAGAACTGGAATGGGTTACCTAGGGAGGTAGTGGAATCTCCTTCCTTAGAGGGTTTTTAAGGTCAGGCTTGACAAAGCCCTGGCTGGGATGATTTAGTTGGGTTTGGTCCTGCTTTGAGCAGGGGGTTGGACTAGATGACCTCCTGAGGTCCTTTCCAACCCTGAGATTCTATGATTCTATGAAGTATCCTCTGGGAAGTCTGTGGAGCTCCTCTACAAGTTTGAAGGGAGAAGATTTTCCTTCCTTCCCTCCAACCATCTCCCCAGCATTCAGCCCAACTAAGAATTTGTCCGAGGTCTCTGCCCCAGTGTAAAAGAGCTGTATAAGTCCTTATGCCCCTCTTAAGCCCGACAGAAGAGATCAATGAATAATATTGCAAGTGCAGTGTGACATCTTTTCTCATGAATATCAAGACTATCTTTAACTGAATCTTGATTTCCACTGTTAAGAATGACCCAAATAGTGCACTTGATCCAAGTCTAAATTTCTGTATCCATAGGTTATGCAATGGTCACCTGGAGCCTACAAGGGCCTGGTTTTTACTGGATTTGTGATGGGTCAAGACAGTATCTCAGTTCACTGCAAATTGGTACACAGATCCAATATATAGTAGTTGCTTTCAGATGTATGCCACTGACATAGAACATAGGCAAGCTAGAAATTTCACTTTATAAATAACACTACTACACATATTACTTTGCTGTGTGGTATGGAGGGTTGTAAACTGTGGCTGAAGACACCCCAAACTTATGAGGCAGTACCTGCTCTGCTGCTAGCTCATCCTTGGCTCCTAGACATTGCAGTACCACTCTGTTGGATTGGGACTCTTTGGCTCAAAGAGATGGGTCTGGAGAAAGAGGCAGGAAAAGCTGGGAACCAGATAATCTCTCCCAGCATATTCCTATGGGACCCTGTGATTTCCAGGGAAAAATATGTCCAGAAGTCACTGTGGGTTGAACCATGCTGCAAATCATACTATGGTGAGGGAGAGGGAAGAGCAGCGAGCTGTGCACAGGCCTTGGGACTCCATGCCGGTATGCCTGTCCTCCACGGAGTCTAAAGATGGATATTGGGGGACCATTTGTTTTAGGCAGAGTGGTGAACTCCTTTCTCCTAGGTGGGACAGTTGTGAGGGAACTCAAATTTGTGAAGAAAATTTGTTTTTTCCTCAGTTGCTCTGCAGGTAAACCCAGCAGCATGTGGCCTATTATCTTCCTTGGTAAAATGTCTTTTATGTATATATTGGTATGACTTGCATCCCTTTTTTCTTTTTACCATTTTACTCTCATAGGGCCAAATTCTGCTCTCATGCATATATGTCCCCATTGACTTCAGTGGGAATTGTGTATGTGTATCTAATGGCAGAAGTTGTTCCTCAGCAGTTAGTGATTTACAAGGATCTTTTTATCTTGTTCCATTTTTGTTATATACTTGTCTATCATTACATCTCTCTTCTTTTTCTTTTTTTAAAAGATGTACAGTCTCAATAAACAAAGTATAATATATAAAAATAAAATATCAAAAACTAGTTATGGTCATTGATGGCTTAAAAAGCCAAACTGACAAAGGTATAAAATTTCTTTGAGTCAGAGCTAAAAATGGCTTTAAAAAGTTTTCCCTAGGTTAAAAAATTCTATTTCTTCAAGCAAGTGTTTGCTGTATATCTGTATTTGGTATACTTTGAACTAACATTTGATTAGTCTTAATATTTTTTTTTCCATTTTAGGCATATCCTTAAAATGCTTGCTTTCCACAACACAAACAGAAACCTCTTGATAATAGGACTCAAGGCACTAAATCTACTACTCTCTTCAGGTATTATGCATTTTACTTTCCTAATTGGTATGATATTTTTAATTGTAGACTATAATATAAAATGGGTTATTCGACACATTGGGCCTGATTCTTCTCTGCCATGCACCTCTATGCAAAGTAGGAGTAAATGTTACAAAATTGTAATGGTAGTATTTTGCACTTGCTTTGCACAGGTGTATATAACTCCACTGGCTGCAAGGCAATGGAGAATACAGACTTTGATTTTTGTTCAGAACAATTAGCATAGTAGCAGATGCTTGCTGAGTAGTTAAGTAATTTTTCTTACTAAATGGAAGGGCAAGTTTAACTGATTCTGGCATCTTTCCATTTGTAATAGCTAGTATTTCTGAAAAGATCAGATTCTCTCGGAGACACAGTAATTTCTATCATTCTGCTCACTAACGACCAGATCCTGCTACATCCTGAGAGCTTCCTGTGAGATGCTGAACTCTTTGAACTCCCACTGAAATTAATGGGTATCCCCGAGGGTTATATTCTGCCACCCTTACTCTCACTGAGTAATATTTTACTGTACATATACTGTAGAACCTCAATTTTATGAACACCTCTCTTACAAACAGTCTGTTATAGGAACCATTTTTCCCAATGAAAAAAATCACATAATGAAAGTGACATTGTTGATGAACAAGTCAACATCCCTTCATATTCTGGTGTCTTCCATGCATTGGAAATAACTTTTTTCAGTCTTTTGAAGAACAAGAAGAAAGCAATGCAATGCATCATACTGCAAGTTAGGCACCGTACCTACTGTAATTTTGAGATGTTCAGTTTTATGCATTTTTCAATTTTATGAATTCCTCAATCCCCAATTAGTTCATAAATTAGAGGTTCCACTGTAGTGAGGACTATGGGCTTGATCCAAAGTCTTTTGATGCCAGTGGGAGTCAATCCATTGAGTTTAACAAGTTTTAGGTCAGGCCCTATTTGCAGACTAAGGTACTACTCAATATGAATAATAATGATGGCAAAATATGGCCATTAATGAATGACTACTGCTAGTAGTTTTCCCTCAGTCTCATATGTCACAATGCTCCTAAGCTATCAACTAGTTATTCTATCATAGGTTATTTCTTACTGATACTGTTCCTCCCACTGATACAGTAGATGTAATTGATTAATCAAACTTTACTCTTATATAATGTGTAGGTATACTTTAATTAATACTCCAGTTAGAACGCCTGGCCAAGGAGAATGCAGAGCTGTAGGACTATATATTCTATATATACTATAGGTTCTAAATAGAACAGAATAGCTGCAACTGAAATACTATGCATAATGAATCATACTTTTCATTAACACAATCTTGAAAAATTGTCATGAAAATATATTAGTCCAACAAAAAATACACCCTTCCCATGAAAATGATTATCATGAAAGAACCTAATGATATTTTACTCATCCATTAGAAAAATTACTTGCCATAGGTGAGTGGTTGCATGGAGTTTTGCAAGGCTGTTTTAACCCTGGCCTTCTGATGAGTTGTTTTACATGATCACCTATTTACTAGACACTTCCACCAATAGACAGAGTTTATCATAGGCTTTTAAAGAATCCATGTTAATTTAAAACAAAATGGGTTCAAGACGTAGAAAATGCCATTAGCATTTTTTATTCTTTATAATACAAGCAGTCAGCCTGATGCTTCAGTCCTTATAAAGGCAATGGTTCCGCTGGGAGTTTTGCCTGCATAGGAACTGAAGGATTGTGCCTAGTGACAGCAGGTGACTCTGGGAAACCCACATTTGCTGTACCAACACATGGATTTGACCCATTGTAGTGAAGAACAAAACTAGCACTTTTAAAGACAGTATGAAATAATTTGTAATCAAGTACTGTGCTTCAGATAGAAATGATCAATGTGAATGTAATCACATCTCATTTTCTTTTCTGCTGTATAGATATAATTACAATTATGCTCTTGGATGAAGAGACAGATGTATTTTTGTTGGTATTTGATGCTATGCAAACCTTCCCAAACAATGAAGAAATCCAGCAATATGGTTGTAAAACTTTGCACATGCTTTTTGAGAAAGGTATTTATATTTTGCGAAGTTTATCAAGATGAAATGATTTGGGAATAAGCTAAAGATCATAGAATCATAGAATTCAAGATCAGAAGGGACCATTATGATCATCTAGTCTGACCTCCTGCAAGATGCAGGCCACATAAGCCGATCCACCCACTCCTTAAGCAAGCGACCCCTGCCCCATGCTTCAGAGGAAGGCGAAAAACCTCCAGGGCCACTGCCAATCTACCCTGGAGGAAAATTCCTTCCCGACCCCAAATATGGCGGTCAGCTGAACCCCGAGCATGCGGGCAAGACTCTCCAGCTATACCTTCTAGAAAAAGGCTAACAATATCCTATCATTGACCCATTGTACTAATTACCAGTGTGGCACTTAATTGACCTATTGACTAAGCCCGTTATCCTATCATACCATCTCCTCCATAAACTTATCCAGCTTAATCTTAAAGTCATGGAGGTCCTTCGCCCCCACTGTATCCCTCGGTAGGCTGTTCCAGAATTGCACTCCTCTGATGGTTAGAAACCTTCGTCTAATTTCAAGCCTAAATTTCCTGACTGACAATTTATATCTGTTTGTCCTCGTGTCCACATTAGCACTGAGCTGAAATAATTCCTTTCCTTCCCTGGTATTTATCCCTCTGATATATTTAAAGAGTGCAATCATATCTCCTCTTATCCTTCTTTTGGTTAAGGAAAACAAACCGAGCTCCTCAAGTCTCCTTTCATACGACAGGCTTTCCATTCCTCGGATCATTCTAGTGGCCCTTCTTTGTACCCGTTCCAGTTTGAGTTCATCCTTCTTAAACATGGGAGACCAAAACTGCACACAATACTCCAAATGAGGTCTCACCAACGCCTTATATAACGGGACTAGCACCTCCTTATCTCTACTAGAAATACCTCGCCTAATGCATCCCAAGACCGCATTAGCTTTTTTAACGGCCACATCACATTGCCTACTCATAGTCATCCTACGATCAACCAGGACTCCTAGGTCCTTCTCCTCCTCCGTTACTTCCAACTGGTGCATCCCCAGTTTATAACTAAAGTTCTTGTTAGTCATCCCTAAATGCATAACCTTACACTTCTCACTATTGAATTTCATTCTGTTACTAATACTCCAGTTTACAAGGTCATCCAAATCTCCCTGAAGGATATCCCGATCCTTTTCCGAATTGGCAATACCTCCCAACTTCGTGTCATCCGCAAACTTTATCAGCCCACTCCTACTTTTGGTTCCGAGGTCAGCGATAAATAGATTAAATAAAATCGGACCCAAAACCGAACCTTGAGGAACTCCACTGGTAACCCCCCTCCAACCCGACAGTTCACCCTTCAATATGACCCTCTGCAATCTCCCCTTTAACCAGCTCCTTATCCACCTCTGGATTTTCATTTCGATCCCCATCTTTTCCAATTTAACCAGTAATTCCTCATGCGGTACCGTATCAAACGCCTTATTGAAATCAAGATATATTAGATCCACCGCATTTCCCTTGTCTAAAAAATCTGTTACTTTCTCAAAGAAGATCAGGTTGGTTTGGCATGATCTACCTTTCGTAAAACCATGCTGTAATTTGTCCCAGTTGCCATCGGCCTCAAGGTCCGTAACCACTCTCTCCTTTAAAATTTTTTCCATGACTTTGCATACTACAGATGTTAAACTAACAGGCCTGTAGTTACCCGGGTCACTTTTTTTCCCCTTCTTGAATATAGGAACTATATTAGCTATTCTCCAGTCAAATGGTACAACCCCCGAGTTTAGAGATTTATTAAAAATCATCGCTAATGGGCTTGCAATTTCACTCGTCAATTCCCTTAATATTCTAGGATGAAGATTATCCGGGCCCCCCGATTTACTTCCGTTTAGCTGTTCAAGTTTGGCTTCCACCTCAGATACCGTAATGTCTACCCCCATATCTTCATTCCCATCAGTCCCTCTACCACTATTCCTTAGCCCTTCATTAGCCTCATTAAAGACCGAGGCAAAATATTCGTTCAGATATTGTGCCATTCCAAGATTATCCCTAATCTCCACTCCGTTTAAAGTTTTAAGCGGTCCCACTTCTTCCTTCTTGGTTTTCTTCCTATTTATATGGCTAAAAAACCTTTTGCTATTGGTTTTAATCCCCTTCGCTAGGTCCATCTCCACCCGGCTCTTTGCCTTTCTCACTGCTTCCCTACACCCTCTGACCTCAATAAGGTAGGTTTCTTTGCTGATCCCTCCCATTTTCCACTCCTTGTACGCTTTCTGTTTTTTCTTAATCACCCCTCTAAGACGCTTGCTCATCCAGCTCGGTCTAAAACTGCTACCTACGAGCCGTTTTCCCTTTCTCGGGATACATGCCTCTGACAACTCCTGCAACTTCAACCTGAAGTAACCCCAGGCGTCATCTGCCTTTAAATCCCTAAATATGTTAGTCCAATCCACTTCCCTAACTAGTCGCCTTAATTTAGTAAAGTTAGCCCTTTTGAAATCGTATACCTTAGTCTCAGATGCAATTTCGATTATCCTCCCATTTATTATGAAACGAATTAGCTCATGATCACTCGAGCCAAGGTTGTCCCCTACAACTATTTCCTCCACAAGGTCCTCGTTACTCACCAAAATCAGATCTAAAATGGCATCCCCCCTCGTCGGTTCAGCAACTACTTGATGAAGAAATTCATCAGCTATCACGTCTAGGAAAAGCTGAGCCCTATTATTATTACTAGCATTTGCTTCCCAATCTATATCCGGGAAGTTAAAGTCCCCCATGATCAAACAGTTCCTATTAGTATTTACTTCCTTAAAAACATTAAAGAGATCTCTATCCATATCCAGGCTAGATCCCGGCGGTCTATAGCACACCCCAATCACTATCCCAGGGGAGGCTCTAGTAGTTTTCTTCCCCAATGTCACCATTGCCCAAACAGACTCCGTATTATCCATTGCATTGCTAGTTATTTCGTTACATTTCACCTCATTATTGATATACAATGCTACTCCCCCACCTTTACCTTTGCATCGGTCTTTCCTAAACAGCACATACCCTTCCATACCTGTACTCCAGTCATGGCTACCGTTCCACCATGTTTCGGTTATTCCTACGATATCCGGTTTCAATTCCCGGACCAGGAGCTCCAGTTCCTCCATTTTGTTACCTAAGCTTCTTGCATTGGTGAACAAACATCCTAATTTTTGCTGATTGGCTCCTCTCACCCTTTTCACCCAACTTGGTAGGGACACAGTACTACCAGTATGACCTGTCGGTCTAGTATCCGTACCCCCCCTCTTCCTTATACCTAACCGTCCCCCTCTGTCTATATCTGTTGTTGTCCTGTTGTTCTCACTCCCAATGTATAAATTTGGCGTGGAGAGTACCTGGACCTCTCCCAACCGTCTCCCCCCAGTGTCTAGTTTAAAGCTCGTTTAATCAGATGAGCCAGCCTCCCTCCTAGAAGTCTACTTCCTTCCCTACTTAGGTGGAGCCCATCCCGTGAGAACAGCTCTCTGTCCCCAAAAGCCTCCCAGTGTCCATACCTCCCAAAGCCCTCCTTGTAACACCAGTCCCTCAGCCAACTATTTATCGCCACGATTCTGTCACCCCTTTGGCGCCCTTCCCTAGGGACAGGTAGAATCCCACTGAAGATCACCTGAGCCTCAATTTCCTTGAGCGTCTTACCCAACCTGGCATAGTCTCCCTTGATTCTCTCCAGTGAGAATCTAGCCGTGTCATTTGTTCCTACATGAAGGATGATCAAGGGGTTCTTACCTGCTCCTCTTAGGATCCTTTTCAACCTCAGGTCCACATCCCGTATTTTAGCGCCCGGTAGACAGCACACCCTTCTGTTCTCCGGATTGGCCCTGGTCACAGGCCTGTCCAACCTTCTCAGTATGGAATCCCCAATCAGATAGACCTGCCTTTGCCTGGGGACAGTGCGGTCCTCTAACCTATTCTCCGTCCCCCCCTGGTTGCAAGCTCCTTCCATTCCTTTCATCCCTTGTGGTTCCCCTTAAGCCATCCTGTATCCTCCTTGGGCCCGAACTTGGTGCTGCCTCCATCGATTCCTCCCCTCTTTCTATCGGACTAGCCGCTCTTCTCTTTTTCCTTGCCCTCCCACCGTCAGCTACCACCTGCTGTACCCCTTCCTCATTCTCCAAACCTTCAAACATGTTCCTTAGCTCTATTTCTCCCTCACTGGCTCTCCTTTTCCTCGGTCTGCTTCTCACAGTCACATGCTTCCACCGCCCATATTCCTCATCCGGCAGTCCCCCCTCACTGGCCTTAGCCCCTGCTTCCCCCTGTACTCCTGGGTGTTCCCCTTCGGTTACTGCTTGCTAGATGACTACCTGGCTGCAAAAATACATGCTATGAGTTCTGAACTGTTATATTTTTATATAAGTAAAGAAAGGATCACACCTCAGTTGATTGGGTGAATCAATACAAAACCCAACTTTCAAGATCATATAAGAAAATATTCCATCGACTTTAGTGCTGCTAAAAAGATGAAAGTCAGTACAATGTCCATGTGTAAATGTTTTCAGTTCAGAATAGTTGTGATTATTTATGTTTCTGAAATTGCAAAAGGTTTGAAGACTTTCACATTTACTATATAATCATTTATTTTAATGTGTTCAAAAAAAGAAAATCTTTATGTACTGAAAACCTGCAAAATAGTTTTTACTTGCCATAGCTGGTTTTGATAGATCATGATATTATTAAAGCAGGTCTTGAATCAAAATGAAGCATCTTGTTTTAAAGTTAATTTTGAGAAATGCAACACCTTTACTGAGCCCACAACTATTTTTGCTCACAGGGCTGGCCCACAACATTTTGGCATCTGAGGTGGGGAGATCAAATGACACCTCCTCGCTTGGGCCAAAACTTTGAAAGGTCTCAATTCTGCCTTCTTCCTGTTCTATTCCTCT
Source organism: Mauremys mutica (assembly GCF_020497125.1). NCBI lineage: Eukaryota > Metazoa > Chordata > Testudines > Geoemydidae > Mauremys > Mauremys mutica. Next base: position 30,089,290 of record NC_059072.1, on the reverse strand, counting down.
CATGATACTGCTCTGCTAACTACCCCAATAAAGGAGAACTAACAACTTAAAATGCCTTGTTCAAAAATTTTAAGTAACACTTGACTTTCAAACGCCTGAACAGCAAATGTAACTTTTCTTATTGGCATAGTAAACACTGGCATTTTTATCTGTTTGAATAATCAAAGTGGTGCTTTCCATGCCTTCTTGGTTGCAAAGATTTGAACTGCTTCCTGAAGGTCCACTGTCTGGGCCAGTTCATGCTCTATTGAGATGGTTGCAAGGCCAACAGGCCTCTCCTGTGTTGTTGTGGAGCGTAAATGTGTTTTTATTAACTTAAGCTTGGAGAAGCTGCGTTCTCGACTGGCAACTGTTACAGGAAGTGTTAGAAGTATGCGCAGAGCAACAAAAGCATTTGGAAAGAGGGTGGTCATCTTCTTTGTGCACATACATTTCAGCAGGATCAACTCCAACGGCTGTTCTGGAATATATCTTGAAAGGGCTTACAGTTCATCCCCCAGATCACTCGCAACAATATCACGCATGTCATCATGTGTCAACACTGTGTCTAGTGCCGTGCATTGCTGGTGTAGGTCTTCTTCAGGTATAGTGAGGAGTTTTGGAATGTCATACAACATCCCAAATATACTGCTGTGTTCCTAGAGCTACATGAAATGTTCTTCAACTGACTGTATTGCACAATCTAGCACCTGGTTAAAGAATTCAACTTTGAATTGTTGTTTGGGACCTCTTAGGGGATTATCCCATGACTCGTAATCAAAATGTCTTCTTCAGTGACTTGTATTCTTGAATGGGTAGGAAAATAGCTTCAGTGTGAAGTTCCTCTGCCAACTTCGGTGCACTCTTCAGAACGTTTTGAAATCCCTCATCTGACGGGTAAGACTGTAGGTATGACTTTGCTTTGTCCAGTTGGTCCATTGCTCCAGATATATCAAGGTCAACGCCTTAGAGTCTCTTGCTTACAACATTTATTTCAAACAGTATGTCATGCCACAATACTAAGCCACACAGAAATTTGAAGTTATGTATGTTTCTGGTGATTCCATTTTCCTCTGCCACTGTTGTCCCATGAACAGTTCCTGTCATAGGATTATCCTCCATATTGGCAAGTATGGCATCATCTATCTTCCCAATTTGGTGTTTGATAGGCTTTATCGCCTTCACTCGACTTTCCCATCATGTGGCACTCAGGGGTTTCAGTATCAGAGAGGACATTCCCAGATGTTGCTTCAAAATCTGCCATCGCTGAGTTGATGCAGAGAGAAATACATAGATGCTTTGAATTACATTGAAAAATTCAGCAGCCTCACTAGAAGCTGAGGCTGCATCACTGACCACCAAGTTCAATGAATGAGAACTTCATGGGACAAAAAAAGCTTGAGGGTTTAACTCGGATCCGTGCCTGCACTCCTCTGTTCTTTCCTCTCATGTTGGCACCATTATCGTAGCCCTGACCTCTCATGTCAGCTATCGCAATTCCCGTATCGTCCATCTTTTTAAGAAGCACATTTGTCATACCAGCTCCTGTAGTATCATCAATGTCAATACATTCTAGAAAATGCTGTCTGACAGTCACCATTGCAGGGACATTGTCACTAGGTTCTGTTGTTATAAAATGCACCATTAAAGTCATTTGTTCCATATGGCTGATGTCAGGTGTGCAGTCCAGAATAACAGAGTAATATCTTACTGACTTCAGATTTGCCACAATCTTCTATTTGACTTTTGTTGCCAGTAACTATGTGATCTCATTTTGAATGTTTTTCCCAAGGTAGTGGTGTGTGTACGTTTCTTGGGTTGTGACTCTTCTTAGGTGCTCCTGGAGTACAGCATCAAACTCATCCATCAGCTCCACCATTTTAAGGGAGTTTCCATTGTTTGGCACATACAGCTGATCTGAAGTGCCACACAGTGCTAGGTTTTGGATAGCAAGCATTCTCACAATGGCCATGAGTCTTTTCAGAACATTTTGCCAGTAAAGAGACTCTGAGGCAATCTTCTCTTGATGCTGATCATCTCTGGTGGCCTTTAACCTCAGTCTCATCTCAAGCTCTTTCCACCTATGGAATGCTCTCTGGTGATTTGTTGCCTTCTCATGGCATGTCAGATTTCTAGCCAGATTTTTCCAGTCCGTTGTTCCTGTAGAATCTGATGTAGCTGGAACATCAGACTGGAAGAGTTTGCAACAAAAACAGTATGCAGCATTCTGGGTTTTTGAGTACATAAGCAATGGCCTCTCCACTTTGTCACCATTGGGGATTTCACGCCAGTAATGTGTTGGATGCAAACTTCTGTTTTCATTGCCTTTGAGGAACATGAAGTTTTTCACTTGCTGTAGCCCATGCAGTACAAGGAAGTCCCTCAGGCTACTGCTCAAGTGGGTTCACAGTTCTGGATCATCTAGACTTAAGGAACTAAACTCAGCAGCAGCTGTTTCTTGCGCCTCCACCACACTCTTCTCTGATCTACGCTTTTCTTCAGGAATGTGCCTGGTTACATCCATTTGAGATGGAGATATGGATGCTGCAGTAGCTGCCAGGTCACCTGCACTCTGACTAACTGGAAGATCAGGCATCTCCTCACCACTCACATCCTCACTGGGGCCGGAAGGCTCACCGTGAAGATTTGTGTCTATGTATCTCAGGAGAGCTCCTTCCTGCTTGGATAGAAAAGCTTCCTTTGCTTGCTTTCTTTTTCTGAATGCTGCTAGAGCAGGGGCAGGAAGAGGTGGGGCTGGGGCGGAGCAGGAGTGGGGGAAGAGCCGGAGCAGGGGCTGGAGCAGCACGCAGCTGCGCAGGGGACCAGGAAATTTGGTGCCCCAAGTTTCCTGGTGCCCTACACAGCTGCGTACTTTGCGTATGGGTAAGGACGGCCCGGCATAAGAGGCTTCTCCTCCTCTCTCCCTGCAGCTCCTGCTGCTTTCTATTCCCTCTCACCCTTTTTCCTGCCTGCCTGTTATGTCTCTTGTACCCTCCTTCCTTCAGCACAGCACTCCACTATCTCTGTGCATCTAGAGCAGAGAGAGAATACATATGCACCAGCAGCAGACACAATTTTCTACACTCTGGGTCCGAGTGGCTCCCCCCCAAGTCTGGCACCTGAGGCGACCGCCTCAGTTCACCTCATAGTAAGGCCAGCCCTGTCTGCTCAACACCTATAAACAAATCTTCACTCCTCTGCTTCTGCCAGAACATATATAAAAATATCAGACAATTATTATTTCTCTCTCCACCATTCATATGTCACTGTCTTCTAAACTAATAGGGACAATGACTATTTTCACATGTTCCTGTACAAATCTAGCACAATAATATCTCAATTTTGATCATGGTCTCTGGTGACAAGGAAGTATAAATTTTAAATTAATATTAATGTCATACATGTTGTATTAATGTAATATGTAATTATTTCAATTTTTTTCTTGGATTTGATCATTTTCTTTATAATTACTATTATATTTGTTTGGACTAAATTCTTTGCTCCTCTATCAAACAAAACTCGCACTGAATTTTGTTATCAATTCAACGTGGAAAAAATAAGTGACTGATAGGATTTGGCCACATGAACAAATAGACTGTAATAGTGCAAACCACATGCTCCATTGGCTTGATATGCTGCTGCTGACAATTTTGTGTTAGAATTAATGTTTTCTTGCACTTTTACTCATTTAAATTGGTTTATCCATTTATACAGATATAATGTCCTAAAACAACAACCAACATTTTAATGCAATGTCCACTGGTAAGAAACTCTAGGACATAATTAATACACTATATTCCCAGATATGCTTAATACATGACATGGACAATGGCAAAGGCCTACAAAACTAGTAATAGATATGACATTATACCAGTGCTCATTCTAAAAAATAAATGGAATGTGTCATGTCCACACAACTTTAGGGTTTGATCCTCTTTGTAAATACTTTTATTTTCTATTAGAGCTCACAGCTATAAAACCATATCGTGGCATTGATTTTTAAGCAGTCTTCGTCACTGGTTTTAATAGTGTTCTGCTTAAAATTCAATGATATGAAATAACTCCTAATTTTAATGTATGAAGGAAATTACCAGTCTTTACACTGCATCTCAACCATATGCTAAAAGAGAAACTGATCAAGTTTGTTAATCTATTTATGTCTACAGTACCACTTATGTCGGCAAAATTTATGTCTCTCAGGAGGGTGGGTTTTTATGCCGATAGGAGAGCTCTCTCCTGTTGGCATCTTCCCCCCCCCTCCCCCCCACACACACTGCAGTGGTGCAGCTGCTGCTACAGCTTGACCTTAAGATCTTTTACTTATGTAAGCAACAGAGCAGTCAATTGATAGAAAGCAGGTGTTATGGTTCCCATTTCTTTTGTTATTGTATCATAAAGGTGCTAGACCAAAGGAAGACAATGCTGACAAGTCTTAAATTATTGAAAGGATTTTGGTGTCTAGGATGCAAAAGGAATAAAATAAATATCAGAAAACTTTGTAAAAAAATGTTTTTAATTAATACCAAGCTGTACAAATATTATTTCCTTAAAACATACTACAGCTCTGTTTGCTTTTCAATTTAGTTCCAGAAGAGCAGCTGATTGAATTTGTTGAAAGCAAAGATTACATGATCATACTGAATGTGTTAAAACAGTTTCAAGAAAAAGAAGATGTTGTACTTCCGGCACTTTATTCCTTACATTCATTAGCTGATCCATGTAAGTGCATTACTGTAGCATTTGGGGCTATCAGTCTTTTCAAGTCACTCACACTAGGACATTCAGTTCTGAAATGCTCTCTGTAGTGCTTCATGAATTCCCTGAGTAGTTCAAAGCCATAGGCATTGGTGCACTGGATGGCTTTTGGAATCTGAGGAGGTCCGGTGTAGGTGGCTGAGCAAATCTGCTTTTGCAGAAGGTGGGAGACTAGAATGTGAGAAAATCCTTGAATCCCTCTGTGCCCACCCAGTCCTGGACAGCTGTTGGCACTTCACAGGTTTAGAACTGCTCGATTGTGCCATTATTTAAGATCCACTCTATTTTTGTTCTTCTTTGGGTGGAAACTTTCAATAGCCTTTTTTGTATATTTGGGCTACTCTTATCATTTAATTATTTGTGAAGTGTACAGAATACTGTTTGTTGAACACAAGTGTAGTTTGTCATAATTGAGAAATCAAAAAAGTAAGCACTTGAAAAATAAAGGAGGTTTCTCAGCTGCTAAGATTGACATTAATTAAACATTGTGGTTATTGAAACAGAATATGTGGCCTCCTTTTACTCTGAAGTAAGCTGCTTCAGACTTCTTACCAGCTCAGCTGGACCCTCCCGCCTTGTGGAGTCCCAGAGCTTGGACTCCAGCCCAAGCACGAATGTCTACATAGCTATTTTGCAGCCCTGCAGCCCAAGCCCAAGGCTGCTGATCCTGGCCAGCTGGGGGTATTTAATTGCTAGTTAAACATACTCTGACTTGAATAGAGGTGGACCTGCTTTTTTGTCCCCATTTCTATTAGAAGATGATCTGCTCAGCCTCTTTCACTAATCATTAATAAGAATTTTTTATTGTTGTTTGCTATATACTACTTCCACTTTAAACTAGGTGTAGAAATATTTGTAATTAAAACCTGCACTTTGGCACATCATTCAAAAAGCCAGAAGCATACCTTAGCAGAACACTTCTAAGCATTCTCTATCTATTGAATGGGCAGAGCTAACAGCCAAAATAAGTGATGTTAACTTGCCTACAAAAAGGAGAGGAGATTAGAATTACAATGGTTAGAGCAGGGCATTACGGGTCAACATTTCTGGGTTGTATTCCAGGCCCTGCCACTGAACTGATGTACTGTATATCCTTGAGCTAATCACTTAAATACTGTATACTTCTGTTTACTCATCTGTAAAATGTGCAAAGAAATATTTACCTACCTGTTTACAGATTAATATTTGTAAAGCACCTGGAGATCTCTTTATGAAAGGTGCTATATAAGTAAAAGGTGTCATTTCTGTTAAATGGCTAAATATATAACGGAAGCAGATCAGTAACAATTCACACTGTAAGTGACTCTAAGGCCTGGTCTACACTGGGGGGGGGAGGTGTCGAACTAAGGTACGCAAGTTCAGCTACGCGAATAGTGTAGCTGAACTCGAACTACCTTAGTTCGAACTACTCACCCGTCCAGACGCCGCGGGATCGAAGTCCGCGGCTCCCCCGTCGACTCCGCCACCGCCGTTTGCGGTGGTGGAGTTCCGGAGTCGACGGGAGCACGTTCGGAGTTCGAACTATCGCGTCTAATCTAGACGTGATAGTTCGAACTCCGAGAAGTCGAACTCTACGCGTCGACCTGGCAGGTAAGTGTAGACCTACCTTAAGTTGAAGTAAAACACCATTTGTAAGTATAGGTTTTAGTTAATATCTTTCATTGTGGAAATAAGCAGAAATAATAAAAATTGTCACAAGGGCTAAAACCAAGGTATATATCCAGTTTTTGAAATACATGTATGTATTCAAACCCTATCATTTAATTTTTCTTATTTAAGAAGCATAACAATGTTTTTTTACTTTAGCCAGCAATGTTGAAGTGCTCATGTCTGGAAATGTTAGATGTTACAATGTCATAGTGGAAACGATGAAAACATTCCCTAACAGTGAACCAATTCAGGAAGTGAGTTGCTGTTTGTTGCACAAGCTTACACTGAGTAAGTTCATGAAATAGTATTTTATACTGAAATTTTTCATTGTTTGCTTACTTCTTTAACAGCTGACAGTGTTGCTAGTGACAAAATTGCACCACCAGTTAACTTTTAGAATAGAACTATATTAATGTTTTATATCTAGCCAGACAAATAAAGAATGTATTCGTATTGTGGTAGCTCCTGAGGCCCTAGTCATGTAGACATGATGCTGTACCAATACAGAAAAAAAAGACAGCCTCTTCCCTGAAAATCTTAGTTTAAGTACAAGCCAAGAGAGGAGAGAAATACAACAAACAGACAGGAGAAGCACAAGGCAACAATGACACCTATGTGTGCATAGTATCAAAGCCTTCTTTTTAGAGTTATTACGGCATGGAAGATATTTCCTTCTAGGATTTCATATTTGAGGTGCTGATGTTGAGTACCTGAGAAACAACTGATGGTACTATGTTTTCCTTGTAGAAAGTGTTCTCTGGGATCTCATTTATCCTCCTTATAGTGCTCCCAAAGATCCACATCACAATAACCCTTCCTCTGGCCAAGGAAAGTTGGACATGGTTGCTTCTGGATTGTAGAAATGCTTCCGTGTTGACTGGGGTTAATTAAGAGCAAAACAAGGTGCTCCTCCACCCTCACAACGGACATCGTGTTATGCTCTATAGTCTTTGCAGCCCCTGCTTGCCTGAGAAGTTTAGGACCTGGATTTGAATCTCCTGAATTGTACGGCTCCTTCTAGAGTGTCAGTCTGACCTGTTGATATTTTACTTTTGGTTATGCCTGGTATAACTCACAGTCAAGTTAAATCTTGCTCTGTCTCATTTATAATTTTTATGTTTAAATTAGAATAACGGTGAAAGCTTGCAAATTCAATAGCTTATGTTCAATTGTGACAAGACAGGTTTCAGAATTGTAGCTGTGTTAGTCTGTATCAGCAAAAATAAAGAGGCGTACTTGTGGCACCATAGAAACTAACGAATTTATTTGGGCATAAGCTTTCGTGGGCTAAAACCCACTTCATCAGATGCATGGATTGGAAAATACAGGTAAGGCAACTCCCATCTTCTCATGTACTATGTATATATGTCTTCCTACTGTATTTTCCACTCCATGCATCTGATGAAGTGGGTTTTAGCCCATGAAAGCTTATGCCCAAATAAATTTGTTAGTCTCTAAGGTGTGACAAGATAGAATCACCACTTTTGCTGGTCTGAAGATGATCTGGTAATTTAAAGGCATTTACAGTACAAAATAGGTTCATTATGTGTCACATTCATACTTTTCTCTTTTAGATGAGCCTCTAGAGAGAGGCTCTCAAATTGTTTTATACCTAAGCACCTGAATGCCTGTAAGCTACATAAAGAAATGCAGCCAGAAACAGCTATTTAACAGAACAGGACACCACTACATAACTACATATCCATTTACAAGGGGAATTAAGTTAGACATTTCAGAATGATGCTGATGTGTTTAAGTGCTTTTTTGAATTTGAGCCATAGAGTTCAATCGTGCAAGATGCTGATCCTGTTTATTTCCTATTGAAAGCAATAGAAATTTGAGGGTGCTCAACCCCTTGCAGGATCAACTCTATAGTGAGTTGGAGTAAGCAAGGTTAGCTTCCTGTTGTGTGTCAGAAAAGCACCATCAGACCACAAGTGGTATGCTCTTCAGTTTTGCATTTCATCTGAAAGGCTAGAGAAAACCATTATTCCTTTTAAAACTTTGATTTTTTTTTTCTGTCACATTGGTAGAGTGATTCAACTCTCTCTTAATTAAGAATTACTAAACAAAATTAAATATCAGATACAATAGATGTAACTAGCAGAATATGTTTAATGAAGTAGGTACTCCTAAAATAAGATTTACGTGTAGTATTTATTTTCCTTGGGAAGGATAGGGAAATTTGTTTGTTCTTTGCGGTATTCCTTACTTTGAACCTAGGGCAGGAAATGCTGCACATACCATAGTAAATGTTTCTTTTTAGAGATGCTCATTATATATACAGCAAAGATATTTATCTTCCTACTGTTTCAAAATGTGTAAACTCTTTTTTTATAAACTTTTTTTTTATATAATTAGAAGCTTTTGCTAATCCCTGATCTATTTTGTGTGGCAAGATCTCTTTTTCAGAATATAGGTCAAAATAGTTAAATAGCTTCCCTTACAGGGTCAGTCAAGTGTCAGTGCAGAAATCAAAGTTCAGGTCTGTACTTTGGTCAGGGTATGTCTACACTGGAAACTTCAAAGCACTGCCACGGGAATGCTCCCACGACAGCGCTTTGAAGTGCGAGTGTGGTCACACGCGAGCGCTGAGAGACAGCTCTCCCAGCGCTCCTGGTAATCCATCTCCACGAAGGGATTAGCTCTGAGCACTGGGAGCCCGGCTCCCAGCGCTCGGAGCCCATCTACACTAGCGCTTTAAAGCGCTCAGACTTGCTGTTACCACCCCCCTGAACCAGCAAGTTAGAGCACTGTAAAATATAAGTGTAGACAAGCCCATAGTTATTTGAAGGCAGGAATAGCTTGGAAATAATGCAGTGGCTGCAAACTCTGCCTTTTGACAGAGGTGAGCACTTCATTTTGCTCTTCATTAACACCTTCTGTAGCTGCCTAAAGGAATGGTGTTTATAGGCGCTAGAGAGTCACATCAAGCAAGTCTCATCTGAAGGTAGGTAAAATCCTCTTTGAAGGATTCAGTGGAATATAGAGGATCCCCATGGGTCCTTCCTACGTGAATGAAGAGGAGAAACCAAAGAACCCAGTTCCCCGTTTTTCTTATTTTTGGCCAGTTATCCTCATTTCACAATGCAATTTACTTACTATGTCAAACAAATTAACTGCCTCATCTGCTGTTTTTCTTCAAGCACAGTATGTATGTCCTATTCATGTGGATATAACTATATTGTCTCTGTATATAAATATAGATCTAGCTAGATATATTCAGATAAAATTATAATCTACTTTTTAGGAAAATTTTTCAACATCCTGGTATTAAATGAGGTACACGAAGTCATTGTGAAGGCTGTTATAAGATACTCTGCAAATGCAAAGTTACAGGCTGCAGCACTCGGTTGTTTAGCTCTCCTCAGTAAGTAAATTCCTTACTAATTACCTAAATAAAATGATTAATAGACAAACGTTTGTTTCCACAGTTGGTGTGCTAGTGTAATTTCCTGTGGTTTCATAATTCTTCTGTATTTTGTCACTAGTAGATTTCAAACAGGAATAGGGGTTAACAAGGCTAGGTATGCAACAGAGTTTTATCCTGCTCACCTGTTAGAGCGCATTGTTTTGTTGTAGCATGCCAGTATCTACCAGTTAACCGCGTCACCTACCCTCCGCTCAGTTGGTATAGTGTTTTGATGAGCACTAACATATCTATTCATAGGTTGCATACTGGATAATCCCTTCTTAGTTTAAAAACTATTGTGAGGGTAGTGAATATAGAAATTCTGAATCTAAGGTTGATGATTGGTTTGTGTATCTGCAAATACTGCTATGGCAGTTTACTTCTGTTTCCCAGCAGGGTGGTGTCTGTGTTCTAGAAATAACCTGACAGTTTTGAGCTTTGTTTGAAGCTGCATTAAGGCCACAGTTTTCAAATGTGGGCGTCTGTTAGTTTGTTTGGGTTGTGATCCTGTAACCCCTTACAAGTGTTAATAATTGTCACACTGCAGTCAGTTGGGTTGCTCATGTGAATAAGGGTACCAAAGGTGTAGCAGATAGCAGAACTAGGCCTACTTTGTGTAACCTTTAGTACCATGTTGGCAACCATTCATTTTCATAAGTACTGAAATACACTGACAATTTAAAACCACATTTTATTTTACTCTTGCCCAATACTTCTCTTAGCTATTTCAGTGTACCCTTCTTTTCCTAATGACAGAAGAGTGCTGGAAGATCACAGTAACTCTGTGATGAATGGCAGTGTACAAGTGTCGTAGGGTCATGTTTTAACATCTGCAGTATTCTTTCTGTGAACATGAAAATAAATGTGTGCATGCATTTTAAAATTAGAAATATGGCCTGAGATATAACTACATTTAATTTAACACCCTCTTGTCTGTAATGAACTTTTAAAATATTTTCATAATGTCAAAGAAAATGGGAAAAAAATCTCTTGCAGAACTTGAATCAGAAGTTGTTATCTTTCCTAAAAGGGACTGGCTTATATCACCTTTCTCTGGTAAAATCAGCTTTGGCAAAATCTGATTTAGCCGCATAGGCAGAGATGAGCACCCACGTAACTCAGAGTGAGAACAAGTCCTAAATCTTTTATTTTCACAATAAGGATTGTCATTTTATTTTCAAGCGGAAACAATATTTTTAAACCAAGACTTCGAGGAAAGAAAAGAAGAGGAAGAGGGAGAAAAATTATATTGGCTGGAAGCATGCTATAAAGCATTAAAATTGCACCGAAAAAACACAGATGTACAGGTGAGAATTTTGGGGGAGTGTGTGTGTGTGTGTGTGTGTGTGTGTGTGTAAATAAAAAAAAGTAAATGCACAAGTGAAGGTGTTTAGCAAAGTAATTCTCTCAAATGTACTAAAATTATAGTCTGTAGAAATAAAGATTGGGTTTTGCTTAATTATTAATAATGGCTTCTCATGATAGAAGTGCATGTAGCCCCACTCTTTTTCACAGACAGGCTCTTACCACCTGTTAGAGGGTGCCATGATTTAGAGAAGCAAGGGAACTCAAGATTGTTAATAAATACCTTGTCACACAAAATAAATAAATAGATAAATAAAACCCAACAGGCTGTAAAACAGCATGTTCATTCAGTTACAATATCTTCTGTTGTGTCCATCAGATTATACCTTTTATGAGAGTGAGACCCACTTGGGAAGAATAATCTTCCCTTGGCAAACGGAAACACTTTAAATATTCCCCCAAATCAGTAGGTGAATCTTGACTAACAAACTATTTATTTATAGTAAAGGGAAGTTTGAATAAAGAGAAATGTATCCTATTTGTGATCATAATTATTTGCTGACATGACACTGAAAATGATTTATTCTAGCCTACACTGTCTGGTCAGTCATGGTCAGCATAGTGTTAGCTAACTCAGTTCTTCACATTCATGTTTGAACACAATAACATTTTCTCAGATAGATAAAGTCTGGATGACTGGACTGGAGTTAGGAATTAATGGTTGTCACTTCTCCATTAGTTCATCTCCTCAGTGGTGTGGTCTCTGTCACTTCTTCAGATCATGCCTATGTAGTCAGTGAGGGTATAATTCACATGTGATACAGAGGACCAATGCAAGGCCTTGTTGGAGGCTGAAGTGTGGGCCAGGATCTTACCCTGTAGCCTTCATACCACAATATAAGAGAACAGAAATATAAGTGTTTATAAATTTTTAACCTAAGAGCCACGAGTCTCTGAAAAAAAGAATGAGACACATATAGCTTGTATGGTCAATGTCTGTTCTTCGAGTGATTGCTCATGTGCATTCCACAATAGGAGGTGAGCATGCTGGCCACATGCACCAGTGCCAGAAGTTTTTCCCTTAGCAGTACCCGTAGGGGAGTACCCCTAGCAACTCCTGGAGTGGCGCTGCCATGGCATAGTTCCCCCCACCCTCAGTTCCTTCTTGCTGCCAGTGAAGGTGCCTCAGAACTGCTTTGCTCCAGCTCTGCTGTAGCTTTCGCTCTTGGACTTCATTTAGTTCATAGTTTAGTTAGTACCTGTAGTTAAAAAATTTAAAAAAAAGAATGTTTAGTTAGAATAGTTAAGTGTGCCTGGGTTGGGGCATGCGACACTTGCAAATAGCCTATGCCCGTGAGTGATCTGCATGCGGACTGTTCACGCTGTCTGGGGGAAACCCACTTCAACAATCGCTGCAGGATTTGCAGATCCGTCAAGCCTTGGACCAAGAAGGAGCAGGACATGTGGCGCCAAGACATTTTGATAGTCGGCCCTGACCCTGACACCGTTGTGCCACTCCGAATCGGAACCAAGCACCGCGGCATCAGTGTGCAGCGAGCCATTGGTGCCGTGCAGCGAGCCATTGGTGCCATCCAGCAGTCAGCACCGCTCCCTGTCCACGGGATGCTCAAAAAAGGCAAAGAAGAGGTCGTCTTTGCCACGACACCAGAGCAAGGCTTGGGGAGAGACTTGACGTGCCTTGAGCAGCTCTCCATCCTCTTCGGCCTCCGACTCAAGTCGAGTGGAGTAGCCTGGTCCACTCCGAGCTGACCTCTCTGGGTGCCAGTGCCCACATTTGGGTGCCCTCCACACTAGAGGCCCTGCAGGCGGCTTGAGATGTTCTCTCTACCAGTACCAGTTGCACAGACACCAGTGTCTCCCCAGTCCAGAGGCAAGCCGCTGCTTGGACCCCCACAATCGCCACCTGGACAGTACCGCTCGCGGTCAAGGGAAGGTTCCTGACAATGTTCTCCACTCAGTGACCGTCACACACACACAGCCTGCACCAGTCCCCGTCGACCCCCACCAGGTTTGTCTGGCTGGGTGCCGAGCATCAGGGCTTCCAGGCACTGCTCTGCCTCGAGGGAACGTAGACCTTGCGATGAGAGCATGCGCTGCCGGGACCAGGACAGGCGGCACTGGAACTCGTTGTCTCTGAGAAGCTATTGCAGCCCTTTGAGATATGGACGCCAACGCCGCTCCCGCTTGTCGTCATGCTCAAGGTCCCCGCCATGGTACCACTCCCACAGCCCCAGGCATAGATCGCCGGAACCATGCGGTCGTGGATCCGCCTGCTCCTTCACGCTGAGATCACGGTCTCGTGCTCGGCACCATTCGCGACACTGCAACTTGTCCCCATCCTGGGATAACGGTAGATCGTATGCCTGCCCAGCCTCCCTTCAAAGTCAGCAGTCAGTGGGCCAGGCGAGTCAAGCGGGGCAGTCCGCTCTGATGGTGCCACAGCAGGTGCAGTGGCACTGGGCTCCCTGGCTAGCGCCATGGTACCAATGGGCCCCGTAGGCCCCAACGCAGCCCCCGGTGGTGGCTTGCTTGGTGGACAGAACCGTGGAAAGACCGTTGGCTTCCCTCTCTCAACCTCCCAGAAAAGGGTCAGTGGCGCGCTCATCCCCAGTCCCGTGCTCAGAAGGGGACCAAATGGTGGGCCTAGCAGTACCGGTGAGGATGCACAGCTCCATCCTCATCCTCCCCCAATGAGGCAATCACGGCTCCTCCTCCTCCTCCTCCTGTACCGCAGGAGAACACAAAAGCCCACCAAGAGTTGTTGAAAAGGGTGGCATCAAGTGTCAACCTTCAAGTGCAGGAGGTGGAGGAACCCTCGGACTCTCTCTTTGATATTCTCTCGGCTATGGCACTGACCAGGGTGGCTCTCCCACTCCATGAAGGGGTGGCAAAGATTTCAAATGCCCTGTGGCAAACCCTGGCTTCCTTGCCCCCCATTTCTAAGAAAACTGGAAGTATTTCGTGCCTGCCAAGGGGCACAAGTATCTCTATACCCACCCCACCCCCAACTCCTTAGTGGTCAAGGCAGTCAACCATAAGGAGCGTCAAGGCCAACCCTCTTCTACCTCTAAGAATAAGGACTCGAGACTTGACATATTCGGTAGAAAGATTTATTCATCCTTGAGTTTCCAACTGAGGGTAGCGAACCACCAAGCCCTGCTGGGCAGATATGACTTCAACTTGTGGTGCTCAGTGCCCAAATTTTCAGATTCCCTTCCACAGCTTGATTAAAAAGGAGTTTAAGGCTCTGGTTGAGAAGGGCACAGCCGCGCTAGGGCGGCCCTTCAGGCAGCCTCAGATGCCGCAGATATGGCTGTGACATCTGTGGCCTCTGCAGTGTCCATGAGGAGAGCGTCATGGCTCCTGTTGTCTGGGTTGTCCAGCGAGGCGCAGAACTCCTTGCAGGACCTTCCGTTCGACAGCAAGGCCCTATTCGTGGAACAAACAGATATGAAGTTACATGGTCTTAAGGACTCCCACACTACTGGTCTCTATGTCCTGGTCCCAGACAGGACCAAATTCAAACCGCAACAGACCCCAAGTCAGGCCACCCACTCTAGATATGAGCCCCTTTATTAAAAAAAAAAAAATCAAGGGACTATAAAAAGCGCCCACAACGGCAATCCTGGCCTGTGCCCCAGCCTGGGCCCTCTAAGGGCAAGCAGGCGGGTAAGCACCAGTTTTGATGGGATGCCTGGGGGTGACTTGCCAGTTTGCACCAAGGATCCACCCGACTTTCCCTTCTCCAACTGCTTATGTACTTTCCTCCCAGAGTGGTCCTGGCTGACCTCGGACCGATGGGTCCTCAACACCATCTTCCAGGGCTATACCCTCCAATTCCTTGCTACCCGACCCTGTCACTCTTCAGGGTCCCCTCTCACGGGGGCTTACTCGAGCAAGAGGTGCAGCGGCTCCTTCACTTAGGAGTGGTGGAGGTGGTGCTGGCAGAATTCAGACACAAGGGGTACTACTCCCGCTATTTCCTTATCCTGAAGGCGAAAGGAGGGCTCAGGCCCATCCTGGACCTGCGAGGCCTGAACCAGTACATGGTAAAGCTCAAGTTTCACATGGTCTCTCTGGCCTCCATCATCCCCTCCCTGGATCATGGAGACTGGTACGCCGCCCTCAATCTACAGGACGTGTACTTCCACATTCACATATTCGAGGGCCACAGGCATTTCCTCCGCTTCACGGTAGGGCAGGAACACTACCAGTTCACTGTCCTCCCGTTTGGCCTATTGACAGCACCCAGGGTCTTCGCATAGTGTATGTCTGTGGTAGTGGCCTACCTCAGATGTCAGGGGGTCCAGATCTTTCCCTACATCAATGACTGGCTGGTCAAAGGCAGCTCCTTTGGTCAAAGGCAGCTCACAGGTACAGGATCACGTAACACTCCTCCTGTCCACATGCGCCATGCTGGGGCTGCTGGTAAACAACACCAAATCCACACTGGTACCGGTGCAACGCATAGAATTTATTGGTGCAGTTCTGGACATGACATCGGCCAGAGCCTCCCTCCCACTGGACAGATTCAAAACCCTGAGGGAGCTCCTTGGGGTGGTCACGAGGTTTCCCCATGACAACCGCCAGAGTGT
Source organism: Mauremys mutica (assembly GCF_020497125.1). Taxonomy (NCBI): domain Eukaryota; kingdom Metazoa; phylum Chordata; order Testudines; family Geoemydidae; genus Mauremys; species Mauremys mutica. The sequence continues at coordinate 30,073,573 of NC_059072.1, read as the reverse complement.
GCCTCCAGCTTCTGGGTCGCATGTACATGGCTCATCACGCCAGGCTCAGGATGAAGCCCCTTCAGCTTCGGTTGGCCTCTGCATTTTCCCAGTCCAGAGACAGGATGGACAAAGTCCTCACGGTACCTGAACCTGTGCTAGCCTCCCTCTGTTGGTGGTCTGCCCCGGGGAACATGGTCCAAGGAGTTCCGTTCAGGGGCCAGCCTGACTGTGGAGCTGATGTCTGATGCGTCAGACTTGGGGTGGGGAGCCCATGTGGGAAACCTCCAGACCCAAGGTCTGTGGTCAGTGTAGGAACTAGCCCTGCACATAAATGTCAAGGAGCTCAGGGCAGTCCGTCTAGCCTGTGTGGCTTTTTGCCTGGACCTGGCAGGCAGGATAGTCAGGGTTCTCACGGACAACACGGTCTTGATGTTCTACATCAGCAGGCAAGGCGGGACCCCCCCTCTGCCCTCTGCCACAAAGCCCTCAAGCTGTGGAACTTCTGTATAGCCCATGATATCACCCTGGAAGCCCACCACTTACTGGGTGCCTGGGACTCTCAGGCAGATCGGCTGAGCCAGGACTTTTCCTCTCAGCATGAATGGTTGCTGCACGCAAAGGTGGTGCACAGGATCGTCCGCATGTGGGGCACTCCCCAAGTGGACCTCTTTGCGACCAGGCAGAATCACCGGTGTCCCTGTTTCTGCTCCGGCGGGGTGGTGGGGAAGGGCATGGGTGTGATCTCTGACGCCTTCCTTCTGTCTTGGTCCGGTCAGCTTCTGTATGCCTATCCCCTGTTTCCACTGATCGGCAAGGTCTTGGAAAAGGTTGCAAAAGGCTTGGACCACCTCTTTCCTTATGTTAGGCCTCCAGTCCCACAGTGGGACCTGAACTTGGTACTGGCCAAGGTGATGGGACTGCTATTTGAACCGCTTGCTACATGCTTCTGGTCCCACCTCGCCACAAAGAAAGCTACTTTCCCTGAGATCATGTCCGCTTGGTGGGTCTCCAAGCGCCGGACTCTGACCTCCGAACCCCCGTACATGGTGTTCCATAAGGACAAGGTCCAGCTCTGACCACATCCCTCGCTCCGACCGCATCCCTTGTTCCTCCCCAAGGTGGTCTCCGCCTATCATATGGGCCAGGACATTTTCCTGCCGATGCTCTGTCCCAAGCCCCACACGTCCAGTGAGGAGTGCCACCTCCACATGCTAGATGTAAGATGGGCTCTAGCCTTTTACCTGGAGCGTACGAAACTGTTCAGGAAATCTTCGCAGCTGTTCATTGCCACGGCTGAACGCATGAAAGGTTGGTCAATCTCCACCTAGCGGCTCTCCAACTGGATCATTTCATGTATCCGGACTTGTTACGACCTGGTGGGAGTTCCCCCGCCGCCAGTAGTGAGGGCACAGTCGACAAGAGCGCAAGCCTTGTCAGCTGCCTTTCTGGCTCACATCCCTATTCAGGACATTTGCAGGGCTGCCACGTGGCCATCGGTCCACATGTTCATCTTGCATTACGCGATCGTCTCCCAAACTAGGGAGGACGCTGGGTTCGGCAGGGCGGTGCTCCGTCCTGAGTGTCTGTGAACTCCTATCCACCTGGAACAGATATAGTTTGGAATCACCTATTGTGGAATGCACATGAGCAATCACTTGAAGAAGAAAAGACAGTTACCTTTTCCGTAACTGGTCTTCAAGATGTGTTGCTCATGTCTATTCCACATCCTGCCCTCCTTTCCCTCTGTCGGAGTTGTCCGTCAAGAAGGAACTGAGGCTGGGGGGAGTGCGCAGCGCTTTATACCGCACCATGATGGTGCCACTCCAGGGGTCCCCTACGGGTACTGCTAAGGGAAAAACTTCCGGCACCAGTGCACGTGGTGAGCACGTACACCTATTGTGGAATGGACATGAACAACACATCTCAAAGAACACCACTTACGGTTATCAACTTGGTATTACTTAGCACAGTGAGAAAAAGAGATGGTCCATGGCTTGTTTGAAAAAAAAACAAACCAGGGAAATTCCTAAATTCTATTCATGAAATAAAACAACAATCAATAAGAACATGAGATGTGTGTTTTTTTAGTAAGATCTGTATATATAAAAATTAAGTGAGGCTTTCTGTCATCATAATAACCCTGGATAACATAAATTATGACTGAATTAGTATTTTTATTCATAACTGTTTTTTTTTTTTGTTTTTGATGTGTTGACCTCCACAACAGAGTGGCAAAAATAGTGGAACTATTTTTAAAATGTTTTTTAAAATAATTTGTAGCTGTTTTAAATTGTATTTGTTTTTAAAGTAGTTTATTTTGCTCTTGTTTTAAATTCAGGAGGCTGCTTGTTGGGCTTTGAACAATCTGTTTATGTACCAATGCAACCTTCATGAGAAAATTGGAGATGAAGATAAACAGTCAGTAGTAATAACTTGAATTATATGTTGGGGAGCACAGAGATTCAAAACTAATTGTTAGGTCACTTGGGTTAATTAATTTATGGTACTTTGTTTCCCTTTTGTTGCTTTCTAATTCATCAAACAGTGCAGGGCCAGCAGCGATACCTGGGGGAGGGATGCTGCCTGAAGACACTCAGCTTGTTGCTGTTCCCAAAAGATTAGGGGTGGGGGAGGAGTTTCAACCACCTGGTAGCTTGGGAGAAGAAGATGAGGAATAAGCCCCCAAATTAGATGGAAAGCTGAGGTGTCAGGGGCACTACTGGAATCAGGGACGAGAAGCTGGACTTGGGCGAGACGTAGAGAATCTCCTTGTCATCCCCTTCTCAGAGATGCCATGATAGCCAAATTTGAAATACACTTTATTGTATTCTTTTGTGGACCTTGACTCATTTAGACAAAGCTCCCATTAATGTCAGGGAGACAGGAATGTGCAGTTTGCAACTATTTAAAGGGCTTTCTCTTTAACTGTTGCTATAGCAAAACATTAACAACCTGGTATGATCTACAAAGAATAATTTCACTTAATTCTAACATAGATGCCTAAAAATATACTATAACCATTGTAATATGGCCATTGTGTAGTGATTTATTTTTGTGAAAGGTACCCCATACACAGAGAAGTGATGCTAGCCATGCTGATGCATTCCACAGCAAAAGAAGTGTTTCGGGCAGCTGCTAATGCCTTGGCAACTTTATCAGAACAAAATGGTAAGGAAATTTAGTAATAGATTCCCTTGTCTTCACTGTCAGACTTCAGCTATTTATTACAGTAATATTACAGGGTAGTGTTACATAATATCAGGGGTTAGGGTTGGGACAGCTCATGCACTGAAATTTAAGCATGCACATAAGCACTTCCAGGATCATGGCCTTCGTCCTGTTGCTGCTCCTGCCCCTGATAGTCTTGGGTAGAGTGAGACAAGAGATTGGCACCCTAACACTTATTCCCCAGGTGCGATTGCATTATGTTGCCATTAGACCTCCAGGCCATCCCAATACAATTATTTACATATTGAACTGTATAGTACAATATTGTTGTTGCATGTAACAATATCTCTTTCTACATAAACCCAAATCATGCAGATGTATTAGTTACATGTGAGCAAAAAGTTATATATTTGGATATATATATATATATATATATATATCCAAATATATAACTTTTTGCTCACATGTAAAAATAGACTCAATGATAAATCCTGCATCCCATATTTGTTCCCATTAAGCACTTCTAAGATCCTAAGTTTATGGGCTAAGTTGTGCAAATACACTCTACTCTGCTTCAGCCTATACCATTTTCTAGTTTGTATTTATATAAATTTGTAAATAAAGTGTTGGCCTTTCAAAGTCTTACACATATACATAACTTCAAACGAGTGAGACGTCCTATTGACGCCAGTAGGACTACTTGCCTGCTTCAAGTTAGACGATGCACAGATGTTGGCAGGATCACAGCCTAAATTAATATATTCATGTTTGTTTATATAATACTTTCTCATGTTGTAGTAAATATTAGAAAGATTCTGTTGGCAAAAGGAATACATATTAATGCATTGGACATAATGAAGAAACATTCAGACTCCCCTGAAGTGGCTGAAAGTGCCTGCAAAATGCTGAATCGTGTTTTTGAGGGAAGGTAAGATATACTTAGTAATGTGAGGTCATGTGATGTTCTAGTGCAGGTTTTAAAACATATTTAAATAATTGACAGCTAGTTATTTACTTAACATAGAGTGAAAATTTACTGCAGAGTGGAAGTCGCATAGAAACTTCTGAATTTTGTAAGCCCCCAGGGTCAACTGTATAGAGGGGTGGGGTAAAGAGACCACTCCTGAGTCCTTCGAACCCCCTGAACTGCACAATGGATGCCATCAGTAGATGGACTATACGGGCAGCCCATAAGCCACAGTGAATTCCGTGTAGAGTTGGACAAATATTGGACATTTTCACAAACATTAATTCCAGTTGCTAAATTGATTCCCTTTGGTGGTGTTCGTTCCACCTTTATACTCTCTTTCTGCAGATATTCCCACAAATGCATTTATTGTTCAGAAAGTTGTCAGAAACAGAATGTTAGCAGACAACAAATTTAGAACTCCTAGCCATGAGTATCTACACTAGAAACTTGATTCTAAGTGTTACACTTATTCAGTCAAGGAACAGAAATATCCCATGTGCCTGTCAAAACAGCTCAGATTTTGAATGTTAAAGAATTTCAACAAGCTGCATATGAATAAGCTACGAAGAATTATTCACAGAAATTTTGTGTCAAATAATTTCAAGTAATAAATGAAGAATATCACGAACCTTTCTTGGACAATTCACAAAAAGTGAAATTAGTCAAATTTATTGCAAATTACTTATCCAGTTCTTTTTCATCCCTCCAACTATCAGAGTTCTTTTCACATAGCTGATTTGCTCAGGCTTTGTGCTGGGACCACCAATAAGCACCTCATTGATCAACATAGCCTACCTGCTGAGTAGGCTTACTTCTGTGGGAACCATTTCCCTCTACTGCTTTGCTTCACTTAAGGATTTCTAAATGGCCTTAAAGATACTGTAACCTGCTTAGAAATACAATCATGAATTAGGTCACAATCTTGCCAACGCTTTAAGTGTGTGAGTTAGTCTCATTGAAGTCAGTTGGCATGATCATAAGTGTTTCCAGTCTCTAGGCCTTGCATTGCATTCAGTCCCGCAAATTCTGATTCAACTGTCCATATTCACCCAAGCAATCTCATTAGACTTTATATGAACTTATCATTTTACTTTGACATTTTCATTGTTATATCCTTTTTTTAGAAAATGCTAAATTGTCTCATTTGTAAAGTAAAAACCAGCGTATATGTATACAACAATGGAATAAACATTTCTGGGAAAAGAGAAAATAATCCCAACAAGGCACTGTTGCACTGGCAGGCATCAAGATTGCTGTGGTTTAAGAAAGTTGAAAGAATATTACGGCTCTCAGTACTATGAAGCTAAACAAATTTTCAGTTCCTTTTTTTACTTCCCATTTCCTTTTCAGGTCAGGTGACAATAATAAATAGCGTGCAAAGAAAATCAGTGCATGAAATATTTTAACAAGTACAAAATTACAGCTCTGTTTTGGCTGATATGGATATAGAGTTAATCAAAAGTTGATAACAATAGTGCTGATAATTTTCTAATTTATATATATAAATATATAAAATCAAGTCTTAAGTTAGGAATTCTTACAATTAACTAAGTATATTTTTAATATCTTCCCCCCCCCGCTTTTTTTTATTATTCTTTAATCAGAGATGGAGTTCACTCTACTTGAACCAGACTTTTGAAAAGAACCCTCTGCTTTTTCATAAAGAAAATTATTGTAATTCTGTATGGTGATGAAATCTGTTATTTTCTGTTTCAGCATGGTATAATGAATGAATTTGCATGCCCTGTTTTTCCAAACTGCTATAACTGGGAGCCATCGTTTGTCTAGAAACAGTGGAATTAAAAGTGATAGTTGTTCTTCGAGTAGTGTCCCTATGGTTGCTCCACTGTAGGTGTGTCTGCATCCCTGCACTGCTAATCGAAGAAGTTTGGTAGCAGTATCGACTCAGCCCATGCATGCGCTGCTCCTCACCTGCCACAAGGCTAGCCAGTGTGCTCTGTTGAACCCTCCTCAGTTCCTTCTCTACTGCCCTTGGCTAGAGATGGAGTTATAGCTGTCCATTCGTGGATCATTAACTCTTTTAGAATTGCTATTTTTTAGCTTCCCTCAAAGCTTTTGTTTGTTACTTTTTTTTTTTTTTTTTTTTTAGGCATGGTCAAATAAAATACAAAGAAAAGGGCTTGTCTCCCCCAACCCGAGTGTGTGGGGTGGATACCATGGACAAGGATGTGTCCAGCTTGCCCACCTTCAAAAAGTGCCTCAGTTCCAAGGAATCTATCCCAGTGACTGATGAACACTTGCAGTGCGTTTGCTGCCTGGGAGAGAAGCACATTCCACAAAAGTGTGGCTTGTGTCAGCAACTGAAGCCCAGATCCAGAAAGACAGAGCTAAGACTCAAACTCCTACTCGTGGAGTTGGCCATTAAATCCCTGCAATCCCGGCAGGGGCTCTCACCACAACCCTTCAAAGGGAGGTGAACCTGGAGAAATGAGCCACTCACATAAGGTCTCTAAGAAAAGGTCAGTGAGTCCACATAGGGAGTCCCAATCGAGCTGAAAACTGTGTCTGGCTTGATCAGTATCATCAGTACCAATGGCACTGAAGCCATCTAAATCTGGTACCCAGGGAAAGCGTGGTACCAAGCTGACGGAACAAGGTTAGACTGCCTAAAGACCCAATAGGCATGGACAAAGAAGCGCCGGTACTGTGGGAGCGTAAAAACATAGGAGATCCTCTCCGGGGAAGACTCCCTCAGTACAGATGTCGGCACCAGTACCTATCCCAGTGCACCAGGCACCGACAGAACTCACTACTGGGTCCACATTGTCACCCCATCAGTGCAAGCCTCTTGGGATATACAACCATCTCTGGTATCGATGCCATCCACATTGCCAGATTTCCTGTGTGCAACAGATCTTTTGGTATCCGATGCACCAGACTTGCTCCTACTCAGTACTGGGGCCTTGATACAGAGTTCACCTAGAACCCTGGACTTGCCAAAGTCTTCCTGCCTTGCACTGCCCTTCTCATCATCGGAGTTAGAAAGTGAGCAAGAAGACATGGATTCTCACTGCTTTTCTCACCTGCCATATGGGGCTTAGTTTCACTATGGACATCCGACTTATTGTCCCCCTGATCCACAGCCTCCCTGGTTTGGTCAACTGTGGTACCAACTGCCAGGCTCCTACTCATCACAATAGCCATACTAGGACCCTTGGGAGGCTCAGAGACAACAAGCTTCCCATGCCTGTACTGTGGCACACCAGCAAATGAGGAGACACTCTCCTTCAGTCACAGCTTCAAGGGCTTCTGAACCCCCTGAACAGACAAGGAGATGGTAGAGGCTGAGGTGGAGGAGGAAGTAACTCCTCAAGTCCACTTATCATTGTCATCACCAGATGAGACAGTGATGCCCCCTCCGCCATTGATTGTTGATGATTTCAAATTATTCCAGGACTTGGCACAGGAGGTGGCTGAAGCCCTGCAAATACTGTTATAGGAGAACAACAAGGAGTCCGGTGGCACCTTAAAGACTAACAGATTTATTTGGGCATAAGCTTTTGTGGGTAAAAAACCTCACTTCTTCAGATGCAGAAGTGAGGTTTTTTACCCACAAAAGCTTATGCCCAAATAAATCGGTTAGTGTTTAAGGTGCCACTGGACTCCTTGTTGTTTTTGTGTATACAGACTAACATGGCTGCCTCCTTGACACCATGTTATAGGAGGTGACCAAGTCTCACCACAAGCTGATGGACAACATTCCTCCACCTCCTCCAGAGTGGCTCTCCCTATTAAGTAAGCACTCCTGGATCCCAGCAAAGTCATATGGCAGAACCCTGCTTCAGTCCCACCAACATGCAATCAGGTGGACAAAAAGTATTACATGCCAGCAAAGGACACAGAGTTTCTCTTTTCCCATCTGCCCCCTTATTCGATTACTATGGATGTAGTCAACTCTAAGGGCCACCAGCACCAGTTCATATCCACCCCTTATGACTGGGACTGGAAATGCCTTGATCTGTTTGGCAGGAAGGCATATTCCTCAGCCCCCTCCAGTTCCACATAGCAAACTACCAAGCATTGTTGACAAAATATGACTACCAGAACTACACAGAACTCAGTTCCTTTATTGAGGAACTTCCTGATTCTCACAAGGAACAATTGAAGGCCATAGTCAATGAGGGCCAACTGCTCAAACGTCCTTCCAGTCCACACTAGATGTAGCTGACATGGTGGCACACTCGATTTGCACAGCCATTATGATGAGACTGGCTTCATGACTTCATTTATCCGGCTTCCCTAAAGAAGTCCAAACTACAGTGGAGGACCTTATTTTTGAAGGGACAAAGTTATTTGCCAGGAAAACCGACACATTCTTTCACATGTTGAAGGATTCTAGGGCAACTCTTCGATCCCTCAGGATCTATATTCCTGCTTATGAAGTAAAGTACAGCCCTCAGCCACTGTTCAAGTCCCACTCATCACAATACTCTGAAATTTTACGAGATGCAGAGGAAGAAGTCTAGGTTCCCCAGGCGACAGCAGTCGGGTTCTCAATCAACTTCCTCTTAGCCCCCCACCTTGAAGTGGCTGTTCTGATGGGTTGGTTGAGGTGCTAGTATAACATTCTCCTCAATATCTCCTCACTAACCCCACCTATCCCTTTGGAGACCATCTAACCTCGTTCTGAAGCATCTAGGAATGGATAACCTCTGACAAATGGATGCTGGAAATATCCAAGATGGATATGCCATCCATTTCTCCTCCCTCCCCCCTCCCAAACACCTTTCCCCATCCCTCTTCAGGGACCCTTCTAACGAGGGTCTGTTACATCAAGAGATAAGCCATCTCCTTAGTGTAGGAGCCAGAGAGCCCGTGCCCATACATCTAAGAGGCAAAGGCTTCTATTCTTGCTATGTCCTAATACCAAAGAAAAAGGGAGGTTGGAGACCCATACTGGACCTCAGAGTGCTCAGAGTGACAATCTTCATATATCTATCAATGATTATTCCAACATTAGAGAAAGAAGATTGATTTTCTGCCCTCAACCTCCAAGATGTGTACTTCCACATTTCCATCATACTGAGTCACAGATGTTACCATAGGGTCACGCAAGGCCAAGACAACTACCAGTGTAGAGTACTCCCTTTTGGCCTCTTGTTGGCCCCCAGGTTATTCTCCAAAGTCTTCCTGGTAGTGGCAGCTCACTTGCGCTCTCAGGGAATCATGATTTATCCTTACCTCAATGACTGCCTTCTCAGTTCCTTTGCCAAAGCCCATCAAGTCACCCAGACAACACTGAATCTGTATCAGAATCTGGGCCTACAAATAAACATTAACACAGGTACAAGACTAGAATTCATAGGAGCTGACCTCAACTCCATCCAGGCAAATGTGTTCCTCCCACCACACAGATTCCTCAGCCTATCCACGCTATTAGAGACAATACAGTCCAGCTCCCAAATTTTGGCCAGACACTGCCTCCAGCTCCCAGGGCATTTGGCTGCAGGCACATTGGTCATAGCTCAACAAGGTCAAGTAACCCTCGTGGAAAGACCCAGTAAACATATGTATGGGGATCCCATTTGTTCAGCCTCCCCCATTTACTCCTGACCACCAGTGCATCCCTCATATGATGGGGTGCACATCTCAGTGGTTTCATGGTGCAGGACAAATGGTCGCCATCTGAAACATGCCTTCACATCAACCTCCTCAAACTCAGAGAGGTCAGAAATTTGTGTGCTCACTTCTTCCTGCTGATCAAAGACACGCACACAAAAGTCATGATGGACAGTGTGGCCTGCATGTATTACATAAACTGTCAGGGAGGTGCCTGATCACACTCACTGTCTATGGAAGCGCTAAAGTTATGGGACTGGTGCATTTCCCACAATGTCATGTCGTCATCAGCGGCCTACCTCCCAGGAATACACAACAGTGGACATCATCAGCCGCAAGTTCTCACACTACCATGAATGGGATATGCATTTAGTGGTCCTACGTGACATATTCCAGCAATGGGGGACGCTGACAGTAGACCTGTTCGCTACTTACCAGAACAAGAAATGTCCTCAGCACTGCTCCAGAGCAGGGGTTGGATGACACTCCATGAGGGATGCTCTCTTCGTCCCATGGGACAAGGGTCTTCCTTACACCTTTCCCCCATTCCCTATAATTCTGAAAGTCCTGTTGAAAGTGAAAAGAGAGAAAGCAATCATCATATGGATTGCTCCACCTGGACCAGGCAGACGTGGTACCCTTACCTGTCACAGCGGACACTATGACCATTGATGACTCTTCCAGTCACTCCATATCTGTTATTGCAGAATGAGGGACGCACTCTCCATCCCAACCTGCAGATTCTGCGACTCAAAGCCTGGCTCCTTCGTGGTGTTAGCACATAGAGACATCTTGCTCTGAGGAGGTACTGGAGGTGCTATTACACAGCAGGGCTGCCCGGGGAGGGGCAAGTGGGCAATTTGCCCCGGGCCCTGCAGGGGCCCCCATGAGACTATAGTATTCTATAGTATTGCAACTTTTTATATGGAAGGGGCCCCCGAAATTGCTTTGCCCTGGGCCCCCTGAATCCTCTGGGCAGCCCTGTTACACAGTAGGAAAGGACTGACTAGACCACCATTTGAAACCATGGCCACTTGTTTATTAACTCACCTTTCAATGAAGACAGCGTTCCTGATTGCCATTACCTCAGCAAGGGTAGGGAAGACAGTGGCCCTGATGATGCATCCCCCACCCCCTTTCACTGTGTTCTTCCCTGGCAAAATCACTCTTCAGCCGCATCAAAAGTTCACTCCCAAGGTGACTTCCACCTTTCATATGAATCAGTTTTATTCAACTGTCAACCTTTTATCCTAAACCTCATCAGAATCAGGGCCAGCTCTAGGCACCAGCCCAGCAAGCAGGTGCTTGGGCGGCCAATGGAGAGGGGCAGCACGTCCGGCTCTTCGGCGGCAATTTGGCGGCGGGTCCCTCTCTTCCTCTCGGAGCGAAGGACCAGCTGCCAAATTGCCGCCGAAGACTGATGCGGCATCGGTAGTGCCACAGATCTTTTTGCTGCTTGGGGCGGCAAAAACCCTGGAGCCGGCCCTGATCGGGATAATAGGGAAGCCATCCTCCATATGCTCGATGTGAGGTGAGCCCCGGCCTTCTATTTGGACAGAACAAGAGCTTTCAGAAAATCTCAGAGACTCTTCCTTTCCATTGCAGATGGGTCAAAAGGTACCACAATTTCAGCTCAAAGATTCTCCAAATGGGTCTTGAACTGTATCAAGCTCTGTTACCAGATACATAATGTAGCACCCCCGTCTTCAGTACACACACATTCTACGAGATCAGTCTCCTCTTCTGTTGCCTTCTCCAAGGATGTCCCTATATCAGAAATCTGCAGCGCAGCTACCTGGGCATCTGCACACACCTTTGCAGAACATTATGCCATCCTGGGAAACTGCAGATGCCAGCTTTGGTGCCACGGTGCTATCATCTATAACAGTCTCAGTTCTGAAGACCCAGCCTCCAGTGGTGGGAGTCACCTACAGTGGAGCACCATAGGGACACTACTCAAAGAAGTAGTAGTTACTTGTGCAGTAACTATGGTTCTTTGAGATGTATCTCTGCGTGCTCCACGACCCACCCTCCTTCTCTGTACTTTGGAGTGCTTGCCATTGACTCTGTGGTAGAGAAGGAACTGAGGAGGGTTCACCTGCGCACGCTGGCCAGCCTCATGGCAGGCAAGGAGCAGCACATGCGCTGGGTGAATGGACACTGCTACCAAAGATCTCTGATTAGCAGCACAGGGACACAGACACATCTTGAGGACCCATCGTTACTGCATTACTGCACAAGGCGAGTAACTTCCTCATCTTGCTGATCAAGTATTATCTCTTATTTCCTTATTACATAAATGTTGATGTGCTGCACAACTATATTTACATATGAATGAGTCATATGCAATCACATTAAGTAATTTTAATTGGAAAGAAAGTGCATGTTCATTTACTTAATTTAATGATCCCCAAAGTTCTTCAGTCGTGCCCCTGACCTGGTCAGCGCCACCCCAGGAACTGTTGTCGAGAACAGGACCAGAACTGCTGTCAGGAGCTGGGGGGCCAGAAGGCCGGGGCAGACTGGGGCTGGGTTGTGCACTCTCCCTGCCCCCAACGAGCCCCATTGCCCCCAAAAAATACTTCCCTCACACCCATTTAGGGGGGCATGCCCCACAGTTTGGGAACCACTGACCTAATTGTGTAATAGAAACATTTTAAAGGAAATATTGCTATGAAAGAGTGAAATTTAGAAAACCCTAAGGATAGCAGCCTTAGCATGTGTTTAGGTGCTATTTTTTACCACTTTAAAAGTAATGAAAAAATATTAAAATGAAGGAGAATGCCCTCAAAAGCTAATTAGAGGCTTTGTTGCTACCCATTTTGGAATGCCAGTAAACTGAGCTAGAGTTTGTTTTTTTTATCTTAATAAATGCAGTTTTAATACATCAAAAGCTGACATGACAGATTGCAGAAATGAACAGAAACAAGCTTCTGTCACTTCATGAACAGTTTATGGAAATTATGAAGCAAACAGAGGGAGTGAGATCACATGTCCTTTCTTGCATCTCAAGCAGAGTTTTAAAGTGGTACATATGAAATGTACGCTTCACAGTAACACGCTCTGTTATTAGTATGTTGTTAGTCTGCACTGCATAGAAAACTTCTGAATGTTCCAAGATTGAAATAATTACATTTAGTATTATAATAGAGATTAAAAGCATGAAAATACTGTACAAGAAAACTACAATAGCTGAATTTGTTTGCTAGTTAAAACTGAGAAGATTAGTGCAGACTCACATACTGCTGTTTACCAAACTAAAACTAATGCATTTCTAAATTGTATGTTTATTAATTCTGTAAATGCATGTTTACTCTTAGTTTCCCGCATCTGGACATAGTGATAGTAGTTGCATCAGAAGTCATAAAGGCCATGCGGAAACATGAAAAGGTGCCAACTGTACAGCTGGAGGCCCTTCGAGTCATTTTACCTTTTATGGTCCCTGGTAAGTCATCCAAGGAAAATAGTTGACGTTATACATCAAATAGGAGAATATAAATAAGAAGGCTGTTTTCTGATCTTTCTTAAAATAGTTAATCATCCATTCTGTAGTGGAACTTCGTATCAGTAATTTTTACTTAAAGCTCCATAATTAAAGGAGAACTTTTATGAAAAGGGTAGAAACATAGCTAAAGGTGGAAGAAAAAGCTTGGCAAACATTGAACATATTGGGCCAAATTCATCACTGCTGAAACTCTATTGACTTCTCCAATGATGGACTTACACCAGTGATGAATTTGGTCCATTGCTGCTTCCCTTGATACTACGTATAGACTTAGGGACTATGGATCCATTGCCATGACTTTATACCTTAGTTATTGGAAGTTCCATTAGTGATAGACAAAAAATAACAAACTTTATTTCAAATTGGATATACTAGCAGAAGGTATTGCTTCAGTTTATTGTCATATAGAACAGTAACTGGATCTCACACACCAAGCAGTGGGGACAATGACTTCAAGATTAGAAACATATTAGCTCTTGTCTACAGCAAATAGTTGTGAGGCCAAACTAGATGATTTAGGAAATCCATTCCAAAGAAACACCTTACAGGCAATCTGCAGTAGGAAAAAAAATGTGTGTTCCCTTTGTTCTTTATTGTGTAGAAACAGAAGGACAAGGTTAGAGAAGATTCTTGTTTTGTTACTTTAGCATTTTTTTAAATCAAGAATATGAAGTCTTATCTTCTTTGTTTTTGCTGACAGTCTCATTGGAATACTAAAGATCTGCAGGGGGAGCTTTCTCAGTCTTAACTGAAGAGACGGGGAATCCTTTTGAAGACAGCATTTCTTGCAAGTGTTTGTCAGAAGTTTTGGTTAAATGAATATTGACAAAAACAAACCATTTTAAACAGTTTGATTAAAATGCAGGTTTTTCTTACAAGCTGAGATTTTAGTTTCTTGTCCCTTGTAATATCATTGTATTATTTTTCCATTCATTCAATGAGTCCTTGAGCAAAATCAGGAGATTTGAGACTTGATATTCAACTTTAACAAGCAAGCAGGAGAAATTCTTTTTTTGCTAAAATCTCGTGAGCCTTTGTCCATCATAATGAAGCCAAAAAAGAGACACATTTTTTTCCCTTTGACTGTTGCCCTAGTTGGCATTTGAAGGTTAATACGTGAAGAAAGTTAGTCGTTTATAGAAAAAAATAATCAGTACATTCTTGAATCCTGAAGAGTCTTTTACATGATCTCTAGTTACTTTCTGTAGTGCCACTTTGCGCTGAGTGCTGATTACTACCAAAATGTTAAAAGAGCAGAACATGGTCCTATTAGTTTATATGTGCACAATTTCCATTGATGTTATCTGTGGATATATTTTGGTTTCTAATCTGCTGCCAATAGAAAGGTCTAGTAGTAGTCTAGTAGTCCTTCTAAGTGTTTTCCTTCCAAGAAAATCCTAAAGGCATTTAAAGTAAGTAGTATGGACACTAAGAAACAGAGCTCCATTAAGTAAGTAATTTCTTCCTAGATTTTGAACTGAAAGTGAAAAACAAAACTGAATTTTTCATTTCTCTTGACTCTGCTGTTGACTGGAGCCCTACATGGTTCTCTGTATGATTAGACTTCATCCCCACTCATAGAAAAATACGTGATCTTTCTATATTCCATCTGATTTTACTAGGTTTGAGGTTAATTGGGATTCAGCTTATGAATGATTAACATATATTGTACAAGTTCACATGCAAAATCCCACCAATTAGCTGCAACCAAAATTCTTTGGAGTGAGTATTTGTTTCATAATAATCAACATGGGGAAATTGAGTTTTAATGCCATGGGCTCTTGGTAACTCTGGTCTGTGATGTTACAGAAGTGTGAAAACAGTGGGAAACTAAAATTAGGTTGTCATGGGGTTCACTCACTACTGGTGGCACATCTTCCTGGAGATTAGCTCTGGCTAGGTGTTGCACCCTCCACCGACAGTGTCTCTCCCATCATCCCCTTGGCCTGCAGACCCCTCTCACTCCAAGAACTGCAGCCTCCTCTTCATGACTTAGCCCTCTGGCCGGGTCACCATACATGTGCCCCCTCTTCTGGGGTATCAAAGTCCCTGTTGACAAATGGGCTTAGGCAGTTTTTCTACTCACTACCCCACCAATGCCGCTTCAGCAGCTGGTAGGGGGACATAGGCCCACCCTCTTCTCTGGGTCCTGGCTCAGAAGTCCTCTCATCAGCAGCCAAAGTTTGACCTACCCCATCCCTCTCTGCTCTTCTCCCTGAGCCTTCCCATTCTCTCTGCTCTTCCCCTTCTTTGGGCTTTCCAAGCCATGCTCCGCCCTCCCAGGGAGTAACTGTAGGCTTCTTGCCTCTAGTCCCAGATACACTTCCCTTCTCCCAGGGAGTGACTGCAGACTACTTCCTTACAGTTCTCTTCTGCTCCTCAGCTTCTGGGTTTTATACAGGCACCCCCTGTTCCTGTCCAGCTGAGCCTCATTTAATCAACCCCTGCTCCATGGCTTCTCCTCCAGGTGCAGACTGTAGGTTAATTGGGCCTAATTTACCCTCTCAGGGTCAGTGTGGGGAGTACACCCAATCCCACAGGTCTCATGACTTATGTGTAAATAACTTTGCATCAGTTTGATTGCAGTACTGATTTTACAAAGAAAATGTGAAAATTGTTTTCCTGAAGAAGTGTTTTTCTGTGTGCTACAGGTGCCATGAAAGAACGGCAAAATGGTTCTTCAGGAGCAGTGGGAGATGCTGACTTGATGCTTACCTTAAAAGTAATTAAAAACCAGTGTTTGTTGGAGGGGACTCACAAACTAGTGCTTGATGCTTTGAACAGGGTATGGTTAAAATCTTTCTCCTAATAAATTTGCTTGGTATTTTACAGTTGCAATTAATGACTTTTATTTATAACTTTGAATGCAATGAAATCATTTTCCAGTGGATTTGATAAACTTTACCTTCGATTATCTTTCATACACGTTTTCATCTGCATTATTATTTTTTTCTTACTCTGATTTATTCTGGAATATGCCAGAGAAGTTCATCTTTGATGCAGTAATTCTAGTGGATATTTATTAGAAAACTTAATTTTTCTTAGACATTCAATTCATTTGCAGTTGTTTATGATAATATTTTAAATGTTAAAGATGGTTTTATGCAGAAATAATGAATATCCTGCATAAGCTAGAAGTTACTGTATTTTGCACAGAAAAACCTGCAACTGTTCTCTTAATGTGATTTACCTAAAACTGGTAAATATGAATACAAATTTCTTGGATTCCAATAGAACAGTGTTTCTCAAGCTATTCCATACCAAACAGAACTGCCTGGGACTGCTTGACCCTGTAGCCATTGGGAAGAGCAGGATAGTTACAACCTCATGAGAAGAAACCTGGAGAGCAAGAGGCACCTGCAAGCAGGTCCCAGCAAGATAGGGAGACAGAAAACAAAATGCTGGGCCACTGACTGCAGCAAAATAGCAGTTCTATGGCAAAAATGCTGAATTATGTGGCATATTGGAAAAATGCCAAATCCCATGGCTCATCGAATCCATATGGCTGTGATTGAGATGAATGAGGCAGTTCACACACCTCTGAGAGCAGTTTCTCTCAACATTTTCGGGTTGGTGACTCCCTAGTGAAGTCAAAATTTTTATAACCCTCTTATATTTATTATAGAAGTAGTCACAGTATACAATGTATCAGTGCTAGCAATGATAAAACTACACCTCTACCCCGATATAACAAGACCTGATATAACACGAATTCGGATATAACGCAGTAAAGCAGTGCTCCGGGGGAGCGGGGTTGCGCACTCCGGCGGATCAAAGCAAGTTCGATATAACGCAGTTTCACCTGCAACACGGTAAGATTTTTTGGCTCCCCAGGATAGCGTTATATCGGGGTAGAGGTGTATGTAATTTATGTTGTTGTCTGTGTTTCAAGGGGTTGAATGAGAATACTTGACCTTGAAGGGTAAGGGTGTGCAGGGAGTAAGAAGTGAGATTTTCTTTCCTTTAAACTAATACAATTTTTAATACCTTGTGATCCCTCCTTGTGACACTCTGTACCTCGGGGGAACACCCTACACCCCCATGTTCATCTTTATGAAATGATTGTGTGGTATCCAATGCAAAGTTTGTCATCTTGGGTGTCTTCAAAAGGCTCATAATGCACTGAGCATGATTGTTATAGTCTTTGTTACAGTAATGTTATAGTAATGAGGCTGAAAATGTATCCTCATGGCTTAAAGCAAGCCTATGCAAAAACTCTCCAAGAGCAGAGAGGCAGTTCACACCTCGTCAGGCCATGGTTGGGACAAACCCAGCCTAGCCTCACAGGAACAATGGACACTGTCTTACACAGCAACAAAAGAATCTGTTAGACCCTTGAGGGAGTCACCTCCTTCCTTTGGGCAGTTTGGGACTGCAATGAGGTAATGCTCACCTGACTTTGAAGGGTGCGGAAGGTGTGTGGCGGGGGGGCAAAGCCAGGAGGAAAGAAAGGACATGATAAAAGGGAGAGACATTTTGCCACGCGCTCTCTCTCTCCCGCCTACATCTACAGACACCACCACCACCACCAAGCAACTGAACCACTGATCAAAGGGGAGAGCCTGGCTGAAGGGCCAGCCTGTGGTGAGAAGCATCTAAGTTAAGATCAGCTTAGAATGCGTTTTGCTTTTATTTCATTTGACCAAATCTGACATGTTATGCTTTGACTTATAATCATTTAAATCTACCTTTATAGCTAATAAATCTGTTTATTTTACCTGAAGCAGTGCATTTGGTTTGCAGTGTGTCAGACTCCCCTTGGGAGAACAAGCCTGGTACATATCAATTTCTTCGTTAAATTGACTTACGTAAGCTTGCAGTGTCCAGTGGGCATAACTGGACACTGCAAGACTGAGTTCTCAGGGTCTGGCTGGGACTGGAGATATTGGCTAGGGTCATTCGCTTGCAAGTAGCTGGGAGCAGCTTACATGCCAGAGGCTGTGCATGAACAGCCCAGGAGTGGGGGCTCTCACAGCAGAGCAGGGTAAGGCTGGTTCCCAGAGTCAAGGATTGGAGTGACCTAGCAGATCACCAGTCCAGACAACACCAGAGGGGAACGTCACACCCCTTAATGCCTTTTGTGATATTTATGTGGGGGTCACAACCCACCGGTCAAGAAAAACACTATCTTGGAACTATTGCAAATTCAGGAAGGCATCATTGCATCAGTTTGTGCTTGGTTCACATTAATGAAAGGATAAGAAAAGGATAAAGAGGGAAAATGGTCATAACCCCCTTGAGATCTTTTTGTAACTCCCCAGGGAATATGTTGTGAAGCCCTGCAGCAGGAAAACTGGCTGGTACTTTGTCTTCAGGTTACAAATGTAAATGAAGGGAAACAGGGAAAAATGGCTACAAATAACCTAACATTTATTGCATAACTGAACAAAAGATTAGATATTTTTGAAGTCTTATGTGCCTGTTAGGCTTAGCCCCTAGGCATATCTTCCTTCATGTCAAATAACCCAGATGATTCTGACCTTTGAATTATTAGGAAAATACTTTCCAAAGCCTCACATGTTTTTGAGCCATTTGTCTTGTGTTTCACAGAGGCTTGGTTTTTGTTCTGTTTTTTTGACAATGGGGAAAGTGCATTTTTTTGCTCTTCTTATACTCAAAATGACTGAATAGTTTTTGCTCAAACTTTCAAAAAATATTCACCTTTACAAGATTTCAGCCTGAAAGGTGAATATTGTGGAAAGTTATGAACCGCGCGGTATAATGGAAAAGTTTATGCAAATTTAATTGCAATGATTACTCTCATAACAGCTACAGTTTTACACCTTTTGAGAAAAAAACAGACAAGCAACTTTCCTTATCACGTTGAGTAGCAGAGAAAAAATCTGACCTTATTTTGTATTAATTTCTCTTTTAGTTTATTAGAAATCCTGGCATTCAGAAATGTGGATTAAAAATACTTTCTTCTGTAGTGGAGTGTTCAGGTGCACTACAAATGTTATCCCAGCAAGGAGCCACAGACACCGTCCTTCACACACTACAGATGTATCCAGATGATCAAGGTACATAGGAAGATTTCTTGTGACTTAAATGTGAATTTTGTAATAGCCTACATCATATTATAAATATAACATACTAAATTTGTTTCTTTAATTCTGAACCAGTAATTAATATTAATAATCTTTTTTCCTAGAAATACAGTGCTTAGGTTTGAGTCTTCTAGGATCTTTGATTACAAGAAAGAGTTTGTGTATCGCATCTATGCATGTGCTGGCAACAGTTCTGGTTTCTACTTTACGACGATTTAAGGAGGTCGTTGAAATACAGATACACGTATGTGATATGTTTGAGTGTAAAGATGAGAATGAATGAAAGAAAATGGGAACAGGTTTATTTTTAAAAACTTTATTTCATATGTAAATTTGAAATATCTGTTTCTGATTTTTTGTGTGTTCGTACAGTGCCTAGCACAATAGGAACATGGTCTATGACTAAGGCTCTTAGTTACTACAGTAATACAAATAATGATAGAATTACTATAAAGCTGAGCAAGTGAACACTTAAAATTAAATCAAACTGTTGAGGTTCCCATAGTGATGGCTGTCTCAGAAGGCATGAATATAGTTCAGAATATGCATCCATAAGTATGGATGCTTACCTGAACGTATATGATCTGCAAAACTGAAATAGAAATCCCCTGATAACAATCTGTCACTCTATCAATCATCATTTTATAATGTACCCATCATAGTTGTATCTGAGCAGCTTTTATGAAAAGTAAACACAAAATGTGTGTCTTTCAGCCCTGTCATCAGCAACAAGCTTTAAGTTATTGATGAGATTTTTTTTTTTAAATTTTGTGTGTGAATGCCATTGTACTTGAGAAGGTTAATACAGTTTATTGAATAGATGGGTTTTGCATATAGTTTTGAACATGGTGAGGGTGGTACTCGTTTTTATTTTGTCAGGCAATGAGGTCATTAGCTTTTTTTCTGGCTCCTGTAGATGTGAGGCTTTCCCTGCTTGTCATCAGCTTTATTTTTCTAGTGGAATGAAGCCATCATGTGAGGTCACTTTCTTCTGAGTCCCACTACTTCTGTTTTAGCTCAGGCTAGAAATATCATATCCATGGCCGTCTTTCACAGATTTTTGGCTTTTCCCTTTCAGGTTTAACTTTGTGCCCAGTACAGAAATGGAGAAAAATGAAAAAAATAATGTTTGGGGGAGGAAATTACTCAAATAGTATTTAGTCACAATGAGTTTTGAACAAAGGTTCTTGTCTATCACTCAGTTTACCCATTTCTAGTTAATAGCCTCAAATTTTACAAATAGAGTTGTTGGGGTTTTCTCTTTAATTTCTAGATTTACTATAAGTATTTTAGCAAACTGGTGTTTCAAACTGAACATTATGGAGCAGGCATGCAGGCTGTGTGGTGTGAGCACTTCAATATCTGATAGGGGGCATCTTCACCCACCCCATATGGGGTAACTTGTGTCCTCTGGGCATTAGTAAGAAGCAGTCTTGCTATTTCTGAGCACAGGAGCCGTCATTGTGTCTGTCCCTTGCACTGAAAATGCAAAAGGGAGGGGAAAGGTCTTCCTTTTTTCTCTCCTATGTATTTGTTCTATAGCTAGGCACTATCTCAACCTATGAAGACATGTATAACTTTGTTCATGCTAAGAATTAATTCAAATTATGTTCTGTTTTATTTTCTTTCTTCTATCTATGAATGATAGTTTGGAGGGAGAATATGTATATATATAGGGGTAATCTGGAAATTAAGGTTTTCAGCAAAAGTAGTGTTTCAATGCTGGGCCTAAAATGTTAACAATGTTTGTTTATTTTTACATAAAGTTAGGTAATTTCAGTTTATAACAGTGGACCTGGTAATGCACCAGGCCCAATGCTAGTTTTTCAAAACATCAACCAGTAGCTGCCACTAACTTACATAAGTGGGTCAAACTAACCGAGACTAAACTGCAACTGAGGGTATATGTACATGGCAGCAGGGAGGTGTGATTGAAGCACATCTGGGCATGCCAAAGCTAGCTTTGATCTAGCTAGCTCACTAAAAATAGCAGTGAAGCACAGGCAGCAGCATGGGTTAGCTAACCAAGTGCAAGGGCATCCAGGACCTTGGGTACATGCTCGTGCAGCTAGCCTGTGCAGTTACCCACACCACCAGTTTCATTGCTATTTTTAGAAAGCTAGCTGCTCCGGGTATGCCCGTGCATGCCTTAATGGCTTAATCAGACCTCCTGACTGTGGTGTAGAAATACTCTTAAGTCTAAAAGTGGTTCGATGCTCAGACCTTCTGCTATGTTCTGATCCACCTTGCAGTCCAATATGATTACATGTCTAAAAACTAAAACAAAAGATACCAAAAGGGTATATCTATTTTACTAATATATTTATTTTTGTTAATTCTGTAACACGTGGTATCTGACTTCCATCATTTTAAAATCTGATATTTTTTAAATGTACATTTGTTGTTGATCACAGCATTTTGTTAATTGTAGGGCTTTCACATGATCTTGACAATCCTTGACTTGTCACCTTGTTTTGCAAAGCTGCTGATATATGAATCATTTGACACAGTCATTTTTTATCAAATGTCCACGTGTTTCACTGAACAAAGAGACCAGCAGGTATCTTCTCTCTTTCAATCACTCTACATCCAGATGTTCTGAAATTTTCTGAAGTTTGCTACCTTCATTTCAATAATTTCTCTTCCCATTCAGTTTCAAAGCTTTTGCTGTAAATGCTTTGGTAAAATAGCCAACAATGATGATTTAAAAAACATGATGTTGGAGAAAGCATGTGCTGAGTACAATAGCATTATGGCTGAATGTTTACTTTTACTGGGAGCTGATGTTAATAAGAACACAAAGACAAGCTCTTTAATCTATCAGGTAGGTTCTTGAAAATGTAGATCGTTATATTGGTTTGAAAGATGTCACTTTTTTGGATGATTTTAATTTGTCTGGATGTGTGTGCCTGCATGATCAAGATTAACTGTCGTTAGACCCAATCCTGCAGTGTTCTGAGCATCCTGCACAGAAAAGTTTCAAAGGGGCTTGGTGACTGAGGTACACCTAGTGTTAACCTGCAAGGCATAGTAAGGGCTGGCATAGCCCAGAGGAAATACGTTGTTGGGCTAACTGACCAGAAGTGTCAGGGAGCTGACACTCAGTTAAGCACAAGCAAGTCTCCCTCTCTCAGGAAGCACAAGGGTAAAAAGGTGACTCTCAATCCTGGGTATCCCAAGAAGCGTCACACCGTTGACTTCAGATTGCAGCAAGCAAATCACAAATTATCCATCATTTTCATTGGTATAACCAACCAATTACGTGTACTCATGCCAAAATATATGGCATTTGCCACATGTTTTGGAGGTATCCATTACAAGTAGGCAGCCTAGGGGGCTTGATGAACTTCACTTGGGCAGATTTAGAAATCTCAGCCTTGATGTTTAGGAAATTCTGTGTTACAGTTCATCCCAGGACACCATACTGAGAATATGGAGAAACAGTAGTTGAAACAACTCTTGTTAAAATCTAAGCTGCTGTTTTACACACATTTTATTCATTTCTTCTGTAATAGGTTTGTGAGAAAGGAAGCAATCCTGAGCTGGTGGAACTGCTATTAACTAGTGGTGCTCGAGAACAGGATATTCGGAGTGCTTTAACAGTCAGCATAAAGAAAGGAGATAGCCAAATCATCAGCTTGCTCTTAAGGAAGCTTAGCCTGGATGTAGCCAACAGCAGTATATGTCTTGGAGGATTTTGTATGGGGAGAATTGAACCTTCCTGGCTCAGCCCTTTGTTCCCAAATAAACTTACTCCTATAAGACAACAAACAAGTACGTGTATATAGAATTTGTTATATTAAAATGTGATAAACCCTCCTAATGATGTTTTACAAACCTTCAGAAAGAGTTTTAAAATTGAAATACAGTGTTAGAGAGCCTGTTCCGTAGATTGTGTAAATCAGCATAGCCCATTTGGTTCTGAAATGGCCCCTAAACTTTAAAAATAAAAAAATCAAGTCTTTATAGTAATTTTAATCTTCATGAATTTACTGAAGAACATGCCACTTCATTGGTGTCTTAGATGCAGGTTCTGCATTGGCAAGAATGGTGCTCAGATACCAAATGAAGAGTTTTTCAGAAGACAGATCAAGATCCAGTTCTGATGTAACTTCCTCTGAAGATGTACTGGATAAAAGTGATGATTGTACATGCATGGCTGAGCCATTAGTAGACAGTGTTTTTTGCTTCAGTGATGACACCAATAGTGAAGGTACATATACTCTAGCAATTTTGTCTCCTCTTCACAATGCTGGTCTAGAATTTGGGATGCAAATTCAATTTAAAGTATTTTGGCAACTATTGGACCATAAAGTAATAAATAAATAAGTAAAGTATATACCCTGATTTATTTCTTTTAAGGTAGAACACTTTGTGTATAACGGTAGGATATTTTTATTTAAGCCTTTGTGTATATGTGGAAAACAGTGGCAGGTAAATGTATGTGTCTTCAAAACACAAAACTAAGGTTCTTAGGTTTTAGGTTATTCACTTAATTTATTTTCTATCATTTCATTGGCTCAAAT
Source organism: Mauremys mutica (assembly GCF_020497125.1). NCBI lineage: Eukaryota > Metazoa > Chordata > Testudines > Geoemydidae > Mauremys > Mauremys mutica. The sequence goes on along the minus strand of NC_059072.1, from coordinate 30,049,795 downwards.
GAACTCGCACTGAAAAACAATAAAGGACCAAAACATCATATTGCCTGGGAGAAAACACTTTTCATAAAACAGGTCAGATATAAATTGACTATCAGTCCTCATCCTCAAAGAAACCTGCAGAACATCTTCAAAAGATGAGCCTAGGAGCTTAATTTTATAACTTTTTGCTAGACACTAAAAATTGTGGTCTTAATAAAGACATTGGATTTATGGCTTATTACAGTTTATTACTCTTTTTTGTCTTACGACTGGAGGGGTGTTAATGGCCACTTCACCTCAAATGGTCTCTTAAGAATATGTGTTCACTACTTATGCTAAACAATTTATTCCACCCTGTATTTAGCTGTGACACTCTGAGGGCTTGGCTACACTTGAAAGTTGCAGCGCTGGGAGTTACAGCGCTGGTCGTGCAGCTGTGTAGGGACAGCGCTGGTGTGTGGCCACACTCACAGCTACCAGCGCTGCAGTGTGGCCACATTTGCAGCATTTGCAGCGCTGTTGGGAGCAGTGCATTATGGGCAGCTATCCCAGCGTTCAAGTGGCAGCAACGTGCTTTTCAAAAGAGGTGGGTGGGGTGGTGTGTAGTGTGACAGGGAGCGGGGGAGAGAGAGAGAGTGGATTTTTGGAGCCAACACTGTATGTTAGCTTCCTGACTTGCAAAATCAGAAAATGTTCCCGACCCCTTAATCTTAACTCTTAACTGCAAACAGCCTGCATCCAATGGACTCCCGTTCTCCCCTCTGCCCCCGCTGTTCCTCGTCAAGCAAACACTCAACCCCTGTGAATGAGACAGGCAGGGGGTTTTCTCATTTGATTGTTCACAGTCAGGTACAGATTGATCACAGCAAACAGGAGCTGTGTTTGTTTTTTAGATAAGCAGCTGCCTGTGCTCCGGAGCGCCACGGAGCTCCGAGTTCACAACAAAACAAAGAGAGGCTGCATAACAAAACAAAGAGAGTAATTTAGTTAAAAGCATTCTGGGATATTTCCTAATACCCTGGAGGCCAATAATAGCGCTGGTGTGTGGCCACACTTGACGAGCAGCGCTGGATCACCAGTGCTGCACTCGTTATACCCCAAGCAGACCAGGTGTACAGCCAGCGCTGCAGCCAGGGAGTTGCAGCGCTGGATGTCCCTTGCAGGTGTGGACAGTTACTAATTGCAGCGCTGGAAAGCCTCCACCAGCGCTGCAACTTTCAAGTGTAGCCAAGCCCTGAGTACCTTTTTCCAGACCTGAAGAAAAGCTCTGTGTAGCTCAAAAGCTTGTCTTTTTCACAAATAGAAGTTGGTCCAATAAAAGATACCTCACTCACCTTCTCTATTAAAAAAAAATTAGTCTTTATCACATCTTCAGAAAACTTAACTTAAATTCCATGGCTTCATCTTCAACATACAATCTTTCCCGACAGTAATTATAGTAAATGTTAATGTCATTAAATAGTTACAACAGAATTTTTGCATTGCATTCAGTGACTAATAAAATTGGCTAGACAATCAGATTTTTTGCTTTAATGCCAGTTATTTTTTGAAAATCTTGAAAAACTAAAACCGTTGCTCAAGACTTAAAATTTTAACATCTTTGTGGAATCAGAAAAGTCTGACTTGTTGATATTTTTGTAATCTATTTTGTTTTTTTCTATTGCATCATTCGGCATCATTTTTCATTACTGTAGCATTGTTTTCCAGAAGTATGTATGCTAGTAGATACCGTTAGTTGCCCCATATAGCAAAGCTCGTATTCATTTGTAAATTGTGGTGAACAACATGAATTCTTCCAACAGGGTGGTCTTAAGACTTTAGAGACTCATTCTTTGTGGAGGGGGAGATAGGCATGAGGCACACAGATCTCCTACCTCCACTTCACACCTCCAGCAAATAGGAGAGAATAAGACTGAATGGGGCCCAGATATATGAAACCACAGAAGCCACTCAGACATTTCCCATTAAACAATGATGGGAGGGAGAATTTATATTCACAATACCATTAATTATTATTTGTATTAGCATTTTGTTTTGTGAGTTAATATGTAAAAAGTATCTAATAGCACCAAATATTGTTGTGTAGTGTAACTTTCCATCCAAGGTGGGAAGAAACCCAGGAGCTTCCCATCCAGCCTTCCCTCTTAATAGCTAAAGGAATTTAGGAGTCTCTCTGTCTCCCTCCTTTGCCAGTCAGGGCTGAGAAAGCCATTGGACCTTTTTTCGTTCATCTCATTCACCCTCCCACCATCTCTCACCTTCTCATCCGAAGGCCAAAAGGGGCCAGATGCCTTTTTTTTCTTTTACCCTCTCATGCAGTGATGGCAAGTTGAAGGGACTTCACTCTTCCTCTCCTTCCTGTTCAAGAAGGCACCTCCCTTCCTTCCCTCCCAGCTTCAGGTGCTGCCACTCTGCTCTATAGGACAGCATAGGCAAAGAACAGAAGAGGAGCCAGCAAGAGGAGGATACAACTGCAGGAGGAAGGAGGGCAGGCAACTGTAGATTACTCAACAGCAGCCACTATAGTGACCTCTAATGGCTGATGGAGCAATTTGTTCTAAGAAATGCTGAAGCCACAAGTCTGAAGCTCCCTTCAACAGCATGTTTGCCTGTATGGCTCAGAGCTCTCCTGCTTCCAAGCAGATGAGGATATATTTTTTAAGCTAACTTAAGTATCACAGCTCTATATTTCTGAAAATCCTGTTAGCATGAATGCAAAAGGAATGACCTAGCAAACTAAAGTTTATATCTGGAGGTTGTTAAATTAGTACAGTACTATAGTATACTAGAGTATATTCCTTACATATTGCACATTGAATTAGCCAGTCAATTCCTGCTATTAATGTGCCGGAAATACCGCACTACGGTTTACGTTGTTATGTGTATTATTTGGTTGAATTTTCTGTAGCTCTATGTCCTCACTTTATAATAGGGAGTGAAAGTTCATTTCTGATGAAAAAGAAATCCAACTCCATTGCAGTTACTGATCTGTACAAAGATACACCCTTACAAAGAGATTCTCCTACTTTGCAAAGGCCTTCCAATTCTCTGGTAAGATAAGTAATTTATTTACTATAAACCTCCCTAAATCCATTATTTATGTTGCCTAATGGAAAACTATTAATGATAAAATATCAAGAAATGACTGGTGGTCACCAATACACCATTTAGTACCTTATAAAATATTCCATAACTGTGTGATGACTGTGTGCCCATCTAAATAGAGTGTTGCCATAGATAGCATTTTATTTCAGCAAGTGTTTATGAACTGCCTATGGCAAACAGTACAAATAGCCATTCTGATCTAACAAGAACTATTTAAAGTTCAGATAATATTTTTAAACTAACTGTCATTTTTATGTTGCCGAAGAAAAATAGCCTGTATATTTCATTATACTTGAAATCTATTCTTGTTTTGTATTGCAAGTCAGTAATTCTTAAACAGCAAGTTATTTTTTTTGTTAGATTTCAAGGTTAAAATTTTCATCTTTTTGAGTTACTGTGTGGATGACTTGCAGATTGCTATAAAAAGAAAGTTAATCAAATTCATACGTTTTTAGAGCTGTAAAAATATTCACAGCTGTTGTTTTTTGTTGTGTTTTGGGATTTACCAGGGACCTGGTTCAGATCATGAACCATTAGTGAAGCAAAGAACAAGATTGTCTTCAGATGAATCTCACAGTAAGTCAGGTGTAAAAATACGTAAGATTTTTCCAGTTTTTTAACATTTTTTGTGGATAACTGTAATCAGTAATCCGTTGAAGTAAACTGTCTAAGCAACATTGGCACTGTTATATTCAGGTTTGAAAAATTAGGGGTAAGTTTTCCAAAAATGTTGTTTAGAAAAATTACTCCTAATACTTTAAACTTTAATAAAACCGTACAAATGTTGCTTATACAGTAAAGCACTTTTCTCTTCAGCTTTACAAAGAATTTCTGTAAGATTATGCATAACATTGTACATTCACGACTGCCCTAAGAAGCATTTTTAAAGCCATTTGTATTATGCAGAACACAAGTATCCCTCTCCCCCCTATAGAACCCTATGGGAATTTGAATTGCAGCTTCTTAACAGAAGTCCTCATTGGCTCCCATTTCAGCCAATATCTAAACAGCCATTGCCTTCACTGGGTACAGAGTTAGAGCTCAAATTCTGTGAATTACAATTCACAGATCAATGAAATCGTGTTATTAAATTGTTGTATGTTTTACCTGTGAAAATGAATGCTTATGTTTTTGTTTTAATAGAAGGGATCTCAAAATTCCAATCGCATTTAAGACGATCAGACAGTTTGTCTTCATTGGTCTCTGAGAGAGAATATATTAAGTCATTAGATCTTTCATCAAATGAGCTGGAGAATATAGATGCCATCAGTCAGAACTGCTGCTTAACTGGTCACTTGGAACGTCTTGAGAAATTGGAGCTGCACCAAAATGCACTCACAAGCATTCCAGAACAACTGTGTGAAGTAATTTTATGTCATTTTACATAATGCAAGAAAATTATTAGTTCTTTTTAAGATGAAACACCAGATTGCCATCATTGTGCCTACATGTGTACATTAGCTTCCCTAATTTGCATGTGTACAATTTTCATGCAGTAACTGAATGTGCTATTAACCAGTTAATTGTGCAGACATGCTCAGGTAGTTTCTGTCGGATACTTACTGCAGAGGGTCAGATTGGGAAGTATACTTTACAGATAGTTTACGTGATTGCATTATGTAAATGGAAATCAGAACTGCATATGCTACTTATATGCTAAAGCAGTGGTCACCAGCCGGTCGATTGCAATCGACTGGTCGATCGTAGAGGATCTCCCAGGTGATTGCGATCTCTGGCGGCACAGCAGGGCTGCTGCTAAGACAGGCTCCCTGCCTAGCCCGGCCCCACGCTGCTCCTCGAAGTGGCCAGCGTGGCCCCAAGAGAGTGGGGACAGGGATCTCCCTCAGCACTGCCCCTGCACTGGCCGGGAATGGGGGGCTGTGGCCAATGGAAGATGTGGGGGCGGTGCTTGCAGAGAGGGGCAGCGCGTGGAGCCACATGCCGCCCACCCACACCCCCGCAAGGGCGCGTTGGCCCCTTCCGGGAGCAGCCTGGGGTTAGGGTAGGCAGGGAATCTGCCTTAGCTACAGCCACACTACACCGCCAACTGGGAGCCGCCAGAAGTAAGTGATTCCTAGCGGGAGGCTGCACCCCAGCCCTGAGCCTCCTCCCGGAACCAGCACGTCATACCACTCCACACCCCAACACTCTGCCCCAGCCCTGCCCCCCCTCCCAGAGCTAGCACCCTGTACCCCCTCCTGCACCCTGTACCTCTTGCCCCAGGTTCATCCCCAAACCCCCTCCCACACTGCAAACCCACCAGCCTAGAGCCTGCACCCGCTCCCGCTCCCGAACCCTCTACCCCAGCCTGGTGAAAGTGAGTGAGAGTGGGGGAGAGCGAGTGATGGAGAAAGGGAGGGATGGAGTGAGTGGAGCGGGGCTTTGGGGAAGGAGTGGGGCCTCAGGGAAGGGGCAGGGTAGATCCTGGGTTGCCTTTAAATTCAAAAAGTGATCTTGGGAGTAAAAAGGTTGGACAACGTGCTAAAGGGTTTGTGTAATTATACTAGTTAGTTTTATTACAGCATGCATGCACATCCTCTTTATTTTACTGATATATTATATAATAATTGTAATAATTACCATTTTCTCTCATTTTTACTTGATAGGATAAATAAAATAAATATGAAGTAATTGCCTAAAATATTAATTTAGTTTAAAAATTAGAAATTCGTATCTGTATGTTGTACTTTTTAAAAAGAAATTCTCCTTTTTCTTCAGACTTTGAAATGTTTGACTTACTTGGATTTGCACAGTAACCGGTTTGCATCTTTTCCTACTTATTTACTGAAAATGAATTTTATTGCAAACCTTGATATCTCTCGGAATGACATTGGCCCTTCCTTAGCTTTGGATCCACATACCAAATGCCCAACTCTGAAGCAGCTTAATCTATCATACAATCAACTGTCATGCACTCCTAAATTTCTTGCGGATGTTGCAGAAAACCTAGAACAGCTAATGCTAGAAGGGTAAGAATAGTGCCAGTTTATTTGATTACTGTTTAACAAAAATAGCAGGAAATAATCAGTTTTTCATCCAGAATAATGAGTGTCATTGAATGTAAATTATTTTCTGATAAAAAATGTGATATAGTAATTAATTAAATTCACAAAAGCAAGGAGATGCAGAATCCAGGTTTCCATTCCTTTTCTTCATTTTTATTATTTTTCATTAGATGAGTTCATGTTTCTAATATCACCATTGTAGAGAGGTTTTTGCTATTCCTCTCATTCTCACATATCTCTAGCATCTTAGCTTATATTTCACACTGAAAATCTTTAACTCTCTCTGTTTCCCTTGTTGTTTTTTCTAGAATACATGCATTGTAATATCATATATTAATCTTAGAACTATCTCCTTGTCTGTCCATGTCCTGTAGAAGTTGGTTACCTATTTCTTTTAAATTGACAGATGCTCTTTAGGTTGCAATCCTGCAAATACATATTAAGTCAGTGGAACTGCTCACATAGGGTATGTCTACACTGCAATTAGACACCCGCAGCTGGCCCGTGCCAGCTTTCTTGGGCTCGCAGGGCTCAAGTTAAAGGGCAGCCTGAATGTCTGTACTGCAGTTAAACAGCCACTTGGCCTGAGCCCTGTGAGCCTGAGTCAGTTGACATGGGCAAGCTGCGGGTTTTTAATTGTGGTGTGGACATACCCTTACATAAAGTTAATCACATGTGCTTGAAGGATTGGACCTTGATGTGTAATCAGAAAATGACACTTTATTGCACATGCTAACATTTGAATTATAAAGTGAATAAATACATACAATGAAGTATTCACATTGTCATATGCATTGGTATTGTGGATAAATATCAATCCTGATCCATCAGTCCTTACTCGGGTAATACTATTTTCAGTTTCTGTTCGCATAAGTAAAGACAGCAAAATCAGGTCCATACTCTAACTTTCCTTTTTTTTTTTTTTTTTTAAGCAAGTAGTTTTGTATAACACTTCTAATATTTGTTTTCCTTTACCTTAGAAACAAAATTGCAGGTATATGTTCACCCATATGCTTGAAGGAACTGAAAGTTTTAAACATTAGTAAGAACAATATTTCATCCCTGTCTGTTGATTTTCTCAAGGAGTGCACAAAATTGGAGATGTTTAGTGCCAGAATGAATTTACTTGGTAAGTATTCTAGGAGTTCCTAAAAAAAGAATGAGAGGTTTAGATGATACGTGGTGTAGTCCAGATAGGGACAAGGCAAAGCAGAACAGTTAATGGAAAGACTGCTTGAAAAACAGCAAGGTGTAATATACAGTATTAGCCTCCTAAACATTTATCAACAGTTACTATACTATATCCATTAGCCACAGTTTACCACAACAATTATCATATATACAATACTATTTCCCTATGCTTGCCATAGGAAATAATTGTTGCATCTGAGGAACTGTGGTGTGGTAATTGTTGATAAATAGTAACTTGAACTTGATTCTTTTCTCATGCCAGTTTTACACCAGTATAACTCCATTTATTTAAATTTACACTGATTTAAGTGAGATTAGTGAGCCTTTTGAGTGTCTGCATAGATTTCTCCTGGTACTGTCATCTGACTAAGCAATACAGTGTATGATTCAATGGCTTAAAACATTTTATACAAAAAAATAACAACTAATTTGAGAAACTGTAATAAATGAATCACTTGCCCTAATGAATTTATAAAAGTTCTTAAATTATTATTAGAATTTCTTACAATATCTATCCAGCATATAGAATTTTTTATTTTGTACATGGTTATAATCTAGTTTCTCAGTCTTTCAGAAGGTAGCTGTTATGTAAATGAAGTTTTTAAGCAATCTTTTATTTACATATGGTATTTTACTATATTGTTGGAATGACAAGCATATATAGTATTAGTAACACAGCAAAATGTAAATAAGAATATTTCAATGTTGGATAATATCATATTATTATCACAGTGTCTAATAAAAGTTTAAAAATATAGAAATATTTGGAGAAAACAGGAATTTTAATTCTCCTCTAAACTCTTCAAATTGAGAGCTCAGTTTTCAAATGGGAGTTCCTGAAAAAGAAAATCCAGTCCTGTCTTTGGAGCTCAAGTCAACACTTGGGTGATTTAAATGGTTATTTACTCTTGTAAGTGCCAATTTGAGTGCCAAAAAATAGAAACAGATACCAGTGTTTGGAAACTAGCCTCACAATCTATCTCTAATTTTAGAAAATGACAGCTTTATAAACTAAGGTTAAAAAGTGCTGAAAAATGATGTCTAAAGGAAATAATTCAGTTTCTTTTCTATTTTAGATACCATACCTAACTTGCCATCTAGCATAACAAATTTAAAATTATCTCAAAATCATTTCGTCAGTATTCCAGAAGCGATTCTTCTTCTTCCACAGTAAGTTATTTCACTTGTTAAGGCCAATGTTGTGTCCTCTGTGAAGGAAAACCTAGTGGAATGGCCATTATTAAGCAGAAAAGACAGCGTGTTTCTACTCAACGTTTTCAGCAAATCATCCTAAAAAGTCTAAATCTAAAATATGGTGACCATCTACTCAAGCTAGAGTAGGTCACTTTTTCTTCAATAACTGCAGAAAGCCTGAATCCCCTAGATAGTTCCAAACTATGAACCTCTCTTTTTTTAAAAAACTAAAAGATGTTTTTAGGAATGCTGAAGCTGCCCATTTTTGCCTCCAGAGTTAGAACCAATTGGCAATTTATCTTTTCATTAAGTCTTGGAACTTCATCATTTTACACAAGGTAACTGAGTCCAGTGGCTCCCTACCCAAATGTCTTCTCAAAGAATAACACTGCATATGCCCCCTAAGTTGAATTGGGTTAGAGCTGCATTTGTCACAAATTATCCTGTTCCTTCAAAGCATTATTCATGTGAAAACTAGCCCTATTAAGTTTGCTACAGCAATGTTAAATTTTAGCACATTGTGCCAAGTGCATTATTTTGGCCATCCTTTAATTGTAACCACATTAATACTAGGGATGTAACGAATACTCAGTCCAGACCCACACGGCTGTTTTTTAATATGTTAACTATTTTTTAAATGTCCTAGCAACACCTCCCACACTCAATGTTATTCATGCACTTGCTCCTTTCCATTGCCACTCCCATTCCTTTCTACCACCTTTCCAAGCTCCAGAGAGGTTTAGTCGTCCACTTCCTCTTCCTATCCTCCCAGCCTCAGCACTATTCTCCAACCCACTTTTTCAAGTCACTTCTTAGGCACCAGTATTGCTCCTCAATTCATCCCTCACGTGACAGCTCCCTCTTACCACTTCTCCTGGTTCTGGCACTGCAGCTCCACCCCCGTCTCCTATGTAGCCAATATCTCTGTGGCCCCCTCCTGTTACTCCTTCCAGTGTCCACTACTGGTTACATATTGACTAAAGCTACTTCTATAGAAGTATCTAGCACGTAAATACCTTGCGATGTCAGCTACAAAAGTGCCATGCGAACTCCTGTTCTCGCTTTCAGGTGACACTGTAAATAAAAAGTTGGCAGCATTATCCCCCATAAATGTAAGCTAACTTGTTTTGTCTTAGCAATTGGCTGAACAAGAAGTAGGATTGAGTGGACTTGTAGGCTCTAAAGTTTTACATTGTTTTGTTTTTGAGTGCAGATATGTAACCAAAAAAACCTCTACATTTGTAAATTGCACTTTCACGATAAAGAGATCACCTCATACAAGTACTGTAGTGCAAATTGAAAAATACTATTTTTTGTTTATCACTTTTACAGTGCAAATATTTGTAATAAAAAATAATATAAAGTGAGCACTGTCCACTTTGTATTCTGTGTTGTAATTTAAATCAATATATTTGAAAATGTAACAAAACATCCAAAAATGTAATACATTTCCACTGGTATTCATCACAGTGATTTAAAACTGTGATTAATCATGATTAATTTTTTGAGTTAATCATTGGAGTTAACTGTGATTAATCGACAGCCCTAAAACTTAATTTACTTATTGAAGGAGATGCAGCTCTCAAGCTTTGTGTCTCCCAGCCCAGACAAGTCCGATAAGAGGTCCAGGAATTTTTCACAGTTCATACTTCAAATTGAAATAAACACAGCTGCATTTGTTCCATATATTGCACATAGAAATAAATGTGCATAATGGGGATAGCTCAGTGGTTTGAGTATTGGCCTGCTAAACCCAGGGTTGTCAGTTCAATTCTTGAGGGGGCCATTTAGGGATCTGGGGCAAAAATCTGTCTGGGGATTGGTCCTGCTTTGAGCAGGGGGTTGGACTAGATGACCTCCTGAGGTCCCTTCCAACCCTGATATTCTACAATTCATGTGTTTCTTCAACATGTAGTCTTCAGTATATACATGCAAGAACGTTTAGGGAAACACTTAGTGCCTTTTTATTTGAATCTCATAAAACACATTAAAATAAGTACATTCTTCTGATATTATATTGAAATGAATGCTCTAAGCGTGTTTATTTTAGTAAAGATGCCATTACTGTGAAGTCACTAGAACCTGGCACCATCGGCCAAATTCTGCTCTGATATATGGGTATATTTGAGTTACCCCATATTTACCCAGGTGTGACTAAAAGCATAATTTAGATTTGGTCTTTTATTAATCTGGACGGTACCATGCACACTCATCATACTGTATAAATAAAAACAATTATATTATCCCATATTGATGTAACTGCGCATGCATGCATGTATTTGAAAGTGCCACTTTTGGTTCAGTCACTGAAATAAGTATATTCATTACATTATGAGTGTTCATTTCCAGAATATATAATTTCATATGTAAATAAATACATTAACAGTATGCTTTATTGAATCAGTCATAGTTCTCTGGTTTTCTTTTCCTTTTTCCCCCCAATATATCCACATCCTATTTGCAGTATCGTCTCAGATAATTACTGTTGCTTTCTAACCTTACTTCCTTTAAGAACATTGTTGAGGTTGGCCTAATATCGTCAATAATTTTCTATCTTCCTATCTAAATTTCCAACAGAAATTCTTATTCTAATATCTTCCCCTTTTGTTTGTTTATAACAGATTAACATAGTTATAGCTAGTCTCCATTTTATTTATTTTCTCTGCTAATTTTTCCCCTTATTTTCTTAGTTTGCGATCAGTAGATTTAAGCAACAATAAAATCATAAACCTGCCTGGACCTATGCACTGGAAATCCTTAAACTTAAGGGAGCTCTTGTTTAACTACAATCAGATAGACATTTTGGACTTGAATGAAAAAGCATATGCATGGTCTAGGCTAGAAAAGCTACACCTGTCCCATAACAAGTTAAAGGAGGTAAAGTATGAATTTTTAGATACTTAAAAACATCAAACCACTTTTCCTATTTATATATGGTCTTTAGAATGATCACTTGGTTTTCAGATTAACCCTAAATTAAATTTGGTCCTTCTTGCGCTACTTTTTATGGATGAAGACCCTAGTAGTAAAATAGCATGTAATTAGAACTGTATTGCCTTTGAAAAGAATATGACTATCTTTCCTAAAGCTCTTTCTGTCTTTAATGTATGGTAAGAACAGTATTTGTCATCTTCTTTGTAAAAGGGATATAAAATTAGTTCGTTAAGAGTTACTTTCTTGTCCAATCAAGATATTAGGCATGTATAGTTTAGATGATGATAACTGGAAGGAAAGAATTGGAATTGTGTTTGGTCTTATTAAATATTTGCTTAAGATACGCATCCTCATATATAGACAAATAAACGCTCACTTTTAATAAATGTTCAAATGTTTATTAACTTTTCTCTATCCAGATTCCTCCTCAGATTGGCTTCCTTGAAAACTTGACATCTCTGGATGTAAGTTATAATCTTGGCTTGAGATCCTTTCCAGATGAAATGGGAAAGTTGTCCAAAGTCTGGGATCTTCCTTTGGATGGGCTTCATCTTAATTTAGATTTCAAACATGTTGGATGCAAAGCCAGAGACATTATAAGGTTTGTTATCCTATTGTTGTTGTCTGTTTTTCATGGCTTTGTGGAATACACAGTGGATGGTGTGGTAACAATATGCCCCTTTAAAGGTATCAACTGATTTCCCACGTGATCTTTGACTTAGTTATGATTCTGGTGAACCTTTGTTCCTCAAGAGAAATGTGGTTCATAGTCATATGAAAATGTAATAGTATCACTTTGAGTTGATGATACCTCCAGAAAAGCATACGACTCTTATGCAAACAAAGGTATTTAATGGTTGCTTAGTACGTCTTTAATATGTTACAATATGTCACTCATAGAAAGTTTTGCAGTAGTTGTTCAAAACACACAAGATATTTAGTCTGTGTTAAACATTTTAAAAAAATACAAAATGAACACACACATTGTCAAAAAGATTAAATGCAATATTAAATAATTTATGTAAATAATTTTGAAAAGGGGTTGGAATGATCTTGGTTTGCCAGTTCGAGACTTCTTTTGGTATGTGTCTTTATTATACACTTCTTATCAACTATTTTTCATGCCAGGTTTCTTCAGCAGCGGCTAAAGAAGGCTGTCCCTTATAACAGAATGAAACTCATGATTGTGGGAAATACTGGCAGTGGTAAAACTTCACTGTTACAACAACTAATGAAATGCAAGCGATCAGATTTGGGGACGCAGAATCCTACAATAGGCATAGATGTAAAGGACTGGTCAGTTCCAGTGAAAGGCAAAGTGAAGAAAGATTTGATATTAAATGTCTGGGATTTTGCAGGTATTCTGTTCACAAACATATTAAATTGATTGCCCTGATTAACTCATATATGCAATGCTTGTTCCTAGAAACAGTCTGTAAAATCTCAAACCACATCCAGCAGAATCTTGCTAATTCATACTCAGGATCAAGGAACTCATTATGAGTTACTGAATTTTGCAAATTAGTGATTAATTGAATAAATACATAAAACAAAAGACCCAAGGATACCTCATCATTAAATGTACTCTGATCACTTATTTTGATAATAGTGGTTTAGTATTAATCATGATAATGTGACTACAGAATAGCTGAGTACTGCAATTTGCTGTAGAATCATAAAAATGTAGGACTGAAAGGGACATGAAGAGATCATCTAATCCATCCCCCTGCAATGAGGCAAAATTTAAGTTAAATTATAGTTAAGGTTACAGACCATAACAGTTGTATAAGGGCTCCCTCTGGTGTACTTCATCAGAATTCAGTTTGGGTACACTGAAAGGAATACATATACAGGCAAAGTGCACACTAACCACCCTAATTTATCTGTCTTTAAGTATTTCCAATATGCCTATCACATTTGTATGTTAGAACCAAATACAATTATGGAAGAGTATGAGTGAGTAGAAAAACTGTAGTGAAAACCAGATTCCATTGAAACTCAGTGGGAGTTTTGCCATTGACTTCAGGGGAGCCAGGATTTCATCCCTGTATGTGTTTTTGGTTTTCGTTCGTTCTTTCACTTATAGTTATAGTCCACCCCCTCCTTCCAGGTTTCAATACGTTTGTATTTTTAGGGATTTTTTCCCCTAAAAGAGGTCAGTGTCCCCAGGAAGAGTCTTTGTCAAAAGATCTGTGTCTCATTTAGATCTGAACACAGTCATGCTTGGGCTCAGTCTGATCTTGCCTGTTTAAGTTCCACTGCCAATGTCAAACAGCTACGAATGTTCTACCTCTGGTGTCAGCTGTCTAAACCCGGGTCTCTCTAGATGCATTGTTCCTGTACAGCTTAGCTATTTAGGAAGTTTGTGGAGGAAGAAGCAGCCTCTGAAGTTGCTAGATCCCAGTTCATCAAAAGTCTGATCCAAAGCCCATTAATGTCAATGGAAAGTGTTGCAGAGAAGTGAAATGCGACTGTCAGGATTTTTGTGAGAACTAGTTAGGTTTGCAGATTAGTGGACTGAGGAGAAGTGAGGTTCTGCTGTGTTTCTTTCACCTGAAGGAGTGAAGTGAGGAAAGTAGTATGAAATATTTGATTTCTTTATCCATTAGGACAAGAGGAGTTCTACAGCACTCATCCACATTTTATGACTCAGAGAGCCTTGTATCTTGCTGTTTATGATCTCAGCAAAGGACAAGCAGAAGTGGATGCTATGAAGCCATGGCTGTTTAATATCAAGGTAATAGAAGTGTTTTTATAATATAGATTTTTAAATTCCAAGTGACTCTATTAAAGTATCAAAGAGAATTCACTTGAAACTTTTTGTATGGGCTGCTGAGCTGGTACAAACATTAAGATTAGTAAGTTTCTGGAATGTGTATTATTGATTATGAAAATGTCTTCATAATTTTTTGCAGACATGAAGAAGTGCAGTTTTCAGTTCAGATTTGTGCAGTAGGGTATGCATAATGAGAATTTGGCAAGTTATGATGTTATTTTGGATAGACAAACAAAACAGTGTAAGGGGGACTGTTAAATAGTGTATAGAGAGTTCTGAACATTGGCCCTGGTTCACTTTTCTCACTGCTATAAACGCCAATGAAGTCAGTAGAGTTACACTGGTTTACACACAGCTGCCATGGTGGGGAACAGCTCTAGCCCCTGCTGCTAACAGCTACTGCGGCGAGGCTGAAGCCAAAGTAGTGACGGAGGTCCATTAAAGTCACAGAATCCATGACCTCCGTGATCTTATCATATCCTTAACTATCAACTTGAGTATTACACCCTCACTTTTTTCAATCTAACTGTACCAGAGGTAGATCAATACAAAGATACTAGGTTTTTTCACTCTTTTCTCATAACTGTTACCTGCTGTTTTCCTTCACTCATCACACAGTGTTCACATCTTGTTTCCCTGCCCCAAGGTATAAAGCCATAGTGAATTTTTAGAAAAGGCCATAACTGGCATGTACTCCTTTCCCACTTTCAGTGCCTCTAGTTCATAGGTGCACCAATTTGTTTGCTGAAAGATTGTATTTTCTAAAAATATGTTTGCTAGAGTATATTACTAGAGGTGGAGCCAAACTGCAAAGTTTGTATTCTAGATCCTAGCTTCCCCAAGATAAAGGTGTGTTTGTGTTCGGGATCAAACCCATCCTTGTAACAGATCTGTAACACTGTTATTGCCTTACCCAATCAAAACTATAAAATGGGCGTGCAGCTTCAAATGCATAGACTTTCAGATTTAGTTCTACTGATTACTCCATCAACAGACCTAAAATATTTCCTTGTATTACATATTTTAAAAACTCAGGTTTTTTTTCCATAAATTCTGGCAGAATGTGAATTAAAACAAATCAGTTTTTAAAATTCCTAATATTACTCTGCCTTCACTTTTGAGAAGAAAATAGAGAAATATAAATTATGACAAAGAGGCAGCAGTGACAAACATGGTTGCCTTTTCGTGTTCCTAGAGTTTCATATGTTATGATTTGAATTGTGTAAACATAAAGAGAAAATCGTGATTCAACACTGAGATAACAAACTATGTGGATCTTATTAACAGGCTCGAGCTTCCTCATCCCCCGTGATTCTTGTTGGCACTCATTTAGATGCCTCTAGTGAGAAGCAACGTAAGGCCTGTCTGAGTAAAATTACCAAAGAGCTGTTGAATAAGAGGGGTTTCCCAGCAATCCGAGATTATCATTTTGTAAATGCTACAGAAGAATCTGATGCTATGATCAAACTTCGGAAAACCATAATAGAGGAGAGTCTGAATTTCAAGGTAAACCATATGCTGTTCTTTACATTGAAAGTTGTTGAGGAAACAGAATGTTGTAACACTTTTTTTTTTTTATACTTGAAATCAAGTTACTAAAACTTACTATAATACCTTAGACATAACAGAATAAAGAAGGCAAATCACTATCCAAAAAATATCAACAGGTTTGCCTTCATTACTTTTTTTTTTTTTCAAAACTTTAGCACAAATATCATCTAAGTATAGTTTTTGTTAATATATATAAGATATCAGAAATAAAACATTTAAATTGAAATAGATGAACATTTTTCTGATGGATTGTTGGATTGGTCTGATCAACAGCTACTCACTCTTGTTGAACGGCAACATATTGCCATTAGAAATAACAGATTAAGGGAGATAGAAGAATGTTTGTGTGATGCTGGCAGTCAGCCATTTCTAAATTCTTAAACTTGTGATACTGTGATTTGCTGTAGGACTATGCTTTTGTGTCCTAGAGGTTAATCCAGGATAATGATGATAGTGGAAAGTTCATAAAGCTGAGGTGAGTTATTTTAAAGCAGCAGTTCAGAATAGGTCATGCTGAAGATAAGGGGACCAGATTCTCCCATCTACTAACTTCAGTTTTCACGGTTTAAAAAATGTATTATGAAGGGAAAAGCAAATGTACATCAGCTGCAGAAACCCCTTAGAGAATTACCCTTATATAGGGAGAATCTCCACTGGTGTAAAACTAGTGGAGGTAGCTCTGTTGCTTTCTGCACCATGTCTTGTGTGACAACATGCTTGGGTGTGTCAGGTCGGGGCCAGATGTGTTGGGAGTTGAGACAAGAGGAGTGGAGAAGCAGTGTGTAGATCAGAGGCGAGGAGGAGGGTGTACTCATGGAGGAGAGAGAGTTGCAACTGGCTCCCTGTTAACCTTTCTCTCCATTATGCCCAAGCTGTGGTCGGATGTAGTGGAAAATTGAGCCCAGGATTTTACACCTAGAAGTGGGTGTAGAAGGTTCTTCATATAGAGACATGAAGATAGAGAATCTAATGGGAAGACAGGGTCTAGCTTCTATTTCTGGGTCTATTTCTGCATTGTTTGTATAATGCCATCAGTGAACATGATACTTTAAAGACACAAGGAGAAATCCTGCCCCATTGAAGTCATTGGAAACTCCCATTGGCTACATTGTAGGCAGGATTTCACCCACAGTGCCTGCCCTAATGATCTATCAGCCCAAGTAACACATTTATGTCTAGTTTTGTGCTGGTGCACCAAATGCTGGGGAAAGGCTGGAAAACCCCTTTCTTCTCCTTTTCCACAGTGTACCTGCATAGTAACATCCATAATTTGGTTAGGTATGTTCAGCAGTGCACAGGATGGGAGCAGGCCATTGCTTATTGTCCCAGAATGGATATGTCTGTGTGGAACAGAATAGACCCACCTCCTGTATTTCAGTAAACCAGCAACAGAGCAGCACTGAGGAGAATGCAGGATACACCTTTTAAAGGTGTGCAGTCCCACATCTCGCCATATTTTCCACAGCATTCTGGCGAATGCAGAATTCTTAGAGGTGGTCCTCCTACCCTTATAGTCCTAATAGCCTCTGAAGTGTAATTTAGCATTGTGTTTAGACTTCATTGATGATAAAAAAAATAAGGCAGCTATAAGGAGAAAGGAGGAATTATATATTTTATAGTGCTTCTGTGAAAGGAAAATCATGAGGAAACAGGTAGGAAGATAAAGGTAAAGTTATTTAAGTTTAAAATAGGTAGCCCAAGGCTGTCAGTCTTCCAAGGGTACTTAAGGGTGTAATAATATTTCTTGTCACATATAAAATCCAGCACCAGATTGTTAAGCATTTTAAGAACTTGAGGGGGAGTCTTCAGAGGAAGATTATTAATTAGATAAGTAGTTTGTGAAGCTAAATTAATACTCATGATTTTTTCTCTAGCCTCAAGGTAGAAAAGCATTTGTTACCACTGAGTAATGTCAAAAGATATTTGGTTCAATAAAATATTAATGTTGATTCCAATAAGGGATCACGGAGAACTAGAGAGGAAAAATAAAAAGAGCTGGAACAAATCTTATATGAACATTTTTCATATATAAGAATCTAAAAGGCTGTTTATAGATATCTAAAAAATCATAGTTGCTTCAGTTTAGGTTAGTTCCAGGTAACACCAGGGATGATATCCTGGCCCCACTGAAGCCAATAGCAAAATTTCCATGGACTTAAGTGAGGCCAGGATTTTGCCCCAATGATATGTAGAACAGCATTAGGATTCTAAACTGCTGAGAGTATGTCATTGGTAAGGCTATGTTTTAGTCACGGGTATTTTTAGTAAAAGTCACAGTCCGTAAACAGAACAGGAGTACTTGTGGCACCTTAAAGACTAACAAATTTATTTTAGCATGAGCTTTCGTGAGCTGCAGCTCACTTCTTCGGATGCATAGAATGGAACACACAGACAGGAGATATTTATACATACAGAGAACATGAAAAGGTGGAAGTATGCATACTAACAGGAAGAGTCTAATCAATTGAGATGAGCTATCGTCAGCAGGAGGAAAAAAAAAAACTTTTTGAAGTGATAATTAAGATGGCCCATAGAAGGTGTGAATTGAATCTATTTCCCTATGTTAAGTTCTCCTCACACCTTCTATGGGCCATCTTAATTATCACTTCAAAAAGTTTTTTTTTCCTCCTGCTGACGATAGCTCATCTCAATTGATTAGACTCTTCCTGTTGGTATGCATACTTCCACCTTTTCATGTTCTCTGTATGTATAAATATCTCCTGTCTGTGTGTTCCATTCTATGCATCCGAAGAAGTGAGCTGCAGCTCACGAAAGCTCATGCTAAGATAAATTTGTTAGTCTTTAAGGTGCCACAAGTACTCCTGTTCTTTTTGCAGATACAGACTAACACGGCTGCTACTCTGAAACCAGTCCGTAAACAAAAATTCACGGCCCATGACCTGTCCATGACTTTTACAAAAAATACCCATGACTAAAACTTGGTCGGGGTGCTGCAGGTGCTCTGGGGGAGGGGCGTTCTGGCGACGCTGCTGGTGTGGGGGCGGGCAGCGAAGCCCGGTACCCTCACTGTTGCTGGGTTGGGCTGTGTGGCGTGGCCAATAACCCTGCTGGTGCTTGGGGGGGGGAAGGGCTGGCAGGGGCTCCCTACCTGGCTCCGTGTCCCTGCAGCTCCCAGGTGGCAGAGAGGTCAGGGGGCTAGGTGTGCTGCTCCCACCACAAGTGCCAGCTGCCACAGCTGCCATTGGCCGGGAACCGCAGCCAATGGGAG
Source organism: Mauremys mutica (assembly GCF_020497125.1). Lineage (NCBI taxonomy): Eukaryota > Metazoa > Chordata > Testudines > Geoemydidae > Mauremys > Mauremys mutica. The sequence goes on along the minus strand of NC_059072.1, from coordinate 30,030,831 downwards.
CTGCAGGGGTGGGGCCCGCAAGCGTGACCAACGTGTGGTGCGGAGCCCCCTCATGCCCCTGCCCCTTTGACGTCTAGGAACTGGGGAGCCCCCATCCCCAACCCACTGCCCCTAGACCCCTCCCACACACCCAAACTGTTGCTGCCGGCCATGGGGCTGCCCGGCTCAAGCGGCCCCTGAGCCAGCACCAGCGGCTGCGGAAGTCATGGAGGTCACGGAATCTGTGACTTCCGTGAAAAACTCGTAGCCTTAGTCATATATGCACGCTTCACTTACATACAGGATTCCTGACTCAGATCTTTTCAACATTTAACTGAACTCTCGTTATTGTGGTAAGAAAGATTTGAAAAACAAAATCTTTTCAGATGCCTGGTATATAATTATTTATCTTTGTATATTAATGAATTTTGGAAGTACTTTATGAAAAATTAATTTTTAAAATGTGTTCATAGTGTATCTTGAAATATTTTTTTATTTCTGTGAATCTTTAAAAAGCTGTGGTTAGTCATCAGATAACTTTTTTTGTTCTATTGACATTTGGTTACCTGTGTTCTCTGCTTAGTTTACATCTTGCATGCATCTGTCTGAAATTTAAAAGAAAAACTAAATAAAATGTGTTTTAAGATTATTATTATTATTATTAATTGCACAGATCAGAGACCAGCCAGTAGTAGGACAGCTAATCCCAGACAGCTATCTGGAACTTGAGAAGATAATTTTATTCGAACGTGAAAATGTTCCAACTGAATTTCCTGTGATTGACCAAAAGCGATTATTAGTACTGGTGCAAGAAAATCAGTTACAGCTGGATGAAAATGAACTTCCTCATGCAGTTCACTTTCTGAATGAATCAGGTACTAAACTTTACCCCAATGAAGAGAGTATGGTGCCAGCAATGTGCACCGGGCCTTCAGCAGGTTGCCAGAACATAGTTGACTGAAATAACAGAATCATGGGAAATGTGGGGCTGAAAGGGACCTTAGGAGGTTATCTAGTCAATCCCTTCTCCCTGCACTGAGGCAGAGCCAAGTATATTTATATCCCCAAGAGATGTTTGTCTGATCTGTTCTTAAAAACTTCCAGTGATTGGGATTCCACAACCTCCCTTCATAACCTGTTCCAGTACTGAATTATCCTTATAGTTTTCCTAATACTTAATCTAAACTTTCCTTGCTGAAGATTAAGCCCATTACTTCTCCTACCTTCAGTGGGCACAGAGAACAATTGATCACTGTCCTCTTTATAACAGCCCTTAACATATTTAGGTTTTAACCAATAAGCACAGATAAAACATCCCCAATACAAAAAACCATGAAATTGGTGTTTAACACCAGAAAAACACTAGAAATGGTTATTTGTATCTAAGGACTTGTGTGCATGGAACAGTAACATGGAGTACCGGGATGTCACTTGTAAAGCGCGCTAACATATTGCACATTAATTGGTCTGGGTAGACCCTGCTATTGCACACTAGAAGTTCTCTGGTGCACATTACAAAAAGTATTGAGGATATAAGTGTATTAATACTGTAATGAGCAATATGTATAATACACATTAGTCATTACAGTATATGCAAAGAGAAAGACCTGAACCCGCCCCCCCAGTTCTGAACAATTACCTAAAACTCAAAAATTGCTAAAAAAATAAACCTTCAAAAATTAAATTATTAAATCCTGATAAACAGGAGCCCTAAACATATTAGAAAACTGATCAGGCTCCCCATAGTTTCTTTTCTCAGGACTAAACATATCCAGTTATTTTAACTTTTCCTTATGGGTCAGATGTCTAAATCTTATCATTTTTGTTGTTGTCCTCTGGACTCTCGGCAGTTTATCCATATTTTTCTTAAAGTCTGGCACAGTACTTAAACCTGAACACAGTACTCCAGCTGAGGACTCACTAGTACCAAGTAGAGCAGAATAAATACTTCCCATATCTTACATATGACAGTCCTTTTAATAGACCCCAAAATATTAGCCTTTTTTTGCAACTGCATCACATCTTTGGCTGGTATTCTATCTGTGATCCACTATAAGATCCATTTCTGCAATACTACTGCCTAGTCACTTATTCCCCATTTTGTAGTTGTGGATTTGATTTTTCCTTCCTCCATATAGTACTTTGCACTTTCAGTATCGTTACTGAATTTCATGTTGTTGATTTCAGATCAATTCTCCAATTTGTGAAAGTCATTTCTAATTCTAATCCAGTCCTGCAAAGTGCAAGCAACACTCCCTTCCCAGCTCGGTGTCATCCACAAATTTTATAAGCATACTCCTCACTCCATTATCCAAGTAATTAATTTAAATGTTGAATAGTACTGGACCCAGGACTGATCTTTGCGGGACCCCACTAAATACCACCTTCCAGTTTGACAGCAAATCATTGATAATTCTTCAAGTGATTGCATATGTCAGTTTCACTGTAGGTGTGTACATGCCTTTTACACAGATGTCAGAGACTTTTTTCCCCATCAGACATATTGGGGTAGCTCTAGAACCCCCCTGTCCTCTTGTGTCACCGAGTGCTGGTATTAAAAGGCGGAGCTGCCCTTAACCCATCTCAGTTCTTTCTTATGGCCAGTGATAGTTGTTGAAGCAATATCAGACTTGTTTACTCAAGTGCTTCCCTCGTAAATAGTTGAAGTTAATTATTGTTAGTTGTTAGTTTTTCAAGTTAATTAGCACTAGGTTTCTGTGTTTTGTGTCCTTGGAGATTGTTCCTTTCTTTTTGGTACTGGGCCAAGTACCAGAACAATGCCTTACTCCCCAGGGTTCAAGTCCTGTGGGATGTGTTCAAACTCCATGCTGATCAGTGATCCTCATGTGACCTGCCTGAAGTGCTTGGGTGAGGCCCACATTAGTGACAATTGTCACATCTGCAAGGGCTTCAAACCCTGTTCACAAAAGGATAGAGCAGCAAGGCTTAAGGGCTTGCTTATGGAAGCAGCACTTTGACTCCCAGCTGAGGCATTACATGGGGAGAGTGGCCTCCACTTCAGGTTCAGGTTGCAGCCTCCTCTTCATCACCAAGACGATGCTGTTGTTTCAGTGGGAGATTCGCCTCCTCCAGAAGAACACAGGACCCATCAAGACGTCCTGAAAATAGTGGCCTTGATCCTTGACATCCAACCAGAAGAGGTATGTTAGAGTTCTCACAAGTTGGGAGACATCCTGGTGTCTGCCACCCTAGCTTAGGTTGCTCTGCCAATCAACAAGGCAATCATGGAGCCTGTCAAGACTCTTTGGCAGAAACCTTCTTCCCCGTCTCCCAAAGCAAAACGAGAAAGCTAGGGACAACAAGGCTCCACACCTATAAGCAAGAACTTTAAAAAACAAACAAAAAAACCTAGAATTGTTTGGTCACAAACTTTATTCCTCAGTGGGCCTGCAGCTCAGAGTCGCAAACCAGCAGGCACTCCTGAGTTAATACAATTATACAGTCTGGGAGAACGTTGCTAAATTCAAAGACTAATTACCAGAGGATTGCAAGCAAAAGTTCTCAGTAGTTGTGGAGGAGTGTGGACTGTCCTCCAGGACGGTCTGGATAGTGCAGATTCGGCCGCTCAAACCATGGCATCAGCGATCACTGTGAGAAGGTGTTCATGGTTACAGTCATCCAGAATACATGCTGAAGTCCAACAGACCGTAGAAGACCTTTCGTTTGAAGGCCCTACTCTCCAAGAAAACTTCTCCAAGAAAACTGACAAGCTTCACAGCCATACATCTTCCAGGGCAACACTCAAATCTCTTGGAATCTACACTCCAGTGACACAAAGAAAGCTTTTTGTCAACAACCTTTTTGACAGCATACCTTTGCTCCCCATTCCCAAGATCCACCTAAGAAAAAATTCACTGGAGCAGTCCTTGACTCCACAAAGGCTAGGATTTTCACACCACAGACCAGATTTGAAACCATTCGATATCTAGTACTGTACTTGAAATGAAAGTTTACTCACTCATGACAGCATGCAAGTGCCTCAGCCTGTTATGTCACATAGAGCATGTACCTGTATAGTGTAGTAAGCCAGGTTGCAGTTCAGGATGCTGCAGACATGGCTAGCATCAGTATATGCTCCAAGCCAGAGCTAGTCCTGTTGTCTCTGGATTGTGGACAGAACCTCTAAAAGTTTGCATGGGAGTTCCCTTCCTTCCCACATGACCAATACTCATCCTAGTCACAGACACATCATCTCTAGGTTGGTGGGCTGACATTGGGTCCCTGAAGACTCAAGGTCTTTGATTGTCTTGAGAGCTAGAGGCTCACCTAAATGTCAAGGAGTTAAGAGCAGTACATCTAGCCTGCTCAACCTTCCTTCCATACATAGTGGGGGAAAATCTACTGAGTATGACATACAACTCAGCGACTCTATTTTACATAAACATGCAAGAAGGAGCATGGTCAAACCAACTCTGCCAGGAAACAATTAATCTCTGGGACTTCTGTATAGCCTCCTCAATTCAAAGCTACTTACCTTCTGGGGAAACAAAATAGGCTGACTGATCAACACAGGTGGTCATTATGTCCAGACATAGCCAGATCCATCTTCCAGCTCTGGGGGATTCCCCAAGTGGACCTTTTTGGGACATGGGCCAACAGAAAATGTCATCAGTTCTGTTCCTGCAGGGAGGGAAGGAGGTCCCAGCCCAGGCTCCCTAATAGATGCCTTTCTCTTGTCCAGGGAGAATTACCTTCTGTACACCTTCCCTCCGATTCCTTTGCTCTACAGAGTCATATCCAAAATAAAAAGGGACAATGCTCATCTTGTTCTTATAGGGCCCTGCTGGCGCTATAAGTCAATACTGGTACTCAGTCCCACTGATATGCTTGATAGAGCTTCCTCTATCCCTCCTGTTGGATCCAGATATAATTTCCTGAGACCATGGTCGTGTTCTCCACTCCAGCCTCCAAGCTCTCTATCTGATAGTGTGGATGCTTCATGGCTGATGCCCTTTGAAAGGTCCTGCTCACAGAATGTCCAAAATGTACTTTTAAATAGTAGAAAACACTCAGCTAGGACCACCTGGCTAAGTGGAAGCACTTCTCCAGTTGGCCTTGTGGGAAAGGTATGTCTCCTTGGCAAGCACCCCGAGTGTTGTTGTGGACTATATTCTGATCTAAAACAGAACCTGACTATTAGGAAGGGTGCATTTGGCTGCTATCTCAGCTTTCCATATACAGATGGATAACAGGCCCCTCTCTTCCCAACCCCATTATTGCTCAATTCCTGAAAGTCCTGGCCAGATTATACTCTAAAATTTGGGACCCTGTCCCTCCTTGCTATCTCGACTTAGTCCTAGCAACTGCAATGGGACCTCCCTTTTTACCACTCACACCTTGCTCCCTCCATTATCTGGATGTGAAGGTGGCCTTTTTAGTAGTGATCGACTCAGCAAGATGGGTTGATGAGTTGAGAGCTTTGGTGTCAGAACCCCCTTATACAGTTTTTATAAGGATTAAGGTTTATCTCCAGCTGCACCCAAAATCCTTACAAAAGTAGTTTCTAATTTTCACATTAACCTAGTTTGTCCACATTTTTTCCAAAACCCCATCACCATAAGCAACGAGAAAGATTTCACTCACTGGATGTGAGAAGAGGGTTAGCTTTCAACCTAGAGCATACTAAATAATTCTGGCGTTCTACACAGGTTTTTGTCGCGGTTGCAATCCAGTCTCCTCCCAGAGGATCTCCTCCTGGATCTCTTCCTGAATCCATTTATGCTACCAAATGATTAACATGATCTCACCAACTAGCATGCTGGTGCACTCTACTAAAGCATAACCAACTTCTGCAGCTTTCCTGGCTCGAGTACCAATTATCGACATATGTAAAGCAGTGATCAGTCTTCAGTCCACACCTTCACTTTTCATTACATCATTACCCCTCAGTCCAAAGATGATGCCAGTTTCGGACAGTGGAATTGACACACGCAAGCATTCGAAGAAAAAAAACCTGTTATCTGCCTTTCCGTAACTGTTCTTCTTCAATATGTGTGGCACTTGTCCATTCCATGACCCACCCACCTTCCCGTCTATTGAAGTGCATCTGGTACAAAGGGCCAAGGGCTGCTCCACCCTCTTATACCAGCACGTGGTGGTGCCCAGCAAGAGGGGGTGCCTGAGCCACCCCAACAGGTACTGCTAAGGGGGAAAAAGTCTCCAACATCTGTGCATGAGGTACACATACACCTGCAGTGGAATAGACATGTGCAACACATCTCAAAGACCAACAGTTATAGAAAGGTTTCTTATTCTTTGAGTATGGGTTTTCAACCAGTTATGCAGCCACCTTATAGTAATTTCATCTAGACCACATTTCCCTAGTTTGTTTATGAGAATGTCATGTGGGACTCTGTCAAAAACCTTACTGAAATCAAGATATGACTTCTGCTGCTTCCTCTGTCAAAGAAGGAAATTAGTTTGGTCTGAAATGATTTGTTCTTGACAGTACATGTTGGCTATTACTTATCACCTTATTATCCTCTACGTGCTGTTATTCTTGTTTATGATTTCATTTTGTTACCTTAAAATTTTATAACCTAAGGGAAAGATCATGTGTGAAGGATTAATCTGCCAACAACTTATGTCCCTTAACTTTATTTGAAAGTAATAAACCTGCAGAAAAGAGAAGAGGATTCAGGAGGAAAAATAAGATCACTAGGATAGCCTGTGACTGGGACAGCAGTTATACAACATAGTTAACACAGTATCTCAGTACTGTGCAGACTATATAATTGAGGATACTTAGACTAAAATAATAATCAACATTGAGCATTCACATTGAAGATATTAGATATTTGAAAGGAGTAGGTCAGATTATGGCTATAAATATGGCACCAGGAAATAATGGAAAAGATGACCATGTCATGACTGCACTCTGATACTGTTACCTTCAGTTATTCTTAAGTTGGGTATCTACCATTCAATAGGCCCCTAATCAGAAAAGCGGGAAATAGGCAGCCCAGAATTGTCTAAAAGCAACGTCCTTCTTTTCTTTTGTTTCATATGGATGTTGTGTGATATTATTCTAATTACAATATTATTTATATAGGTGTATTGCTACATTTTCAAGACCCAGCACTTCAGCTAACAGATCTGTATTTTGTGGACCCTAAATGGCTGTGTAAAATCATGGCACAGGTTAGCTTCTCATTATATTTTTTGTATCCCTTTATTCAACTCTTTCCTCCATCCCCAACTACTGTAGCTGACCTGGCCTCATTTTGCTCTATTTCTTCCCGGTTTCATGACCCACTCCCTTTCACAGCTCCCCAATTTGGTCCGCATGACTCCTCCTGCTGCCTTTTAAACAGGGGCGGCTCCGGCGACCGGCCCCCGGCGTGCTGCCGTGCTTGGGGTGGCGAAATGGCTAGAGCCGCCCCTGCTTTTAAATATGCATTCTAGAGTTCAAGTGTACCCCAGTGCCTCCCTTCTCAGTTCTCTTACTCTCTGGTGTCTGATAGTCCTCATAGTCAGTTAGGTCCCAGAACATGTGTAAAATGAAATGGAGATCCCAGGTGAAAGGCAGCATAATCCTGCAACAAATTGTTAAAGGCTGGAGTTCTGGCAAAAAGCAACAACAGTAACCTGGAATGGTGGGGAAGAAGGGTAATTGGACCCTGCTGTCAAAGGAAGAAGAGGATGGGTTGTACTGACCTGTAAATTGGGACAGGTGAGGGGCAAAAGGACTGATAGGAGGGTCTACCTGGAAAGAATCCACCATTGGTTTGGTTAGTTTGGAAAAGCTTCCAAACTTTTAGATGTTTATTCAGACTTCCCAATCTTTGAAGGTTTGTTCTTCACTAATTAACATGTGGAATAATCTCCCATATGATATGTGGTATGGGGAGCCAGTAAAGTACACTACTACACTACACTGAATGAAGAGGTAGCTAAATAGTATCATGGGATATACTGTTCAGAACTGTTAGCTTGTGCTCAGATGGCTGTCATTGCTGAAATGCTGAGTTTTACTATAAATAGAATTATTAATTTTTGTAAATACTGGTAATATATTGCAGAAAACTATTTTTGTCAGAAAAATGCAATCCAATTATGACTGCAGAGTTGAAATTATTTTACTTTTTTTAAAAGATTTTGACAGTGAAGGTGGAAGGCTTTTCTAAATACCCCAAAGGAATTATAAAGCGTTCAGATGTGGAAAAATTCCTTTTAAAGAAGAGCAGATTCCCTAAGATCTACATGTCACAATACTTTAAGCTTCTGGAAAAGTTCCAAATTGCATTGCCATTAGGAGAAGATCAACTACTTGTTCCAAGCAGGTAAAAAAGAGAGAGAACCACAAATGTGCCATGGAAATATACTAAGATCAAAAACTCTGATATTCTAGGCTGTAATGGCATTTCTAGCTGTTTGATATCAAAGCAATATTTTCACATGCTTATATCCTTGGATAGCTCCCTGAAATCACTGGGAATGCATGCAGTGTAAATTGAGCAGAAAATGTCCATAAACGTGAAAAATAAACACACACACTGGTACAGATAAACCTCAATAATCTGCCCCCCTGCTTACGTGATTTGGGGGTGCATTCATTTCTGACATTCATTCATCAATATAACAATCAGCTGTACAATAATTCTCATTTTAGTCTATGTAATTAGTAATTCTGGAAGTAGTAAATGGTGAAATACTGGAAAATAATGTTCCTGGTTTTTTCAGTTTGTCTGATCACAGACCTGTTATAGAGCTTCCCCACTGTGAAAACTCAGAAATCATCGTTCGGCTGTATGAAATGCCATACTTTCCCATGGGATTCTGGTCCAGACTGATCAACAGGTTGCTTGAAGTGTCTCCTTACATGCTCTCAGGAAGAGGTACTGACATTTAACTTCAAACCTATCAATGTGTGTGTTTACCTTGAACACCTTATAGCCATGGGGTTGAGTTCAGATCTACAGATTCGAATTCTAATTCCTACCACTTTCCTGAAATTGTTTGTTTTATGTTTTTGTTTTGGGCTCATTTCTGGCCATTTTACAAGTGTAAGAAGACAAAATAGTGGCCCTTACTTATAACTTAAAAACTCTTGGGAGCACTTTGTGCCTGCCCTCTGTGTGAATGAGAAAGGGAGAATGAAAGCAGCCTCTTGCTCTCTTCTGCTCCCTCTCTCCCCAGCACCACCATGTGTGTGCACACACACATATGACAGACACAGAGGAAATCTTTGCATTTAAGCACTGTTGGGATTAGTTTCTGCAAAAAGGGTAGGAAAAAGCAGGGAGGAAGTGGAGTCATTGTCTCCTCCTACTCCACATCACTCAGCGGGAATAGATGCTACACCAGGGGTAATTAGGGTGACCAGATGTCCCGATTTTTATAGGGACAGTCCCAATTTTGGGGTTTCTCTCTTATATAGGCTCCTATTACTCCCCCACCCCCGTCCCGATTTTTCACGCTTGCTGTCTGGTCACCCTAGGGGTAATGCAGTTGCTGGTCTTCCCTGGAGACCCCCCCCCCTCATCTTTAAAAAACATTGTGCCTACTTAGACATGGTGCCTCTTGGATTTCCTGCTAGGGTAGTGTGCCTCCACATGGCACCTGATACAGATCTTGGCTGTATGACAGAATTCTGTCCTTAATGGGGAAAAACCTGGCTATATTGAACACATCCTCTGAGCCTCATCTTGGGGGATACCTGCACTCCGACACCCATCTCCTTCTAGGAGTTCTACCATTGACAACAAGTTTTGTTGTGTTGGCTCCTGGGGCATGAAATTCATTGCCCTTACACATTTGCTGGTGCCCATCTCTTCCCCCTTTTAAAAAAATTCTGCAGACTCTATTTTTATCAGAGCTATTTTTAAAACGCTCTCAGTCCATACAAAGGGCCTACTCCCCCACCCCGCCTTTCTTAATTAAGCCAGTTCACTGGGCTTTTTAATTTTTATTTTTTTTTAACATACGAGCATTAGCTGCAGCTAGACAATTCACATAAATGTATCTTTGGTAATGCCCTTCAAATTTGACTTACTACACCTCTGCTATTCTGGCAACTGATCTCTCCTGGGCACACCATTCCAATCTCATTAGGCTGTGGTGCGTATGTAATGTAGACATGTCCACTAGGGAGAAAATGGAAGACACCAAATGATTTTATTTATTGCTTAAGAAACTGTGCCAGCAGTTCAAGATCTGTACTTTATCTACATTCACCAACTAGTCCATGAGCTGAGTCAATATTTAGTATTCTTGTATATGTATTGTTGGAGTGGTCAGAAATGTGATTAGTATGTTCAGCTTTTCTGGTGATGCACAATTGCATGCAAAGATGCATTGGTTGTTTTGTGTTGTATAAATATATAAAACCACAAGTACATGCTTAGAATAGTATTTTTGGAATGTTCAGCCCAATTTATAGAGTTCATATTAAAGGTCTGACTTTGACAAACTTTGTTTTTCCTAGAACGAGCTCTTCGTCCTAATAGAATGTATTGGAGACAAGGCATTTACCTGAACTGGTCTCCTGAAGCTTACTGTCTAGTGGAATCAGCAGTATTTGATAGCAATCCAGACGGTTTTTTGAAAATTACAGCTCCTTCTTGCAGAAAAGGTTAAATTATTCCTAAATATGTTCTTGTATCTGCTGTTTGAGTTAAACTTGGTGCATTTGTTCATTTGCTTGCTCCTTTCAGAACATGCAGTTTGTTTTTATAATCGCAGATATGAAACTGTGGTTGTAATTACCTTTTTTTGGCTTTTTACAGGTTGTGTCCTTTTGGGGCAAGTTGTGGATCACATTGATTCTCTTGTGGAAGAATGGTTTCCAGGTTTACTGGATATAGATGTATGTGGAGAAGGGGAAACACTGTTGAAGAAATGGGCTTTGTATAGCTTTGAGGATGGCAAAGAACACCAAAAAATATTACTTGATGATTTACTTAAAAAAGCTGAAGAAGGTATATAATGTTTTAATTAAGCTAATTAGAGTACCTGTATAAATAAGTATTTGTACAGTAACTCCTCGCTTAATGTTTTAGTTGTGTTCCTGAAAAATGCTACTTTAAGCAAAACGATGTTAAGCAAATCCAATTTCCCCATAAGAATTAATGTAAATAGGGGAGGCTAGGTTCCAGGGAAATTTTTTTTCACCAGATAAGACACGTGTGTGTACGTACACACACACACACACACACACACACACACACACACACACAAAATAAGTTTTAAGCAAACAGTTTAATACTGTACACAGCAATGATTAGTGTGAAATTTGGTTGAGGTGGTGAAGTCAGAGGATAGAAGAGGATGGGATATTTCCCAGGGAATGTCTTACTGCTAAATGATGAACTAGCACTCGGCTGAGCCCTCAAGGATTAACCCGTTGTTAACGTAGCCTCACACTCCATAAGGCAGCACGAATGGAGTGAGGGGAGACAGCATGGTGCAGAGATACAGAGAGACACACCATGTGTGTGAGAGAGACGTGCATTGCCCCTTTAAGTACGCTGACCCCATTCTAAGTACACTGCCTTTTTAAGTAGATCAGCAAGTTGAGGTAGCAGCTGCTGCCAGCAAGCTCCCTCTCTCCAGACCCTGTCATGTCCTCCCCCTGTAGAATAGAAATGGGGGGCAGGGGGACACTCTGACATTAGCACCCCTCTTCTCTCCCCCCCACCCCGACACAGCAAGCAGGAGGCTCCTGGGAATAGCTCCAAGGCAGAGGGCAGGAGCAACACATGGCAATGGGGGAAGAGACAGCCGAACTGCCCAGCAATTAATAGCCTGCTGGGTGGCTGCCGCACAGGGAAAACATAGGGGAGCAGGGAGCTGATGGGGGGGGGGGCCGTCGGTCCACCCTGGTTCCAAGCCCCCACCAGCTATCTTCAACGAGCTGCTCTTTCTGCAAACAGAGGACAAAGCAGGCGACTGCCAAACAACATTAGAAGGGAACACTGCGCAACAAGCGTGGTCTCTAATTGATCAGCAACGTAACAACGGTAAATGGGACAATGTTAAGTGAGGAGCTACTGTACATGATGCCCATTGCCATAGCATTTAGACACCTCACATTATTTAAGAACACTTGGTTAAAATAAACAATATCGTCATCATAATGTGGTTCAACAGCCACAACTTTTTTGTCCTAATGCCATTGTTTTACAATACAGTATGGGCCAGATTGTGCTAGCCCCTGCACTGGTGTACAAAGTGGGAGAGTTGAAAGAGACACTCGCTTACCACTCATCCGCGGGACCTGATCCAGCAACCCTTATTCATGTGATTAATTCTGACTCATGTTAGTACTGCAGTGGACATTAGTCCTGTTGATTGGATCCTTTACAATGGCCACAATTAAAAAGGCAATATTAGCCAACAGGTACCACACGCTCACTAGAGTTATTTCCTATTCTAGGCATAGAGGAAAAAATGTGGTATCTCAGTTAGCTTAATGCTGTGTGGTAACTGTTGACAAAGGCTAGTTTTTAATGTTGACCACTGAATATGCCATTAAATCATGGTTTGGAATTATTTACACATGCAAGAAATGTATATAAATTGGAGAAGTATATTTAGTTGTCACTAGTTACTACACATATGCAAAGTTCATATGAAGTGCATTAGTTGTATACATAAATAGAGACGGATAGATGTACACTTCATTCAGTGTAGTGTGGTGAATTATGCTATTTCATCTGCTTTTCAACTGCATCTCATATTTTTTTCTTTCTTACTTAGGTGATCTCTTAGTAAATCCAGATCAACCAAGATTTACCATTCCAATAGCCCAGATTGCGCCTGACCTGATATTGGCTGATTTGCCTAGAAATATCATGTTGAACAATGATGAATTGGAATTTGACCAGGCGCCTGAATTTCTGTTGGGTGAATATTAATTTTTAGTCTTTCCTATATACCTAATATGTGGCAAGGATATTAAAAGTGTAATATTTATGTAAATTTAAGCTATCAGGCTAAATTATAAAACATACTGAAAACATTTTACTGAGGTTATTTTCTATTTGATTTGTCTATTCTGCTGCTAAACGATACTTCTGGATTATAGGGTTGTTTTTTTTAACTGCCAATAATATGTATGTTAAGGCACACTACTCTCACTGGCTTAAGCTCAGACTGTTGGTGCTCAGTGCTTTTTAGAGTCAGGCCCAGTCAATTTGAGAAAAGATTGATGTTCTTTTTTTTTTATATATATATACCCTTCCATTTCTTTTTGAAAAGGTGACGGTGGGTTTGGATCTGTGTACCACGCATCATATGGTGGAGAAGAAGTAGCTGTAAAGATTTTTAATAAACATACTTCCCTCAGACTCTTACGACAGGTAAGAAATGTTGCCTCTTTTTATAGTGCTGTACTAGTAAAACTACAATAGTGAAGGGTTTAATAATGTTTAAGCACAGTCTCTGCCTTAATTCTGAATTTTCTGTCTTTTTAGTTGTTAATATTGTTGAAACAATACATGCAGTATTTCACTTGATTTTTACAATTTACAGGAGCTTGCAGTGCTTTGTCATCTCCATCACCCTAGCTTAGTGTCTTTGCTGGCTGCTGCAATCCGTCCCCGGATGTTGGTAATGGAATTAGCCCCTAAGGGTTCTCTGGATCGTTTGCTTCAGCAAGATAGTTCAAGCTTAACTAAAATACTTCAGCACAGGATAGCTCTACATGTAGCAGATGGCTTAAGGTAAATATTCTTGAAATGCTAATTTTGGCACTGAAAAATATTGACAGTCTGAAAGTAGGAAAGCTTTCTCTTTTCCTGTCCTTGACTCTCCTCCTATGCAATGGGGGTGTATTCGCTTAGTCAAAGAAGTTCTATCTTTTTATATTTGATTAATTGAATAGAGGATACAGTCCTGTCTGTGTACTTGAAGCAGCGTATACAATTCAGTACACTTCTATTAAATTATGTAAGCTCATTCAAAAAACTCTATAGAAAGGTTATAATTTCTGTTCAATTCTATAGCAGTTTTCCATAAGGGATTTGTTGACATGAGCTACAAGAAGAACATTCTGTCAAGGGCATCTGCTAGCATTACTTATTTGGGCATCTGATGACATTTACTAGCTTATCCTTTCAAGATCTTAATTAACTGCATGGCTAGGCTATCATACATTCTTAATTTGTGTGTGTCCCAAAAGAGACAGAATTCTGTACTTTTTAAAAAAAAATGTAGTCTAGGTTATTTGTTTTGGTTTTTAAGGAAACGAACGAATAAAGGCAGAAAGCATGAAGTGACACCTCACCTGTAGGGCCAGGAACTGGAAAACCACTCACAAGCAGTCAATACTTTTACATTTGGTCTATTCACTGTCTTTTCTCCTTTATTTTTTGTTTTTTTCTATTCACAAGTGGGATTCACATGAATGGAGAAAAAGCCAGAATTCTGGAACTTTAATTTTTCCCATTCTTTTTAACCTGAAAATCTGTGAATGTCTTCATAACGGCTAGGGAAAAACGATTTTAAAATTACAAAATCTGGCAGGGAAGCTCAGGGGCAGGTGTAGGTGAAACTATGTTTATTTTTTGTTTAATTGGCGGTGTCACTCTAAGTGAGGTGTCTTGAACTATAATACCAAGTTGTTCATGTGCCAACAACTGATATGTTGGGATAATTCCAAAACCATAATCCAGCAATCTGATATCATATTAGTGAACTTTTTCCTTTTGATGTCAGAATGATTAAAATTAATAGCATGGTTTACTGTAGTATTATTGATGCAGTCAGTGTAAATAGATAGATTTGGATTTTAAATGCTTTCACCTAAGTACTTTTTTGTTAACAGGTATCTGCATTCCTCAATGATCATTTATCGTGATTTAAAGCCTCATAATGTGCTGCTCTTTACATTATATCCCAATTCAGCAGTCATTGCAAAGATTGCTGATTATGGCATTGCTCAGTATTGCTGCAGAATGGGGATAAAAACCTCAGAAGGCACACCAGGTATGGCAAAAAATGCTTTGTTGTATTTTTTGTTTTGTTAAAAAGAATAAGACAGTATTTTGGAATTCCACCATAAGAAGTGTACAATTAAGGGACAATCTGCATTACTGTGGTTCTCACCATGTTATAACTGATTAAAACAGATTTATATATCTTGGGCCTGATTCCCATTTACACTAAGGGGCCTTTTACACAATGTTGGCAGTATAATGGGCTGTTAAAAAGAATGTAAGTTCAATTACATTAACTGATCTTAATTATTTTTTCTGTTGTACAAATATGTTCAGTTTGAATATTTTTATGCTTATTAGTTTATTAAAACAATATTCTAAATGTGCTTGGGTTTTATTGGTCAGTAATATGCGCTTTAGGGTTCTGATTTTTCAGAGGTGCTGAACACCTGCAGCTCCCGTTGACTTTAATTGGATCACATTTGCACCCATTTGAAAGCCCCTTTGCACTGCTAGAGCAATGAAAAAGTAGCCTTAGAGTAAATGAGAATTGGGCCCGTTGCCATGAACATGAGGGCATGACTCCCATAGTGCAGTATCAGGCCCTGAGTTAGGATTGCAGGGCGTGCCCTTCCTTTTCACTATTAAATAATAAAGCTCTTTTGATGGTTAGACTAATAGCATAGAAGCTTATTAACTGATTTACAGATACTTCTTTTACACTGACCTTCCATTTGCTCATATCTTCTGTGATTTTCAGCATATGAACTGCTGCCAGTTCCAAAATAGTATGTAATTTTTTTTTAACTTCCTGTGGCATTTTTCATCAAGAGGTATTTATTCTTAAAGAGACAGGCATGGCATCAGCCTGGCATGAGTCATAGCTATTAATGAATCATTTTATTTCCAGGATTTCGAGCACCAGAGGTTGCCAGAGGAAATGTTATTTACAATCAGCAAGCTGATGTGTATTCATTTGGCTTGCTTCTTTATGACATTTTAACAGCAGGAGGTAGAATAATAGAAGGCATGAAGTTTCCAAATGAATTTGATGAATTAGCAATTAATGGAAAATTACCAGGTATGTCATGTTTCTTCAAGATTTAACACTGGAACATACAGAGGGGAAAGATTATTTAAATCAGCTCCAGTACCAAATGACTGGAGGACAGCTAATGTGACACCAATTTTTAAAAAGGGCTCCAGAGGTGATCCCGACAATTACAGACCAGTAAGCTTGACTTCAGTACCGGGCAAACTGGTTGAAACTATAGTAAAGAACAAAATTGTCATAGAGGAACAGAATTTGTTGGGGAAGAGTCAACATGGTTTTTGTAAAGGGAAATCATGTCTCACCAATCTACTAGAATTCTTTGAGGGGGTCAACAAGCATGTGGACAAGGAGGATCCAGTGGATATAATGTACTTTAGATTTTCAGAAAGCCTTTTACAAAGTCCCTCACCAAAGGCTCTTAAGCAAAGTAAGCCATCATGGGATAAGAGGGAAGGTCCTCTCATGGATTGGTAACTTGTTAAAAAATAGGAAACAAAGGGTAGGAATAAATGGTCAGTTTTCAGAATGGAGAGAGGTAAATAGTGGTGTCCCCCAGGGATCTGTACTGGGCCCAGCCTTATTCAACATAGGCATAAAGGATCTGGAAAAAGGGGTAAACAGTGAGGTGGCAAAATTTGCAAATGATACAAAATTGTTCAAGATAGTTGAGTCCCAGGCAGAGGGCGAAGAGCTGCAAAAGGATCTCTCAAAACTGGGTGACTGGTCAACAAAATGGCAGATGAAATTCAGTGTTGATAAATGCAAAGTAATGCACATTTGAAAACATAATCCCAGCTGTACATATATAATGATGGGGTCTAAATTAGCTGTTACCACTCAAGAAAGAGATCTTGGAGTCATCGTGGATAGTTCTCTGAAAACATCCACTCAATGTGAAGCGGCAGTCAAAAAAGCAAACATAATGTTGGGAATCATTAAGAAAGGGATCGAAAATAAGACATAAAAGATCATATTGCCTCTATATAAATCCATGCTATGCCCACATCTTGAATACTGCGTGCAGAGGTGGTTGCCCCATCTCAAAAAAGATGCTTTGGAATTGGAAAAGGTTCAGAAAAAGGCAACAAAAACTACTAGGGTTATGGAACTGCTTCCATATGAGGAGAGATTAATAAGACTGGGATTTTTCAGCTTGGAAAAGAGACCTCTAAGGGGGGATATGATAGAGGTCTATGCAATCATGACTGGTGTGGAGAAGTAAACAAGAAAGTGATATTTACTCTGTCTCATAACACAAGAACTAGGGGCCACCAAATGAAATTAATAAGCAGCAGGGCCGCCCAGAGGATTCAGGGGACCTGGGGCAAAGCAATTTCGGGGACCCCTTCCATAAAAAAAAAGTTGCAATACTATAGAATACTATATTCTTGTGGGGGCCCCTGCAAGACTCAGGGCCTGGGGCAAATTGCCCCACTTGCGCCCCCCTCCTCCCCAGGTGGCCCTGATTGGCAGCAGGTTTAAAACAAACCAAAGGAAGTATTTTTCACAGTATGCACAGTCAACCTGTGGAACTCCTTGCCAGAGGATGTTGTGAAGGCCAAGACTATAACAGGGTTCAAAAAAGAACTAGATAAGTTCATGGAGGATAGGTCAATCAATAACTATTAGCCAGGATGGGCAGGGATGGTATCCCTAGTCTCTGTTTGCCAGAAGCTGGGAATGGGTGACAGGGGATGGATCACTTGACGATTACCTGTTCTGTTCATTCCCTCTAGGGCACCTGGCATTGGCCACTGTTGGAAGACAGGATACTGGGCTAGATGGACCTTTGATCTGACCCAGTATGGCCGTTCTTGTGTTCTTACAGTGATTGTCATACTGGCTAAGATAAATATTGCCACTTGTGTTGTATCCTATGTCTGACTGTGGCCTCTACTTGGAGGATAATGCAAAAGAATGAACAGTTTTTGAATTTGTCTAAAATTACATTCCGTTTTCAAACAGTGAGAAACTCAGATTTGGAGATATTGGGCCAACATCATCCCTGGTGTAACGTTATTAGAGATACATCAGGGATCAAATTGGTGCACTCCATAAAGAAACAGGACTTTTGTATGCTTAGAACTAAATTCAGACCTGGTCTAAGAGAGAATATGTTCATTTTGTGGGCTGCATTTTTTTCTTTAACCTTGTTTAATGTCATGTCCATATAAGGTGATACTGGGGATATCACTATGCATTTTGATGGACAGGAAAAAAATTCACCATAATTAATATTTAAATTTGGGGTTTAGAACTCTCAGTGCCTAAGATGATGAGGTAAACCTCTATGTGAGAATTTAACCTCATAAATCCCATAAATGTTGGGAGTTCCTGTGCAGTGTGCTGAAAATTCACCCGTATGATTAAAGACTTCCTCTAATTCTATTTAATACCATTCTCTCTGCTGAACACAGACTAGTAAATTTTCAAAAGAGAGTGCATGGGCATTGCTGAAGTCCCCATTAAAAAGTCAGCATTTACCAGTAGTTACAGCTTAGATCCCATTCTAAAATTAGGGAAATAGTGATGCCTCGGGCATCATGCTTTGATTGTTGGTAATGACAACCACTCTAGCTGTGTAACGCCAATTTGCTGTTAATAGAACTTGAGTACTTAATCTCTATGCAGTTTGAAATTTTACCCTAGTGTGGGATGTATCTCTGGGCAGCTTTGTAAGAAGTTGTGAGAAATTCTGGTAAGAAGAATGGTATTCATAACTTTCAGTCCTTAGTTGTGATAAATTGCAATAATTAGGCAATTATCTAATTAGCAGTACAAAATTTATATTTTAGATCCAGTCAAAGAATACGGGTGTGCTCCCTGGCCTGAAGTTGAAAGTTTAATCAGCAAGTGTTTGAAAGAAAACCCACAGGAAAGACCTACATCTGCCCAGGTAGGTTGTGGTTGTATTATACAATTTCTGTGTTAGCTTCTGTTGTTGACTTATTATGCTCTACCAGTTCAAGAGGAAGTGGTGAATTTAAGTTAGGACTTTTCTATAGTGTACACACCTCTGGCATAGTCTGCATTCTACTCCATGCTTGCAAGTTGCATACAAACTGGCCCATGTGGATCCTGCTGGTGTGCACTAAAAGTTCTGTAGTGGGTGTTAGTGAAGTCCTGTTTGAAACGGGACTACATTTTACATGCACTACGGAACTGCTGGGGTGCAACAGTAGGGTCCATATAAGCCAGTTAGTGTGCTACACCCCAGTGGTGCACCATGTGGACAAGCCCTTTGTAAGAAGTACAATATTTTCTCCTCCCTATTTTTGAACAGAAACGTTTGTGCAACATACAGATTGGTCATTTTCTTTTATATTTTGCCATGAATCATCCAGTCATGTTTCTGCCACTTCATTACTTGGTGATTAATACTCATATATGCTAGCCACATAGGATTTGTGTCAGATAGACGTTTTCAATTAACATTACACAACAAGAACTTGTTATAAAATTATGGATGCAGTTCATCTACACTACTCCGTAGATCTTCTAAAATGGTATAGATCTAAAAGCTACCATAGTGTGTCTCCTGTAATTATGCTACCTTACTCTGTGATACTGGGTAAGATTTTCAAATGTGCCTTAAGCAACTTAGGAGACCAAGTCCCATTGACATTGTCCTGTAGTTTCAATTGGGAAAATGTATTCTTCACTTCCACCTGAGAAACAGTAATGTAGTGCATAGTGCCTGTGTACCTGCAGTACATGAGTAACCATTACATGCTGTGATACTGTGTACATAGATAGTACTTTGTTACCCTTCCGAATGAAAAGCGCTATCTCTTTATTTACAGACTGTTGTTATCTTGGTTATCTTGTGGTGTCCTTTACAGGTTTATGATATTTTGAACTCAGCAAAGCTTATCTGTTTGATGAGGCATATTTCAATATGCAGTGCCTTTACAGCAGAGTGCATGGTTGCTTCTAATCAAAGCTGCAAGAAGGCAGGGGTCTGGATAGGTAATGGAAATACAAAAAAAGGCCAGGTTTCGTTTATTGACTTAAATACAGACGACCATACTTGTGAGGTAGGTGTGAAAGTTGTCATTTATTACTAACTCCTTGGCATTGATAGGTCTGATGTTTCTATATTTACATATTAAATGCATTTTAACAATAGGGTATAGCATCTGGAAAGCCTAGCTCCCAGCTTTGACTGCTTTCATGCTGTACAACCATATCAGCTACGTCTCATGGTCAAGAATTCCAAAGGCATTTGATATAAGAATCAGCACTGATACCATGAGATGAAGCAGAACAGCTGCCTCTGTTTTTTGGGTTTTTTTTCCCCTACATAGACTTACCTTATGAAACTATAAAACATTAGAATTGATAGTTACTGTACCGACAGGGAAGTGGGGACTTTGAGGCTTAATTTCCGATGTCTGAAAAGTGCTTTGAGATCCTCAGATCAAAAGGGCCACAGAAATGCTTCTTTTTTAAGAGCAATTACTGAGGGTGTCTCAGGGAGGGGCATAGTTAGAAGTCATGGGATGGAACTGAGCAAAGTGAAATTTAAGCTGATTATCATGAGACTTCCTGACAAGTGAAGCTGGTTAGTTTATGGAATATAGAGCAGGGGAAAAGCTCCTAGGATCTGGACTTGATGATCTTTCAAGGTTCCTTCCAGCTCTACATTTCTATCATTCTGTATCATCTCCCCCTCCCTCCTGGCCATCCAATAACCCTCACAAGATTGTCCTACCACCAATGCATTTCTTTCTTCCAGTGGGCTGGCTGTACACCAACCCTCAGCCTTTTTGCACTGAGGCCAGAACACAGACCAATAATCCTGATAACCCTCCATGCCAATACAATTTCCTGTAATTCCCACTCCTCTCAGGAGACTCTCACTGCCGTGGGATGCACCCACCAAATGTCTCCATTTAGTTTCTGGAGTTCCCATATCCAATATTGTTACAAGAAGCAGATTTGCAAACTGGAAGATGGATTACCCAGGCTAGGTATGCAAAGTTGCACATGTGTTTCACTACCAGCACTGGATATGACTCATCACAGAGCATATTAAAAGAAGGATTTCTGTGATGCAATAGACTGTAGTGAGACACAGGCATGAGATAGCAGATACTGTGTTACATTTGAAATTGCTGCTTTCGGGGGCGGGGAGGGCGGGATTTTTTAAAATGAAATATTTGGATCTGTGCTTTATTTCCATCAATTAAACTGTGCCACAGAAAGTATCATAAGTGCAGTTCCATGTCTTTGCTCCTCTAACAACAGCTTTCAGATGTTCATTAGCTGCTATATGCTGAGAATGTATGTGTTCCTGGTAGTTAGTTAATTAATGTGTTAGATCACCCTGCTAGCCTTCTCACAGCACTGGGCAGACAGATGGTGCATTTTTTGGGGAGGAGGGATAGCTCAGTGGTTTGAGCATTGTCCTGCTAAACTCAGGGTTGTGAGTTCAATCCTTGAGGGGGCCACTTAGGGATTTGGGGCAAAAATCAGTACTTGGTCCTGCTAGAGAGGGCAGGGGGCTGGACTCAATGACCTTTCAAGGTCCCTTCCAGTTCTAGGAGATAGGTGTATCTCCAATTATTTATTTTTATTTTAAAAGGACAGGCATGGCATCAGCTTGCCATGGATCATAGCTATTTATTAATCATTTGTTTTCAGGATTTTGAATGCCTGGGGTTGCCAGAGGAAAAGTTGAAAGTATCTTCTGCTAATTGGGGATTTCTTTTCATGGGGAAGAAAGGCCATCTTCCCAGAAGGGCCTAGTGTTTTTACTTTATGCAACTCAGTAGTGTAATCCTTGCTGAAAAATAACCAGGCTGCTTTTAATTATTTTTTCTTGACACAGGACATTGCAGATGGAAGAATCTTGTGTTTGGCTTTAGTGACTCTTCCTACAGAGAGAGAAAACTGGGTTGTGGCAGGAACACAGTCTGGTTCCCTGTGGTCATTTAATACAGAAGATGGAAAAAACAAACACCATCTTCAAAAAATGTCAGATTCTGTTACCTGTTTATACTGCAACTTTTTTTCAAAGCAAAGGTATCATTTAGAGTTTAAATATTATGGGCTTCATTTTGAAATCTGACTTCACAGCAGTATTCACAAAGCGGGTGGTTGTACATGTAGCTTCAGGCACAATACATACTTTGCCCATGTGTTACTTGCTCACAGGCAGAGCTTAAATGCTTATTTTTGGAGATGTGGCCCTCTGTTCACTTTTAGTGACCAGCAAAACCCCTAATCTGCCAGACACTTCTGTTTTTAAATCTTCTTCAATGAACGTTCTTTCATGAGGCCATTCTGGAATTTATAATTTCATTTCAGCAAACAGAAGAATTTTTTTCTGGTGGGAACAGCTGATGGCAAAGTAGCTGTTTTTGAAGACCAAG
This sequence comes from Mauremys mutica, assembly GCF_020497125.1. Classification (NCBI taxonomy): domain Eukaryota; kingdom Metazoa; phylum Chordata; order Testudines; family Geoemydidae; genus Mauremys; species Mauremys mutica. The sequence continues at coordinate 30,008,521 of NC_059072.1, read as the reverse complement.
CAGTAAAGGTAAATTTAACATATGTAGTACTCTCTTTAAAAAACATAATCAGTAATATGTAAAGTAACTATTTCTAATAGCTTTCTTTCATGCAGTTTACCAAAAAAATGGGGAGGTAATGGGGGAGGGGGTTGCTGAAACCAAAACCCAGTGGCACAAAGGTGTTATAAAGGTATAGAAAATCTGGCCCTGTATGTATTTGTTTGGTTTGTCAACTTCTAAGTTGCCTTGTATAAGTATATACTGTATGTTTCTAATGGAGTGTATATTTCTTTTTACAGTGCAAGGGTGCAGCACCTTTGAAGATATTAACTATAGGGAATGTCAGCACACCGCTTATGTGCTTAAGTGAATCCACATGTGCATCTGAAAAAAATATAGTCTGGGGAAGCTGTGGAACAAAGATCATATCATTATCTGGTGATATATCTATTCAAAAACTGATTGAGACAAAGACAAGTCAGCTGTGAGTTTTTTATATTAATGTAATTTGGTTCTTCTTGTTTTCATTAACTTTTTCTGTCAGTGTTTTGTCTGAGAATCCTATCCTATTGCTTGTTCTTTGTAAATACCTTATTTCCATTTTTTTTCCTTTAATAATAAAAAAATATAAGATCAACTGATACTTAAGGTATTTGTTCTAGTTTTAAAGCAAACATTAAGTAGCATGCATTTTTATTTTACAAATGTGGCAGGAAGAAGATGTATGTTTTATGACGTACATAATGCTATTGGGCAAATGCACACATGAGAAGAATTTGCTCAACTCCCATTTATTTCATTGGGAGCCATGTACATGCATTGAGCATAGGATTTACCCTATATATTTATAGTTATAAGCAGTGATGAGCTCCCAAAATCCTAAGAACCGGTTCCCTACCGGGTCATTGGTGGCAGAGGCGTCTTCACTCGCTCCAGGTTTTCCGCGGCAGGTCCTTCACACGGAGCGAGTCTGGAGCCCCAGACCCTTTAAATTGTCACCAGAGCCCCACTGCTGGAGCCCTGGGGTAGCGGCAGGGGCACTCTGGGGTCTATTTTAAAAAGTCCAGGGTTCCCACTGCTTCTACCGCCCTGGCCCTTTAAATAGCTGCCGGAGCCCCGCCGCCACTACTCCAGGGCTCTGGCGGCTATTTAAAGGGCCAGGGCAGTAGAAGCAGGGGAGCCCCGGGCCCTTTAAATTGCCCCCAGAGCCCTGGGATAGCAGGGGGCTCCAGCTGCCTCTGCCGCCCCGGTTCTTTAAATAGCCACTGGAGGCCCGCCACTTCCCCAGGGTTCCAGTGGCTATTTAAAAGACCGGGGCAGTAGAAGCAGGACAGCCCCATGCCCTTTAAATAGCCCCTGGAGCCCTAGGGTAGTGGGGGGTTCTGGGGGCTATTTAAAGGGATGGGGCTCCAGCTGCCTCTGCCTCCACACTCCTTTAAATAGCCACCAGAGCCCCGCCGCTTCCCCCAGGGCTCCGGCGGCTCTGCGAGGTGGGGGGAGCAGGGGAGGGGCCAGGGGAGCCTTGGCCTCCCCAGCTGGGAGCTCAGGCGGGCCAGACAGGACAGTCCCGGGGGCTGGATGTGGCCTGCAGGCCAGAGTTTGCCCACCTGCCCACCCCTTTAGGAACCGGTTCTACACCGGCTTCTAAATTTAGCAACCGGTTCTTGCGAACCAGCTCCAGCTCACCACTGGTTATAAGGTATGTGTATACATCTTTGCCCAATATACATACATTGCATATGATTCCTTACCTCTAATTATTAAGAGGCTAAAAATTTATTGTGATGAAGATAGCAAAGGTGTTATTCTTATATCAGACTGTGAGGCTGAAGTTGTTGAGCGTACAGTCCTCACCCCAAATCAGTGAGGCAGAAGGATGCTCTTTCCAAATTGCAGAGATATGATGATAAAAGTGTGCACAATCATGGGATTTGTAAGAGATTCAAATTACTAAGTACTCAAAAAGGTTGCTACTAGATTAAAAACAGAGGTAAAGCGTTTGGGCAGAATCAGGCTGCACCCATTTTGGGTCTGGTCCTGTGTTGTGCTGAGTAGCTCTCCAAAAGAAGTCAAAAGTCCTTAGCAGCTTGCAGGATCTGGCCCTTTGTTAGAATAGGAAGAAGCAGTGTTTGCTCTGTTGTCACCTGACAAATATGTTTAGGGAAAATTTGTTAATAGATACTGAACTTGGTTCTGCTTCCACAGAATTCAGTGATAAAACATCCATTGACTTTGTTGAGAGCAGGAGCAAGCACATTAAGATTTCCCATATCTTGGACCAATAGTTACATTTATAGGCCTGAATCTGATCTCACTTAAAATGGTTTTATACTGGTGTAACTTTACAGATTGTAAACATTCATATCTGATTGTTTATTTTTAAATTGATCCAGGCCCACTTTGTTTTTAGGCTTCGCGTGTCTGTAATTGTAGGCAGAGCTTACCTATTAGGAATATAGTATATGTTTAATATTTTTTTCCTCTTTCTTAGATTCTGTCACAAGGCTTACAGTGATGCAAACATTATTTCAATAGCAGTGGACAAATCCATCTACTTGGCTAAGAAAAACAGCCATTTTGTGGAAGTTTGGGATAAGAAAACAGAGAAACTTTGTGAACTAATTGACTGTGCACATTTTCTAAAGTAAGTGTCTTATTTTATACTGTTGGTATTGTGTGTAATAGATGAATAGTGGATTCTTCTGAGAGATTGTCTAGTGAAGTACTTCACATTTTGGGGGTGGTGGGGAAGGGAATCACTGGTGAGACCAATTCTGTTGTCAGGCATGGCTTTTCCTTCCCCTCTTATAGAATCATAGAATATCAGGGTCAGGGGTGGCTCTAGGCACCAGCAAAACAAGCTGGTGCCTAGGGCGTCAAAATCTAGGGGGCGGCAGGCTGGGCCGGTGGACCTGCCGCAGTCATGCCTGCGGGAGGTCCACCGGAGCCCCGGGACGACTGGACCTGCCGCAGGCATGACTGCGGAGGGGGCGCTCGTCCCGCGGCTCGGCTGGACCTCCCGCAGGCATGACTGCGGCAGCTCAAGCGGAGCCGCCAGACCCCCGAACCGTCTGCAGCCGCGGGACCAGCGGTCCCTCTGCAGTCATGCCCGCGGGAGGTCCGCTGCTCCCGCGGCTCCGGGGCGCCTCCCGCGCATGACTGCTTGGGGCGGCCAAAAAGGTAGAGCCGCCCCTGATCAGGGTTGGATGGGACCTCAGGAGGTCATCTAGTCCAACCCCCTGCTCAGGGTAGGACCAATCCCCATTTTTTTATTTTATTTATTTAGCCCCAGATCCCTAAATGGCCCCCTAAAGGATGGAACTCACAATCCTGGGTTTGGCAGGCCAATGCTCAAACCACTGAGCTATCCCTCCCCCTGTCTTCTAGTCCTAAGTTTTGGACTGGTCCAGGCAGGCTCTCAGGACCACTCAAACTACTGAGCTATCCCTCCCCACCCCAAAAGGAAGAACTGAATTCAAGGAGAGTCCTCAAGAGATGCCTTCTGAAGATCGTGGGGGGATATCACAGGGGGAACTGTCTCTTCTGCCTGACCAGGGACTTGAACCCTGGACCCTCAGATTAAAACTCTGATACTCTTCCAATTGAGCTAGCCAGGCTCACCAAAAAAAAAAAAAAGTCATTGAGTCCAGCCCCCTGCCTTCACTAGCAGGACCAAGTACTGATTTTGCCCCAGATGGCCCCTTCTAGGATTAAACTCACAGCCCTGGGTTTAGCAGGCCAATGCTCAAACCACTGAGCTATCCCTCTCCCCCTTCTTCTAGTCTTAAGTTTTGGACTGGTCCAGGCAGGCTCTCAGGCTTTTTACATGGCCTTCATTCTTCAGTTTCTATTAATTTTACACCAAATGTTTATTTCACTGACTACATGTGACCCCAGATTAATGCTTTAACTCTGTGGGACTCCTGTCCATGCCACCACAGCTATGGACTGACATAGGATAGTTAGGTAACATTATTATCTCCCACCCTTTGCTCCATGCCCAGATTGAGAACACAGGCAACATATCTCAGAATTTCAGATAGGGTGGTTTAATTTTGCTATCTATTGCTCCTGTCCTTCAGAGCCTAACCCTGAAAGGTATTAAATTCCTCCTGGGCCTTTTGAGTGCCCTCAAATCCCATTGAACTCAAGAAACTGTGAGAGTGTGATGCTGAGATGAGGTCATATCAGGAGTTACCCAGGAGATACTCAACAGGTCACGGCTTCTGCCTTCAAGAAAAGAGGTTCTAAGATGCCAGAAGTGATCACCATTAGTATTAATCCATGATGTAGTAGCTTTTCCTCCAATGTATAAAATGCACATACTGGGTCCTCTGGAGACCATAACTATAACACATATACTATATGTAAATATATACAACTACCCACATATGCTACACACAACTATATGTATGTACATTAATTGAAAATAAATCTACTCATGCTGATAAAATTACTCATATTAGCACACTGCAAGAGGAAATCCTGGCTTCTGAAGGGATTGCATTTTTTGGTGGGGGAGGGTGTTTTAATTTCTTTTGGTCTGTACAGGGATTTATCTTCCCCTACCCACTGCCTTGCCAGTCTTTCTTTTTCATATAGGAGAGAATTTAGAATATGGAAGGGAAGGTTTCATTTCTGAGTTTCTTTTGTCCCCAATCTATAAACAGTACTAATTAGACTGGTAACCAAAATACCTTAAAATAGAGTCCCCATCCTCAAATTACCTCCTGGTAGGCTACACAAGCCTAGTTAATTTAACTCTTTTTGTACACACTTATCATCTTACCTAACAAAGATGGTGAAAAGGAGTGTTGTATGTCAAGTCTGTTTCATTCTCATGCTGCTGTGAGCAGTAGCATCAATGTCATCCTCTCCTTTTAAAGACTAGAACAGGATATTATTCAAATACAGCTTTGAGCCTCAAGGAGAAAGGAGAGCTACCCGTGTCCAATTTAAAGCCCTTTTCAGGTTGCCCAAGTTAAGACTGATGGTTCTTAAAACTTCAGTAGTTTTCTTCCCAACTTGTTTAATTTAAGGAAGTTTCTTAGGTTGGGATTCATGCAGTCTGCATTGACACCAGATTTAAAATGTTTTGTCCTGTGCAAGGGTGTGAATTTAGCAGTTATCCAATGAAATATCCATGCATGCAAGCAATTTTTAATACAAAATCTCTTCATATTTTTAGGGAGGAAGTCGTGAAACTAAATAAAGAATCGGAACATACAGTGGCTTATTCTGGAAGAGTGAAGACCATCTGTTTACAAAAAAATACTGCCCTCTGGATAGGAACAGGGGGAGGACATATCCTGCTGCTTGATTTAACAACACGTCGTCCTATACGAATAATACACGATTTTTGTGACTCTGTTCGAGTCATGCTGCCAGCCCAGCTAGGTAAATATTCAAAACAAACAATCTTTCATTATAGAATTATTGACAATTCCTGTTTGACATGCCATTCCATGAACTAATTAGAATATTCATTTTTTTCATTCACTCTATTCTATTTGCATGTTTAATCTAACCAATCGAAATCCTTATGTGAGTAAATACCAAAGACTGTGCTACTGGTGCTAGATGTGACAGCAGTGGCTCACGCACTTTTTCTAGGAAAGCCCCACTTGTGACCAGTAGTATCTCGCTCACGCCCCTTTTGTGCCATGCCCCCATACACTTGCCACCATCCTTCTGTCCATTTTATTTCTCCTGTTCTGTCTGCCTGTTTTCTCTTCCTTCATACTCTCTCTCTCTCTCTCAGTATGTATGTATGTATGTATGTATGTATAATCTTGTTGCTTAATAATCATTCTTTTTTGCTTATTTGATCTGTGGTGCCCACTCTCAGTTCCCCCTCAGCAAAACTCTAATTGGTGCCTCAATAGGGCAGAGTTACAAGTGCAGCTTGCAATTCAGCTGTATGAAGTAGGAGGAGGGGATAGAAACTTGGGTTAGGGGGCTTCTGTCAGAGCCTACAGATTTGCATGTATGAGCTGCTCGTGTCACCGTGGCCACCTCTATTATAAGTCACTGTGGAAGCAGGAACTGAAAGTGGGTAGTTTTCAAGGAGTTACTTCTGCTTTATACATAGCCACAGCAGCACAGGTGCAGAGGGGTCAGATTTGGGGTATAGTAATTTTCTCCATCCCCACTGTTCTTCTGTGTCCCCCAGACTAATCTAGACATCCCCAGGTTACAATACATTATAGTGCAGGGATGAAAAACTTAAGTATGTGTATTATAATAAAATACTCTGGGATACTGCACATGGTCTACATTCACCTTCTATGAAACACCCCTGAGCTGCATCTCCAGTGTCAGCATGGAATAAAGCATGCCCGTAGTAGGAAAAGTGACTCTAAAGCTAACATGGTGGAGTTCCCACACTTAATATATTCCTGTTAGTTAATTCCATACTTTAAAGCTCTGATATCTTCTCATTGGTATCACTGTAAACTTAACCTGGGATCTGAAAACCCAACCTATTTTCTGTCTGCAGCACTGACTCTATTAAATATATTCTACAGTCAGACATAGCTGGTGATGATGATGATTCATAGGGAAGAATAAATTTCAATTCACTCTGACTAACCCTTCAACAAACTAGTATTATTGTAAAATGTACTTGTTAGGATCCTATCACTGTAGAATTCGACACCTAAGTGACCCTAATCCGCTCCGGTCAGACTAAATGATCACAATGGTCCCTTCTGGCCTTAAAGTTTGTGTCTGAGCCTTCTGTATCACAATTAACTAGTTTTCTGCATTTTCCATGTATGTAATAAGATTAACAGCATGTCACTTGGTAGAACATTTAGGGTATGTCTACATAGCAGTTGGCCCATGTAACTCCCAGGGCCGGTAGACATACATCTGCCAATTCTGCTTGAGCTAGTGCCTAAAAATAGCAGCGTGGAGGTAGCGGCACAGGCTAGCCACCTGCGTACATGCCTAGGGCAGGTGGGCAGGATTGTACTTGGGTGGCTAGCCCAAGTCTCTGCCCATGGTATCGTGGTCACACAGCTAATTTTAGCACGTGTATGTCTACGCACACTGGGAATCACACCTGCCAGCAGCTGTGTAGACATGCTTAGTCTGCTCTGTTTGTACTGTGAGTTGAATAAAAGTTCATATCGTTCCATGCTTCAACACTAAAAACTAAGTAAGTATGACATCTGTCACCAAAAATTCTCACTTGACTGCAATTTTGATTTTATTTTACTTTTAAACTTTTGGCAATCTGTAGTGTACTCACAAACAGCATCTTCTTTACAATCTGTTTATATTAACTGTATACACTGATAACCCAGAATTTCCTCTAGTGGTTTTCTGTAACAAAAATGCATACTATACCTACCTAGAATCCTGAAATGGGAAATCTATACAATCCAGAAGGGGACAGGCACACTGTTCCAGACGTCAGTCACCCATAACGAGCAGAGCTAGCCCAGCATGAGGAGGGCGCACTGTTATTTTCATAGTGGGATAACGCTGCTCTAGCAAGCACTCCCTGCGAGACCAAGAGGAATTTTGGCTGATTCAGGCAGAATACCTCCTGGGACTCCCAGCATGGCCCCTTAAACCTTCCACAATCCCAGTTTTGGTAGTAAACCAAAATCTAGCCTTATATATGCTCCATAAGACACAGGGACGAAGCCTGTCCTCACACCCACATTCATAAAACTTTAACATATTTTCACTGCAATTTTTTTCTTTACTCTATCCCATGAGACTGAATGGGTGTAAATGAAGGTAAATGATTTACAATATTTATGTAATTTGTCCTTGATCTTTGATAAATCCCTCATATTAAATGGGGGCACAAACACACACACACACTGCATTTTTTCATGTCACTTTGATAATGTTGAATTTTGATTTTTTCTAACAGTAAAATATATAATATGCACTAGTTTACTGAAATCTGCTTTCTGTTCTTTCAGTGGTGCATGTAATCTGCTTTTTCTGCTCTTAAATGAAGTGAAATCCAAGTGCTATTTAAAATTAAAATCTAACATTTTATTTTTGAAAAGGGAGCCTCAAGAATGTCATGCTGGTTTTGGGGTACTGCTATCAATGTAATGAAGACAACAAACATCAGAAAGGTATCTGGTAATTTATTTTACTAATCCATCTTACTTAAGTTGTAAAAAATACTGTACTTTTTTTTTTTAAAGATGTCTGTTAGGAATTTGATTATATCATTAGATATATTTTCATTGCAGCTTTGTGGTGATTTATTGTTGTCTGTGTGTTTCTAGACTCCTGCCGAACTGAGCCTGTAAAATATAGCAGTGCCATATTAATATAAAATTAAATGTGATATTAGGGATGGGTTGATTTTGATAAAAGAAGAACCAGACAAACCTTTGCTCAAAATTCTAACTGAACCAGAACCTCTTTTAAGGGTCCCTGATTATAACTGTAACAATATCCAAAATTATACCTACAGTAATCAGAATTGAGACTAGGAAGCCTTATCCGGCAAGCCCTTTTCACGCAAGCAGTCCTTTCATCCCCTTACTCCACTGGAACCAGTGAGACTGCTTCAAGAAGAAAGGACTTACTCTCTGCATAAGGGTTGTGGGGCTGGGCTCCCACCAAATATAGTCTAAGCCATAGTAAATTTAGGTTTCAAATCTGTTTTAATTCTGTTTTAATGGTTTGGGCCTGAATCTCATTCACACTAAAGCTCATTTACATTTCCAGATCTGTTATTTCTGACTGTAATTAAAAATAAAGCAGCAGAATCACATTTGTAATGCGATAATTGTATCTGTGTAGTACTTTTAAATGTTGGTTTTTTAAATTATTTTTACAGAGCTGCAGTCGTGTATGTCTGTGTGGGACATTAAGCTGCCCCATGAAGTACAAAACCTGAAAAAGCACATTGAAGTGAGACAGGAATTAGCGGAAAAAATGAGAAATTTTTCTTTGGATTAAGGAACCCTAGACAAGTGGAGAGTCACCTTGTTTCCCAGTTTTCCATTGGTTTAAACTTTTACTATATATTACATTACTTTTTTGTTTAAGAAACAAAGGGAAGTGACTGTCATCCCTCAGAATCATGAAATATCAGAAGAAATAAGGAATACTTTTATTTATAATATTTGGATTTTTATAATATTTTGAAGGAGTCAAAACTATTCATTCAATCTGCTTTCAGCAACATTGATATAAATCTAAAGTATCTTCATTGGTATGTTTCTGATTTTGGTTACACCAGCATAAATCCAGAGTGACTCCAGAGGATTAGATTCTTCTCCTAGTTACAACCATCTATATACAGAGTAACTTCATTAAGTTGACACTGTAAATGAGAGCAAAGCTTAGGCCTCACGATATATTCTGCTACCTGCATACGTTAAGTTTACTGATGGTTAATGTTATTAAACTCGTATTTAATAATTTTGATTGAATGTATACAGCCTAGTTTACAAAGCACAGGCCGAATAGGTCAGGCTTTTTTCTTTCCTATGTACATTAGAGTTTGACAGTTTTCAGTCTGTTCATAAAAGGCTGTGTACTGCAACAGCAAAGACAAAATTCAGAATGAAAGTGTCTTTGAAGTTAGTGCCTTTTTTTGACTGAGTGTATGCCTGGCACTGGGCAATGCAATCTCATTCATAGAAACACTATTGTTTCATAACACATTCTCACATGTAATTCTACAAACTCCCTTTGCATGGTCGGGAATGCAGGGTAAAATTCTTGTTATGAATGTTGCTGTGCATAGAATGTGGTATGACATGGTGCTTCCCAGGTAGCCATCCAATGTGCTATAAAGTGCCTATGGAGTATTCATGCAATAGAATTGTCCAGTTTGCTGATCTCAGTCTGAAAAAGAATTGTGTGCAAAGTTTACCATCCAGCCTTGCTAGGAGCACCTTATATTGATATTTTTGTAGTATGTAGTGGAGCCTGCAGGCATCTAAGATGGGCTAATTCTTGCTTGTGTAACCCCATGGTGAAGCTGCTCACACACACACCTACCTTTATTCTGGAGATATCATTTCATTGCTCTATATCCATTAACCCAATTGTCTGACAGCATGACTCAGTGCCTTACTTTGTCCTTCATACCACAGACAGACATCTTTCTCGAGCCCTAAGACCAAGAGCATCTTCACCATAACAAGCCTGCAATGCCAGGGAGCAAAAAACCCAAAGTCATTCTGAAATTTTGTCTCCTGCCGAGCAGAGCAAGGTGTTCCCACCAAACAAGTCCCCCTCCCTCCAATCTTTTAGAGTTATAAATAATTCCTAAACTAGGATAACAGAGAGCACTGAGCCTTCTCAAAATGAATCCGTATTTGGCTATTTGGAGTCTTTTCATATCTGCACTGTTTATAATGTGTTTGTGTTGTATAATGTGCTATGAATAATGCTATTTATATGGGATTTTATAACTCAAAAATACATTATTTTTATCATAAAGAAATAAACTTAAATATCTGATATTTCACGTGCTGAAGTCAGTTTATAGATCATGTTGAAGTGTAAGCCTTGTATCTATTTATTGGAACACTATTTTCTGGATATACATTTTCATGGACAATTTTCCAATAGTATGCTTTATTTCTCACAGAATTTCTATATAGCTGGGGCCTGACCGCTTATGTGCAGGAGTCTATCAAATTCGCAGCCATGAAAATTGTGTCATGGACTGTGAAATCTGGTCTTTTTGTGTAACTTTTACCCTATAGTATAGGGTAAAAAGTATACAAAAGTACAGTGTTTCTCAGACTGGTGGTCCTGACCCAAAAGGGGTCACAAGCCTATTGTGGGGAGGGGTGTTCACAGTATTGCCATCATTACTTCTCCACTGTTGAGGGCAGCTACTCTGCCTTCAGAGCTGGGTGCCTGGCCAGAGGCTGCTGCTTTCTGGCCACCTAGTTCTGAAGGCAGCACAGAAATAAGGGTGGCAATACTGTGACCCTTCTACAATAGGCTTTCCAACTCCCTTTTGGTCAGGAGCCCAGTTTGAGAAATGTTACAGAGAAATCACATTTTTCCCAGGTTGGTCATGGCATAAATTACACATCCATAAAATTTGCTATTTTTGCTGTGACCGTACATTTTTTGCAGGTTGATTTTGCTGCAATTTAAGTAGCCCTCTCATAGGCATGTGTACAGGGTGTGCTGGGTTTGCCCCTGCAGCTCATCCCGGGGTAGTGGTTGGAGCGGGCCTCAGGGAGGCGGTCAGGGGACAAGGAGCAGGATGGGTCGGGGATTCTGAGGGGGGCAGGAAGTGGGTGGGGGTCAGATAGGGGGCAGGGCCAGGCTGTTTGGGGAGGCACAGTCTTCCCTACCTGGCCCTTCATACAATTTTGGAACCTTGATGTGGCCCTTGGGCCAAAAAGTTTGCCCACGCCTGCCCTAATCTCTCTCTCTCTCTCTCTCTCTCTCTCTCTCAAAAAAAAAAAAGTGCTTTTGCATTTTAATTTAATCTCATGATTCGCTCTATATAGAAAGCCCGTGTTTGCTCGCAGCATGTGTGCCCACTACTGCAGTGCCGTATTACCATTGGTCCTCACCTCCAACTATTCTAGAAAATTCTTTAACCTATATAAGCAGCTGCATCAGGCATGCCCAGTGCAGTGTCTACAGTGTTTGTATTCTTTGTCGCGTGTACTCTACTGAAATAGTATAACAAGCCCGTGGCTTTACGTTTTAATTCAATCGTATGATATCCCCTTTTAATTTTAAAATATGGATTGGTTCGTCAAGATTTAAAAAAAAGGAGCAGGCAAGCTGTTGATTTGAAAGAACCTTTTCGAAACTAGCACATGTAAAAAACAAACTAAGAAGTACAATGTCCCAACAGCGCCTTGACTCACTCATGATTTTGTACACTGAACAAGAATTGGCTTTGTCGGTTAATTACAATGATGTGACTGAGGAATTTAAATCCATAACACCTGGTGAGCGACGTCTCATTCTCTAGGATAGGAAGATGAAGAAACCTTAATCTGTTTTGGTCAATTTGGGTTAGCTCATTATCTGGTTAAAGATAAAGATCATGAAAATTGACTGTATCTTTGTATACACCTGGTTATCACTACAGCAAAAATTTGGTATTTTGTGTCTCATTTTTTAAGTAAAGCTTAGTTAATTTAAAAAAATAATTAAGTTTAGTTAAGTTTTAGTTTCTTTAGTTTGTTTGATGAATAAAAATAATGTCCTTTATGATTAAGTATTCAATAAATGTTCGCCTTTAAAAAAAGAAAAAATTCCCTGGGTGCTCACCCTAATGAAATGTGCTGCGCACGCCTATAAGACCTTTATTTATATAAGCTCTTAAGCTTTCGTCCAGAAGCAAGTGATTTTATTCAGATGCTAACAGAGTGATGTAGAAAGTTGTCAAACCAACCTAACTTTGACAATTGTTTCTTCTTGATAGTTGAGTTACCACTGTTTCAAAGGTAAAAGGCTCATAACAGTGGTGACCCACTAGGACTCAAATGGGGAGAAAACATGCTGAATATAACAATATTGAAACCACCTTACAAACGTTTTGCAGAAGTCTGTTCATAACAAGAGAATCTTTTCCGCTGCCTGTCACAGTGCTAGAATTGTGTTACAGCAGCCCTGCCTCCCTTAGCCTTTTATGCTGTTGACAGACTGTTGAGTATAACAAGTCCAGTTCCCTCAGCTTGTGGAACCCAGATTACGGCCCTCCGCAGTAGAAAGTCTGAGTGGAGTGATGGGGAAGTAGTGGCACAAGTTTCCTGCAGTATTACTGATTGTGCTGGTTCTTTTGCTGATACAGAAGGTTGATTTTCATTTTTGGTGGTTCACAGTTCTATAGTTTCAGTATCAGAGTGTTGCTCTTTTAAGACTTCTGAAAGCATGCGCCACACCTCGTCCCTCTGATTCTAAAGCACCTTCCAAAATCTGAAACTTTGGGTCGAGTACTGCAGCTGTCTTTAGAAATCTGATATTGGAACTTTTGTGTTTTGTCAAATCTGCAGTGAAAGTATTTTTAAACCAAGTAACATAGGCTGGGTCATTATCCAAGACTAGCATAACAGAATATATGTCAGAATGTGGGTAAAACCATGGAGCAGCAGCCATACACTTGGAGTTCAGTCACAAATTTAATGCATGTTTTTTGTTTTGTTTTTTTTAAACAAGCATCATCAGCATGAAAGCAGCAAAGAATCCTGTGGCACCTTATAGACTAACAGACGTTTTGGAGCATGAGCTTTCGTGGGTGAATACCCACTTTGTCGGATGCAAGAGACTTGCATCTGTCGAAGTGGGTATTCACCCACGAAAGCTCATGCTCCAAAACGTCTGTTAGTCTATAAGGTGCCACAGGATTTCTTTGCTGCTTTTACAGATCCACGGCTACCCCTCTGATACTTGACAGCATGAAAGCATGTCCTCTGGAATGGTGGTCAAAGCATGAAAAGGCATATGAATGTTCATCACATCTGGCACATAAATACCTTGCAATGCCAGCTACAGAAGTGCTGGGTGAACACCTCTTCTTGCTTTTGGGTGCCATTGTAAATAAGAAGCAGGTAGCATTATCTCCCCTAAATGTAAACAAACTTGTTTCTCTTAGCAATTGGCTGAAAAAGAAGTAGGACCGAGTGGACTTGTAGGCTCTACACTTTTACAGTTTTATTTTTGAATGCAGTTATTTTTTGTACATAATTTACAAAAAAAATTAAGTAAACCCATATTTTAAAAAAATCCATCTCCATTATTTTGTGTACTTGACTTAAAGGTGTTTCATAAAGAGACATACCATACCATGAACTGATTACTCATCAGCTGGATATTGGATTCTTTTTCTATCTGTTCTTCTCCTGGCTATTGGCTTTGAATTAAATTGAATCTTCTTCTTAGTTTCTAGCAGATGTTATGGAAGTAGTTCATCTATAAATTAATTTTAATTGGCTTCTCAAAACAATCTAGTAGTTCTAGATTAATGACATTGTAAAAAGATATCCGTGATTAATCTTTGTAAAGAGCAACCAACACCTCATGGAAAACTGAGGAACATTCTGTGTACAAATAGTTCTGTGTATGATCTGGGATGTTCAGTTGTTAAACACCTCTGTGTAGTTTATTTATATTGTCTCTTCCCACCACCTTTACTGACCCAGACATCACAGCATTTACAGCATTAATTCTCCTCTACCAAGAGGAGAGAGATTTTTACCACCCAGGGATTTTTCTTGGTTCTGGCTCTATGAACCTACATCTCTGTCTCCCAGCACAGCCTTCCTATGCCTCCTTCTAGCCTCTGCACCAATTGGCTAATTAGTTCTTTAATCCTCCGCCATCCATTCTAATCTGCTAATTAGGCACAGTCAGGTCCATCCCAGGGGAAGTAATTGGTGTGTAAGTGATCAGAGTTCTGGCTCAGCTATTAGTCCCCAGTACTGTCACACTCCACTGAAGGGATTCCTACAACCTCCCATGGTAACCCATTCCAGTACTTAACTATCCTTAGACAAATTTTCCTCATATCTAACCTAAATCTCCCTTGCTGCAGATTAAGCCAGTTAATTTCTTTTCCTACCATCAATGGACATGAACAATTGATCACTGTACTCTTTAGAACAATCCTTAACATAGTTGAAGAATTTATTGGGTCTCCACTTAGTTTTCTTTTCCCAAGACTAAACACACCTAGTTTTTAACCTTTCCTCAGGTTACTGGGAAATGACTCCTGAATTATGAGTTCTAGAATTAATACAACATTTATATTTAACATGTATAGCTTGTAGAGCTGAGGATTGAATTATTTTAATGAAAGTTCTGAAATTAGATTGAGAATTTTCCCTGATTTTTTGAGGTCTAATATTCTCTACTGCTGTTCATATGCCATTCATTGTTTGTTAAAGTTGATCTACTTACAAAGTTGATCTATAGCATCTGATCTAATATTTCCCAGAGTGGGGATGAAAGGAACAGAAAACCCATTCCTTTTCCCCAAGAACATTAGTGAAATGGGGATTGAAGCAACACAGCTACTCTTCACAGTATCATCCCCCAGAAACCTGCTTGGATTTTCTTGATGAAATTGCTGCTGCTATCCTCAGTATTGCTGACACATACTCCCACCCTGCACCATTAGAACTGTGTGGGGATGGAGTGCCTGTTTTCTGCCTACCGTGTCCGATGAATTTTTCTCTGGGAATCTATGGTGTAAGTCACTATTTTGTTTGTAGATGAAAACTGTCATAACAGCCTAGTGCTGTGGAAGCCGCCTCACTCCCAAATTAGCCTGATCTTGTCAGTTATTTCCCCCTCTTGAGTTCTAACCTTACTGTATGTCTTTTCAAATTTCACACTGTGCAGGCATTAAAATGCCAGAACGGTAAGGTCCTGGTCCAAAACCCATTGAAGTCAATGGCAGTCTGTCACTGACTTCAGTTGGCTCTGGTCCTAAGAGAGCAGATGGGGAAGCTAATTATATACACTATCAATTTTCTTATCCTATTGTAAGCATTTCCTGAAGCCTGCCCCCATACAGAGAAGCTGAATGTTGCAATTTTCAGCCCACTGCTCTAATATCTAAGCTAGGACTTTGGGGGATAAACAACTATTCTTGCTGGCAACACGTCTTGTAAAACCTTTTGTTTTCTTTTTAAACATTCAAACATCACTTGGATTTTTTTTTAATAAAAGACAAAATCAAAGTGACACAAACAAAGCCTTTTGTTTTGTTCATGAATGGACAAAGAAAATAAATAATTGCCCTGTTTGATTTTATACATGGTTCCTGTCTTGCCATATGGGAGCATATGAAAAATCAGATACAATAATGAAGTAGGATGCATAATATATATAGGGCAGCTTGGAGTCATTGATAGGTGTCATTACAACCACACTCCAAACTGTCTCTTCTTGTATCACTAGTAGCAACTGGCCCATTTGGGTGCTCAGAATGCAGAATAGTGTGATGCAGATGTTTCTTGCCATATTGGATGTATCAAGCGAGAAATATGGTCTAAGTACTGAACTGCACCCATGCTTAAGAGGTCAGCTGCTCATACCTATATTGGTCCCCGTGCAAGACATGCTGGTTCATTTCTTTGTATTTAATAAGGCTATTTGAAAATTTAATTAACTCTTGAAACACCTGACGTTTACTTTGTTGTGTAGTGGCACATACAGCAAACATCAGTATGACAAATGGAAAATATATATATGTAAAGAAAATCCAAAGGGCTCTGGATCACTCAAAAACAATGCAGACGCAGTTTTATGTCCAGCCAGAAAATACTGGAGGTGATTTCTGAAGCATTTCCAAGTTCCTGGGAATTGATGTCATGTCCTAAAGCAAGGTCTCCTTTGTGTGCCAGCATAGAAAAAGGCAATATTTTATGGGCTTGGCTGTGCCTGGAAGGTTGGGAGTAATCAGAGGTCCACTGCCCCTCACAGCTCTGGGAGGTATCGGGGCTCAGACAGACACCATGCTTCTGGAACAACAGGAGGAATGTGGCCCATGAGCCACCCTTGCAACAGTGCTCTGACATGTCCTATGGTGTTGGCTGGTTCATAATGGGGCACATCCTGTTTTGGAGATAAAAGGTACTAAAGTCAGCCACTGTATTCCCTGAGTAATCGAACCACTATTTAATTCCAGTAATTCTGTGGGGGTGCAAGAAAAAAGATGCTCCTTGCTCCATCCATCCCCTTGCAATCTGCCCCCCACGGTGTGGAATTTTCAAAAGCACCTAAGGAGTTAGTCCCCCAGCTCCCACTGAGCACTGGTGAATTTATGATGTATCAGCCCCTAGTGATGATTAATAATATTTCAAAGGTCAATGGGAATTGGGACCCGAACTCCCAGAGGCACTTTTGAAAACATGGCCCTATAGGCCTACATTAGCTAACCATCTCTATAGTAAAATCTAGCCCCAGCTATCAAAAGGCTTTTCCCTGTGTAATGTTACCATCAGATCATTAAATTGACAAGACTTTTAGATTTGTATGCTCACTTCCCTATTATGTGGGAAAGTATTTACTTGTAGAATCCAACTTTTAGGATAAAAAAATATATACCTAATAAACTAAAAATCAAACAGAAACACAAAATAAAAAAAGAAACTAAATGAACTGCTGTAGAATTAGCAGAATCATAGAATATCAGGGTTGGAAGGAACCTCAGGAGGTCACCTAGTCCAACCCCCTGCTCAATGCAGGACCAATCACTATTTGTATAATATGCTGAGCAGTGCATTGTTACTGCTTTTCAGCTTTAGTAGCTGTATGTAGAATCGTAGCTCAGCAAATGAAAAAGTATGATACCTGCTGTGATCCAGCTCAAGTTATACTCCACTTTGGGAGGGGGATACCATCTGCATGTGATCTAACTTAAAATGTTATACTTTTATTAACAGTCTCGTGAGAAATGTAAGCTATATAAAGGTATATCAAGGGCCAAAACCGCATTTCTTCCTTTAGAAGTATTTGATGTCATTATTTTTCATGAGAATCATCGTAACTGAAAAATAGATAAAAGGTGGGTGGGTGGGTGTGCAAAAGAGAGAGAGAGACAGTGACATACCCACGTGTAGTAGTGATCCTGATCAGGATAATTGAGCACTAATATAACAATAATGTTGCACTATTATATACTTGACAATACATGGCATCCAATGTAAATGAAAAATATATTTTAATTGAATTTGGGCCATGTGATATATATATTTTATTGTTTAATGAGTTTCAAATCATTTAATAAAATCCTGACAAACTGATTTCCAAACTTTTTTTTTAAAACCCTTCTTCCTTACAAGAAAATGTACTTTCAACATTGTCATGGAACAACAGCATCACCTGCTGGCCAGTAAGGCAACTGCTAGGTTACTGATTGTTCCTGCAAATATCTGAAACAATAGACCACCTTCCGCTGTTAATGGCTATAATCAGAATTATGTTGTTGTATCAACTTCCCACCCTGTTCAACAGTGGTGTTTGTTTTTAACTAACACATTTGTTTGTTTTGGATTTTAGTAACTAACGACTAGCTAGGTAGATGTCATGTATCTTCAGTTTAAAAAAAAAGATCTCTCTACAATGCCATCATCATAAAATAGTCACCTCCATTACTGATTTGTTTTCCCAGAACTAGTTTATCAGCCCAACACCATTGAGGTTGAAGAACCTCATACAGAAACAAACGTCATATTCATGTATTCATATTATTTATTACAGAAAAGTTTGTAAAAGAAAACTGCGCTCAGCTCACTTATCCTCACAGCGGCACCTGAGCCCCCTTCCACACGGAAGAGAGGAGACCCATGTGTGGAAGACCTTCCGCAT
The DNA here is from genome assembly GCF_020497125.1 of Mauremys mutica. Classification (NCBI taxonomy): domain Eukaryota; kingdom Metazoa; phylum Chordata; order Testudines; family Geoemydidae; genus Mauremys; species Mauremys mutica. The sequence goes on along the minus strand of NC_059072.1, from coordinate 29,990,245 downwards.
GCAGATCTGGCTTGGGGGGGGGGGGTGTCACAATCTGACCCAAAAATGGTTTTGCTTATGGATTCCACCCTTCAGTCCCTACACCAGAGCTGTCCCATTGACTTCTCCCAGGAGTTAAGCTGAACAGGACTCGGCCAAAATTCTCTTTAAATTTGCTGTTTATAGCCTAAACAGTGTTGTCTCATAGTATCACTTTTCTCAGCTTTACATGCTATTTAAAAAAATAAGGTTGTCTAATCTTTATACCGAGTTTAGTGGACACCATTAGACGTGCACAGTTAGGATTCATGGGGATGTAAGGGAAATAAAATGGGCAATTTTAGTTGTACTTTTTGGCACTGTGAAGAAATTCTGCACTTCTTGACAATAATTCCAGGAGACATGGAGAGTGCATAATATATAGCACTTCTGAACAATATCTAACCAGCTGTCTGGGGAATTTGTGAATGTGGGCGTTGCTTTTGCTTGTCTACATTGCTTTGCTGTTATGTTCTCATGTAAATTCTTCATCTTTCTTATGCTCTGCTTACAGCACTGTAGATATTATATAGATAAATAATAATCATTTTTTTTTGCTAAAACAATATTTTAAAAGCCCAACATTTCTCATTTTCCATGGATAATCTGCATAATACCTTGACGCAGGGAACAAGAGCCAAATGAAACACCTAATCAAATAAATATTTGAAAGCGTGAAACTATTGCTCATTGTTACTGCTTAACAGAACAGGCTTGTGAAAAGGGTCAGGTCTTCGAGTACAATGTGAAAGCCTGCAACAGCTCTTGCTGCTCTTTATCAGAGAGGGATAGGAGCTGTGATGTACGATAGCCCAGTTGATGGAGTGGTTGTCCTGAAAGATTATATGAAAATAGTGAAGGTATCTGTACGGAGCGTGAGCAAAGTGATTGTTATGTAAATGATGAGGTTCTGAAGCCAAGCAGAAGGATTCAGATGAATGGCAACCTGTGGTATGTACGCTCCATTAAACAATCATCAGAGCCAGATTCTGCTCCTAGTTACACCTGTCCAGCGCCATTGCAGACGTTTGGCTGACAGCAGACTCTGGCCCACGGTATATTATTGTGAGGATCGTTTCTTTTGTATGACTAAGATTTATCCAAGTAAGAAAACAGACAATAAGAGAAGACACCGGGCTGTAGTTAGAGCTTTGGGAATAGGTGAGTAGATCTCGGTTACTGGCAGAGTGACTGATGTCAGTCTTTCTTCAGGCAAAACTAGGTGAAATTGTGACCCAATGGGCGTTTTGCCAATGACTTCAATGCATTCATTTTTAAACAGTTTGCTACAGCTCAATGGGATAAAAAAAATCAGAGTATTCAGGTATTTTCTGGATTGCACAAAATTCCTAGAGTTGCAACTGACTAGATGTCTTTGTTTCTGTTTTTAACCCCCAGCCAGTAGCCACCTGGCTACAAGCTGTCATAGCTGTATCTGCCATGAGTCCAATACTGTTGTATGTTCACCTCTGACCTGTCCAAGCCCACCCTCATGGAAAGCAGGAGTGAGGCTGGTAAAACACAAACCTGATGATTCCTGCTGCAAATTTTTTTATTGTGGTATGTGTCCAGTTTTCAATATTTGCTAAATGTGGTTTTGGGATTGAAATGGAAAATTGTCAACTTGATTGAAAAAAAACCCAGTCAGATGTTGATTAGAAAGCGTAATAGCCTTGTGAATGCCCAAAAGTAATAAACAGTAATGATGTTAATAAAGAAGAATAAATACTACTGAAAATATAGCAGCCTGCTAAAATTCAGCACCACTAACATTATTTAAAGGCTGAACATGTTTCTTTTTCAGAACCAGGGAAATGTTGCCATAACAACAAAGAATATGAGGTGAATTGCATGCTCCTTTCCAAATGCTGTAATTGAATTACACAGGGACACGCAAGGCACCACGATAGCTATGAGAGCTGATTGACATTTTGGGGGATGGAAAAGGTGAGATTTAGTCAAACATACAGGAGTAAGAGAGAGTGAGAGGTTTCTTCAAAAGTGTGTGGGAGAGCGTACGAGAGAGAGAAATTTCACTTTCAACTAAAATATTTGGTTCCCTCACCCCCCAAAAACCCTGAAACTTGTAGTTTGTCATGTGAGGGAGGGAATAGAAACAGCGATTCCCAACCCACTGTAACGTCCACCTCTGTACAACTCAGAACTTTTGGAATCTAAGTTCTGTGCTAAACAGGTCTCTTGTGAAGTGGACACACACATATACTAAGAGTTTAAAACAGGACATTATGCATTTGTTTAACTTTTTCATTCAAGGGGACAGATAGCTAAGGAGACAGACTTTCTCTCTATGCTCAAGTTGTTTAATAAGTTTGGGGAAATCATTTGGCTAAACCCCTTGTGCGGTGTTTTGAAACTGCAAGGGTTATTTCCATACTCTGCATTGACCACTGAGGCCTCAAGCCCTCAAACATTGCTGCAAGGGTAGATCCCTGCCTCCACCTAGCCCCCTACTGACTACAAGTTTATTTAGAACAGTCATTCCCACAGACTCCAGTGGGAGCGCCGCACAGGTGCAGGGGGGTAATCTCATATGGTTCTCTTTACAGAATTGGGGCTTTCTTAGCATGGGAGAAGGAGCTCCAGACACCTAACAGTCCCACCCAGAAGACAGCAATACTTTGATTGGTCTTGCTGTAACATTCCAAGCCAGTAAAGCACGTAATGGATGTAGAACTTTAAGGACAGTCTTCTATTTGTGTGTATTTCTTATGCAGTTTCATCAGGCAACCAGAATAGCTGAGTTATGTTTTCTTTACCTAAGTTAAAAAGTGAAAAGAAACACACACAAAAAGAGCTCAGAGACCTTGTAAGGATAACACTGGGAGGCAATCAGAGAATATATATTAAAAAAAATTAAACTATTCCTAACACTTTGGCAGAGCAATATACAGTGCTCAAAATCATGATATTTTTACAAGAAAGTAATACCCTTACCACATGCCCATTGAATTTATTAGCTGTAGACTTAATATTTTGTTTGGTCACATCGTAGTTTCTCATCCAATCACATTTATATTTGTTATCTTAGATTGGCCAGACATTTGCTGATTGAGAGACTCCATACCTCTTAAGCCATCAAGGCAGATGGCTTAACAGTGCTGGTTCAGCACAGTCCCAAGCAGAGATTGGTGTAGCAAAGAACATAATACTGTGTATATATAATTAACAGATTCAAATTTTCCTAATGGTCTTTCTTTAAAAATGGTACCTCAAAACTCTACTAACATGAGCTAATAACCATTTATCTGCACCTCTCGGTACATCACTGCTGCTAAAGAAGCTGTGCAGGATAGCAGATGGGGCTCTGGGCCGAAGGATAGGAGACACGAGTTCCAATCTTGGTGCTGCCACTGTCTTCCTAGGGGTATGTCTACAACGCCATTTTTAGCTCCACACCTCAAGCCCTGTGAGCCAGCATCAGCTGACCCAGGCCAGCCACAGGTCTGATTGCAGTGTGGGCATACGCTGTGTGACTGTGGACAGGTCACTCAGGCTATGACTACACTGCAGTGTAAGCCCAGGGTTAGTAGACCTTGAGTTAGCAGACCCTGGGTATGTTAACCTAGGGCTTGAGCATCAACACATTTGTAACCCCAGGTTAGGAATTGTTGAATCATGGGTCCCAACCTGGGGTTCCAGCATCTACCCTACATTATGTGGGCCCAAGTCCAACCACCCATAGCCGAGACTTCCTCGTGCCCTCCCAAACATGGCCACTCTAGCCCTTTGTTCGTGGTGCAGTGTGGCAAAAGTTGACTGACTAGAGGACTAAAAGTCGGCCCGTGTGATTATGGGCTACTTCTGCCAGACTCCTAGAGCACAAGTCCAGTGGGTCTGTATCTAGCCTGCAATGCAACAGGGCCTGGCTTGGGCCCTCTAGCCCTGTGCGGTCCTGGCACCAAGGCCCGAGCGCAATTTGTGTGAAGCGGGAAGGCCGGGGGCGGGGGGGTTAGGCTTGCGGCTGTGTTCGAACTCTGGGCTTACACTGCAGTGTAGACACCCCCCACCCCCTTTGTGTCTCATCTCTCTCTAAAATGGGGATACCACTATTAACAAATCTTTGTAAAACACTTGGATGCCCCTGTTGAGGGGCATTGGCTGGGTAGGCGGCGTTGCCACAGCAGGTACTGGATCTGATCTGTAGGTAAGCAAAGGGCTTTTGACCGCCAGGGCTGCCTGGAGCATTATGACCACACCCCAACCTTTAAAAACAAGGTTAAAAAGCAACAGGGAATGTTACCATGTGGAACATACAATAATCTATAGATTCTAGTGTGGATGGTGTTTTAAACAGGAATCAAGAATATAGAATATGATGAAATTCTGATAGACTGGAGCATAGATAGTTTACATAGAAGTTACGCTGAGCTATGATGCCCAGTGTCAATAGCACAAAAAAGCCTGTTTCTAGTTAATTCTGTTATAGTGAAACTCCACTCAAGGAATTTCCCTGCAGCCGCCCTGCACCAAGCCCAAGTAAGTGGGCTTTGCACAGAGTTGCTGCTTGGGAGTTGGGGGTTGAAATCTGCCCATGTGCAGGTGACAGGGGAGCCATCAGCTCCCCGACCAGAATAGAGACTGCAACCCCTGCATTGGGATTGCAGACATGGGGTCTGTGTAATCACTGACTCCCCGGGAAGGAGCTGCACCAGTGAAGAATTGGTGGGCTGTTTGCGCTTACTATAGGCACAGCCTGGGTGTTAGGGTACAGCCATTCAGACACACTCTGCCCAACACAACAGCCAGTTCCTTCCCTACCTACAGCTTGAGGAGAGCACTGGCAGGGTCAAGCAGCATGATCATTGGTAAGGTGCCCTCTCCTGTACTAATGGAACTCTGCTACTAGTGACATGTCTGGGGAAGGAAAGAAACAATTCATCAGGTGTTTCCGTGCTGGTGGCTGGCTTACTTTGCAGACCCAGCCCTGATATTTTTTAAGGGGGGGGGCGCGCGCGAAGGGGGATGTCTATGGAACAATTTTGCCAGTTTCCATGCACCATAGTCCCACCACTCTGCACAGCGCTAGCCTGAGGAATGCAGGAGGGTTAGTGACATGCCTCTTTGGTGTACACTCCAAATGGAACTGATTCATCTTAATGTGGCAGGGAATGGGTTTTTTAGTTCAGCACCTGCATGCCTGGGGCAGACATGGAGCCCAGCTGCTTGTTTCTTTCAATGAGTAATTGGTTTCATGACCATTTGCATTTTCAAGCCTCTCTCCACAAGGAAAGGGGCTAATAACTTTCTTTTTAAAAAAAATGTAAGTTAAAATTCTCCTTTGCAGATCTAGTTACCTAAGGTCTGACATGGATACTAAAAAGACACATTCATTATTATCTGAGTTGTTTTCAAATGAAGTAGGTTGTTTTTTTTAAAAAAAACCAACAGATTTGACCCCTTCTCACTTGTACAGTAGTAATATTGGAAAAGTGGGACATAAACAGCTTTTATACTGGAATGTCTCATTATTAAAGGAGGAAACCAGCTCAAATATTGTAAAGAACTGACCCAATTTATGCCTCACTTTCTGCAGGGAATATGCTGAATACATTGGGAATAAATTAAATACCACTTACAAGTAAACCCGTTAAGTCATGACGGGGCAGGCAGTTCTCAGTGTGCTTCTTTACTAATGTATTTGTACAGTACAGTGGTTTCCAAACTTTAACAATCTGTGAACCCCTTTCACTAAAATGACAAGTCTCACGAACCCCTTCCTAAAAATGAATATTTCCAGGGATTTTCTCCTTTACCTGAGTATAAATTATAAAAACAGTGATCTTGGAAATATAAAATTTGTTTTTATGACACACTTATTACACACTATTTATTATTTATCATTACAGTATTTTTATTACATTATGAAAATGGCATCACTGTTCCAAGATCTCACTTTCGTAGCTTGTATCACTTTGAATAAGCCTGTTATAAGACAAGGCTCCTATGTTTCATCAAGGAGTATCAGATGTGAAACAGTCAGGGCTGGCTCCAGGCACTAGCCCAGCAAGCAGGTGCTTGGGGGGGCCACGGGGAAGGAGGGGCACGTCCAGCTCTGCGGCGGCGGGTCCCTCAGTCCCTCTCAGAGCGTGGGACCCGCCACCGAATTGCCGCTGAAGACTGACAGCGGCAGTAGGGCTATCACGATTGCGGCTTGTTTGTTTGCTGCTTGGGGCAGCAAAAACCCTGGAGCTGGCCCTGGAAACAGCATGAAGGTATTTAAGAAGCCAACTCAATGAGTTCCTCCTACACAAGCGTTCAGGTCTTGAGCAATCCAGGCAAACAACGCAGGTTACAACAAAGCTTAAACCTGTTTTTCATAATAATTTTAGAAACAATACCAGGTGCCTATTTAATTTAAAAAACAGCAAAAAATATCCACCTCCCTTTCCATTTCTTATAAGGAGTCGAAGTTTAAATCTCCTCAGTGTGATAGGTCCCTAGGGCCAGCTCTGTCCGCCATCAGGGAATTTTTTCCTGAGAACCCCCTGTACCATTTCGTGAACCCCCGTTTGGGAACCACTGGTATAGTACAAAGCTTCAGTTCTGGTGGACTTTACCTTTACAGGCAAGGAGGAATGCAAGCAAGTACCTGTGAAAGTAGCAGTTAACATCAGTAACTGTAAAAACAAGGTTCAGATGGCAAAACATGCTGCTGACTGCAGAAAACCCAATGTAAGTTATTGGGTTTTATTCAAATATATTTATAAAGCCTTGCAAAATTCTTCCAGCCTCTTTGTGCCACCCGAATAGAGGGATCGATGCCTGGGCCAAGCTGTGGCTCAACAGCTCCAGTGGTGGTGGTGTTTGTATTATTAACTGGATAGTGACCCTGTGATTTTCCAGCCATACATTACATATGCTCCTTGTTTTCTTTAACGCTGAGCCTTTCCAATGTTTGAGATTTTTCCATACAGTAACATACTGTGAAATATAACTGTAAATGGTAACTTGATGGGGTTTTTTTTTTATCTTGATAGTTGGATTTTGTATTTAAATGTTCATTACCACCAACCCACTGCTCATTACTTCCCCCTCTTTTTTTCCCTCCCCAGGTATAAATTACACTAAAAAGGGAAGTGGAGAATACATGCCTTTGCTGTAGAGAAAATCTGGTAACTTCTGAACCATTTCCCTTTTCTGCTCAGGAGGAAAAGTATTGAAGTACTCGTACCAGTACATCACTTCCTGCACCTGCCAGATCTGCAGCGTCCTCAGAGTTTTACTAGATAATTTGCTTGTTCTAAAACTACAAACTCGAGATACTTATTTCCTCTGTATATAAGGCTGTTTTAAATCAGCAGAGAACTGAGTCTAACAAGCATTATTAAGACACATGCCAACTACTCAGCTCAGATTTGGTTTCTCTGTAAAAGGAATGATAGTTTCAATTAAACTTTCTGTCGTTGGTGTCTGCCAATCACATTTGAAAAATAAATACAGCTTTGAATTAAATGTACATGATTCGGAGTTTACTGTCAGCCAGTATAATACCTGTATTGTTAAAAACAGCTAGCAGATAATTTTGCATTAGTACTGAACTATTATTTGTATTAAATCCTGAGATTAATTTCAACTGACTGGGAGCGAAAGATAAGGGACCAGATCCTCATATGGTGTAAATCCTTCAATGGCCACTGAAGTCAATTTACATCACCTGAGAACCACTGGGAACACATCGTACAGAGTGGTTTTCACAAACCCAGAAAACCAATCATTGTCCTAATTCACTGCTTGCAGCAGGTGGGTGCTAATTGCAGTTTTATACTGGCATTTATATACCAGGGGCACACACTGTGTTGTGCCTGTAGGCTGAGCACATTACACACCAGAGACTCCCTGCATCCCTCCACACACACACCCCACAAGCTTCCTGTGCATCACCTTCCCATCTCCCTTTATTTCAGGAACCTGTTGCAGCCCCTCCCTATCCCCTCTCTCATGTCAGGGGCTCTGTGTCCTCCCCCCATCCCGCCTTCCCCTCCTCCACACCATGGCCAGGGCTGTGTTCCCATCCCCCTTTCTCCCTATAGCAATATTCTCCCATTCCTACCTCCCCACACACCAGGGGTTCCATGGGCTTCCCACCATTCTTAATTCTTTCCTCTCTGTCTGGGAGAGATGTCAACATTTTTAAACTGTAATTAGGAGAATCAGCAGAGCTGAGATGGGGGGTATTGTTACATTGGGAGGCGTTAACGGCAGCTACCTCCCAGTTCCTTGAGCTATAGACAACTACAGAGGTGGCTGAAACTGCTGGGTCTGCTAACCAGACGGCAGGTGCTTTGTGCGCCACACCCACCATGTCCTATTTCCTGAGCTTCAACAGATAAGGTGAATTTGAAGCCTAGAACATTCCCGGAAATTCTAGAGGCGTTTGGGTTCAGTGTTGGCTGTTATCACATTAGACAGACAAACAAACTGAATTGCCATCGAGTGAAGTGTAGAGCCTCACTTTGCTCAGCCAATTGCTGTAGCCCTGGCAATTTATCTACAGAAGGGGTGTGGCAGTGCTGACAGCTCTGGTCAGAAATGGAGCTATTTCATAGTCTAGAAATAAATAAATACTGTTTACACATTGTCACACCTGCAAATCTTTTATTTCCTGGACCGACACCTGAAAAACGCCATTACAGTACGAGTGATGACTTCAAAACACAGTTCTCTGGTTAGGTTACTCCAGCCAGAAATACCCAAGGAAATGGACTTAAAATCCTGGTACAGAAATATTATCAGCTTCTGTTTTTGGAAAGTGTGAAAAAAGGGCACATTTCCACAGAGCATTGTTTATATATAATACTGGGAATGGTCATTGTACATTTCCTTTGCATTTGCAGATTTGAAAAAAAAAAATCTGTGAAAATTAAGTTGACAGTAACTGTCAGTTCCATCTAGCACCAGGCAAATGGCACTCTGCGACAGAGTCTGCCCAGGAGCCCGAGAACAAGGGAACACGAATACCTGGCCACACACTCTTTCACCAAAATCTAACAATTCCATGGCATTTGTAGTGCTTCCACTTTCCAAGTGCTTTACAAACATCTAATCAATCCTCACAACAGCCCTGTGAGGTAGGTCAGTATCATTACCTCCACTGTACAGATGGGCAAACTGAGGCAGAGAGGGGGAGTTACTTATCCAAAACCATTGCGCGCATTATCAGAGCGACACTCATACTGTGGCTTAGAGTGGGCTACTTTCCTTCTCTCCTCACAATCCTTCTCTACCTCGTGTGGGAGGTCAATGAGAAGGCTGTAATGAAGCATGTGGCCTGCAATTTTCTGATAAACACAAAATATTCAAATATTAGGTTGCAGGTGTCCTAGGAAATGCAGCAACATGCTGCACAGTGTCGTTGTACAAAACATCACACAACTGGTTATTGCGAATGTGTGAGTACAAGGTGGGGATGGTGGAATGGGGGGAAAAATCCCTCTTATTCACAAAAAGGGGCCATCAATAAAAATGTGAATACTTAGAAAGGGAATTTGCACTGTTTCAGGCCCTCGAACAAAGATCCAAAAAGGGCTGCTGAAGGAAAAAAAAAACACCCCCCCTTCCCACCACTTTAATTCCAGTCTATAATCCCCACTTGCCAGGAGTTCAGTGGTGAATTTCAGCCCTACCTCTTCCCAGCAACAGAGATCACAGTGTCATTCCAATGAGCAAACAGAGAATAAGGCTACGTCTATACTACCCGCCCGGGTCGGTGGGTAGCGTTTGACTTCTCGGAGTTCGATATATCGCGTCTCATCTAGACGCGATATATCGAACTCCGAACGCGCTCTCGTCGACTCCGGAACTCCACCACCGCGAACGGCGGTGGCGGAGTCGACGGGGGAGCCGCGGACTTCGATCCCGCGGCGTCTGGACGGGTGAGTAGTTCGAGTTCAACTACGCTATTCTCGTAGCTGAACTTGCGTACCTTAGTTCGACCCCCCCCCCCCAGCGTAGACCAGGCCTCAGACTTCTGGAGTTTCTTCCCCTCTCTCAAACTCCCTCATACATTATATAACATACAAAAACTACTAAAGCAGTGATGTGGCTGCACTATAAAATAACCCCACCTGGCGGGCTCTCATCCATGGACAGTCAATGCAGAAGGCTGGCACAATTGCATTTGTATTTACCCTGAGACTTGCATTCAGGCACCTAGACACATGTTCCACTCCCCCAGCCTTGCAGAGCCCTAGCCAATGCTCTCAGCACAGAGTGCATTGGCTGTGTGTTGGAGACGCTGTGCAAGTAGGTTTGACACAAACCAACAGCAAATATGTTACATTATTACCCTTTAAGTCAACCTACTACTGGCTTTCCACACCAGTGGTTCTCAACCAGAGATACACATACCCCTGGGGGTACACAGAAGTCTTCCAAGGGGTACATTAACTCATCTAGATATTTGCCTAGTTTTACAACAGGCTACGTAAGAAGCACTAGTGAAGTCAGTACAAACTAAAATTTCATACAATGACTTGTTTATACTGCTCTGCATACTATACACTGAAATGTAAGTACAATATTTATATTCCAATTGATTTATTTTATAATTATATGGTAAAAATGAGAAATAAGCAAAATTTCAGTAACAGTGTGCTGTGACACTTCAGTATTTTTATGTCTGATTTTGTAAGTAGTTTCACCTCACTTAAAAACTTGGGGTACATGACAAATCAGACTCCTGAAAGAGATACCGTAGTCTGGAAAGATTGAGAACCACTGGTCTACACTACTCACAATTCTCAGCATGCACCTCAGGTGCTGAGTCTGGAATGAAGTGGTGCCAGTGAAAAAGGCAAGGTGTACACAGAGCCAAAGCAGTGGGTTAGCTCCCTCCTTGGCAAAGAAAACAATTCTTCCATTGCCAGACATTGCTGTGCACAGAGCAGATTCTTGTATTCAAACGGCAAAGACCCCTCAACTGCAGTCATCTCAAGACCTTAAGATTAGACACACACCACCTTACAGGAGCTAGAAAAAACCTCACTGAAAGAGAATAATCTGCCACCTCAGCCAAAAGGAGCTGGGAGTGCTATGGACACAGAGCACTGAGCCATGGGGTTGAAAAGAGAAGGAGCAACTACCCAGTCCTGCTGAACACAACAGCATTATTGACTAACTCAGGAGCCCCACTGACCCCTGCTGAAGCCGAAGGCCAAGTGCCATAATGCGAGACCAAGTAGAATTCCTTCAAAATGTTCTTAAGGGTGGGTGGGGGGTGTAGAATACACACGTGCAAGGATGTTTTGTCAAAATACCAAACTACTCCCAGGGCCCCAATACCAGGGCAGGAGCCAGCACGAAATGAATTTTGATGGAAGGGTCATTACATAAAAAATTAATATATGGAATAAACTACCAAGGCAAGACCAGGTGCACATAGTACAATTGTTCTCAAATATTTCCACACCATCGAGTCCTTGAAGGCAGAGACAAACCTTTTCATGGACACTTTCCCTCTCAATCAAACAATTTTGATCCCACATCTTCCAAGAAGCAGCTACACTGCTTGGTTGCATTAAAAAAATATTAAGAAGGAACTTAAATGCCATGGGTGTGATAGCTCAATTACATCCCCTTGCTTTGTACTTGCACTGCTTATTTCCTCTTCCTACATACACCTCTACCTCGATATAACACCACCCGATATAACACAAATTCGGATATAATGCGGTAAAGCAGCGCTCCGGGGGGGCGGGGCTGCGCGCTCCGGCGAATCAAAGCAAATTTGATATAACGCGGTTTCACCTATAAAACGGTAAGATTTTTTGGCTCCCGAGGGCAGCGTTATATTGGGGTAGAGGTGTATAAGGCTTTATATTATTTTAGTCCCAAAGCTTTCCTCTTTGCTTTCAGCCCCACTTCAGGACACTTGAAAGTTTGGTCCTGTCCTCCGGTGCAACTACTATCCCTCCAGAGTTGGTGCAGTATACAGAGAGCATCACAGCTGAGTTTACACCACAGAAACAGCTGTAACAGATAGAAAGACAATAAACAGCCAGGTAAAGATGTGTTGGTGTTTTGAGTAAGATGGTCAAGGTAGTCCCTGAAAATCCAAAGAGAATCCTGCACTGGGATACAGCTAAGAGAGAACAGTACCTCTTGAGAGTGAAATGCCTCACAGTTGTGACTGAGCACATCTGCAGAAGCAGCTCCACCTGGATGAGCTTCACACACCATCACTGGTCCATGAACATTGAGTGTGAGTGCACGCGCACACACACACACACACACACCATTACAAGGGGCTGCCCAAGTACCCTCATCTAAACTCACAAATTAGGCAGTTTCGCTTGGATGATTTTCACACCAGTGATTTTCTTAATTCCACCCCAGTAAATGCCTCGCACAACATTTCCTCTAGAAAAGTCTGAAGCAGAATTTCTCTCTCCCTTATCCATGCACCCCAATTATTCCCTTCACTTTGCCTCCTCTGAGATCCAACCCTGTATTTGAAGCTACAAAGGCAAAGGAAGAAAGTAAAGTAGTAGCAGTAGTGAGACTCAGCGTCGATTTAGCTGCAAAAAGGGCAACCAGCCACCAGGCTGAACAATAAGGAAGTGAAACAAGCCACAGCCAGGAGGGGCTCGGAAAGGATGGCTAGTACATTGTATGGCTTATGTGGTACGGCACTAGAAGCCAAGAGGTGGGACAGATTAAGCTTTCCAAGGCAAGGAGGCTGCAAGTGCAAATAAGTTATAAAATGATCTTAATGAAAGTCAAAAAGCAGCACAACACATCTAAAAGCAAACCTCGAGCAGCCCAACAGCCTTAAAAGGAAACAAGCACTAAAATATTTGGTGAATGCTCGGGGTCTGAATGTTGAGACTCACGCCCGTCTTTGATCATGGGTATGGTCATCCTGATTCTGACCTTCACGTTTCTCCCATGGACACATCATCTGTATTTTCTTTAAGGAATATGGTAGATGCCATACCAGGTCAGATCACTTTTCCATCTAGACTCACATCCTGCCTCTGGCAGCCACCTATGGCAGATGAGGAAGGGGATCTGATAACTTAACAGTCAGAAACATATATTATGGAGGGGAAAGAAACAGAAATTTGTTCCTTACCCATCTCATGATAAGTTTTCCCCGCCCAAGAATTATTGCAGCTAATGTACCTGCAAATTGTATTCATGTGTCCATTTTTTTATTCTTCCTATTTGCCTTGAAAAGTTCTACTTAACTATATCTTGCATAACGATCTTCCTTTTAGCCATTTAAAATGTCTTGCCTTTTAAGTGCCCTCTGGTTCTTGTATTATGATACAAGATATGAACAGTCTCCCAACTGGCTTCATTGTTCTTATATATTATATTTATAGCTATATATATCTGCATTATTGCATCTTACTCTTTGCCTTCCCACATTTAATAGCCCTAATCAACATTTTCAGGAAGTTTTGGGGTGCCTTTATTTCTGGAAACTCAACCTTGTGCCCAATTTTTGGTTGGAGCTGTTGCTGTTCAGCACTGAGGCTCCAGCTACACGGAGAGCTTACAATGGTGCTTTGGACTCTCTAATGTAGCTGTTCTAACACACTCAATTTCTAGAATGCTGTTATAACAGATTCTGAACTATTCTGCTTCTGACCTCTTAGAACACAATGCAGTTTCTAGGTGGTGAGCACCTGAAAACCAACCACTCTGAGGGCTTTCAGATGCTTGGAGTATATGTCCAGTGTTTGTAGGAGGTTTCTAGCACCTGGGAGACGGGTTTAATTTGGACACGATGATATTGAACTCCCAAAATATTCAAGTAACTGGAGAATTGGTCTGAAATCAGCAAATGAATTTCAATGAAGACAACTGCAAAGTTCTACACTTAGGAAGAAAAAATCAAATGCAAAGTGAGAAATAACTTGGCAGGCAGTTGTGGAGCTGAATAGGATCTGGGGGTTATAGTGGGTCTCAGATTGAGTATGAGTCAACAATGTGATGCAACTGCAAAAAAGGCTTATATTCTGGGTGTATTAACAGGAGTATCATATGTAAGATACAAGAGGCAACTGTCCTGCTGTACTTGGCACTGGTGAAGCATCAGCTGGAGTACTGTTTCCAGCATTTGGGCACTACACTATGAACAACGTGGACAATCTGGAGAGCATTCAGTGGAGACCCTACACTATGAACAACGTGGACAATCTGGAGAGCATTCAGTGGAGACCAACAAAAACGTTGGTCATCAGAACCAGTGCAAGCAGAAGCAGGAGGGAGAACAGTCTGCTAGAGTGGCAGCAGCGGAAGACGCTGGCTTGAGGGAAGTTGGAGCTGAAGAACTTACAAAGTAGTATCAAATTCAGAATGAATGACTCTGAATGGTTTAAATATTCCCTCCTGTGGATTTTTCCTTACACTTGTTTATGGTAACTGTCACCAACCATCACACTGCCCAAATACACATTTTATATCTTTCTTTGGTCACAATCTTCCCTAAACTTGACTAATTCAAGAGCAGTTATATTTAAGATGCAACTTCACTAGTTTCCTGTCCAACCTACCTTCCAGAATACATACTGAACAACGCTAGCATTCATACTGTTCACTGGGAAGCCACACTCTTACACTTAGCCCTGCTCTTTTGCCCAGCTACACAAAGCAATGAAGCATTACAAGAAACCATTGTAATAAGCTGGCTTATGCTTGCAACCCTTGTGTGCCTTCTCGCATCCACACAGAACAGCTGTCCAAGGTGCGGCTGCAATGTTAGTTAGCTGCAACACTTGGTACAAGACCTTCAGTTCAGATCCAGATGAGCTGGTGCAGACTATAATGGCTTCAATCCCAGTATGGACATGTGTAGCAACAAGCATGGCAGCTAAAATGGTACAACTGCCTCCAACTCCATCCCACAATGCAGTGCCTCATATCTGGAAGTTACCCCAAAAGCCCCTGCTCCTAGCAAAGGTGCTAGGCACTATATGATGGAATGCTCTGGTATCACAGTTGCAATACAAGACTCATGTGAATGCACTAGACTGGTTCCACCAAGAACGGCATTACTGTGTGGATGCACTACATGGTTGCAAGGACACATGATGCACCATGCCACTTAATGCAGTCTCACTGTGTGATGGTTTCCTTGCTTAAGGTAGCCAAGACCTTTGTTTCCCATCTCAGTCAGTTTTAATCTATGACAAAACTTTAGGTCATCTGAGGACAGAGGTAGTTTCTCTAAATTTGGGACTTTTTCAATCAACCAAAAAAACTATGCACAGGTTCTTCCCTTCCCACTCTTTATTTAATACTCTTCCACACAATTCTCACAGCTTAGAGAGGCATTAGCTTTACAAAAATCAGGGTGGTACAAATCAGCCTATACTCTGTGTACTCTCTGGTGGAGTTGCTGTGTTTCTTAATGACATGTTTTGGTCAGTAGTTCAGCTATAGTACTTAGTTCTTTAGTTTCTCAATGCCACCAACTCCACTAACATATTCCAGCATAAAGCTCAGGATACTCCATTTACTTAAACAACAAAAAACCCAAAACTTTCATGACCTGTACATTTTAACTTTTCCTCATCACCTATACTGCAGAGAATATAGGTGGCCTATATTCTCTGAATATAGGTGGCCTGGATTCTCTGCCATCACCTGTTCCTTGGTGATTGTCTTTACTATACCCTGGGTGGTCCAGCAGACTCACTGGCTGACTCAGTTTACTTGCTTCTGTAGTATTTAGTAAAACTGCTTTGCTGTACTTAGCCATTTGTTCTTCAATCTCTTCTCCCTCCTCTTACTCTCCCGTTTTTTACTTGTCAAAGCTTATGTTCCAGCAGCAGGCATAGTACGTGTCTGTTCTTGAAAAGCAGTGTTGTGGCCCACCTAATCACAAGACATTCATTTCTTTTCTAAGCCATAGCAGAGAGGTGGTTTCTTACTTTCTGGAGACCGAGTTTAGCCCTGGGATAGGAAAACAGATAACGATTCCGGTCAAACACCTTTTCAACAGTGACTTATTATTCCTAGTTCCTTGGCTCAAACTCAGAGAGAATCTGATTGTTGGCAAAAAGTGGCTGTGAGAAGAGACACAGAGAAATGCCATATTCCCTGCTCTGCAGCACTTTTTCCTCTTGTAGATAGATAATGGTGCTACTGGAGAATGGCAGTGACGGCTGAAAGTGCTATGCCTCTGTCTCAGTCCCTGAGACCGCTTCTATTTCAGGGTTTTCAATAGTGCCCCCTCAGCTCCATCAGCATAATATCTAAGCCTTCTCTATCTACTCATTTAAAAAAAAAAAAAATCTCATGTCCCATTTCTGAAAACCTAGCAGCAAATCCTGGCTTCTTAAACTACAATTATCACAGCCACCCTTGCTTGCTGCACTGCACGTTGAACACTGCATGGGGCTCTCTCTGTATTCTGTATGTGTGTTAGCTTTCATAGGTGTTTGCCTGACTTCGCAGGCCTGGAATCCAGATCACTACACTGACACTTCAGTGCTGATGGCAGTTTTTGCAAAGACACTCAGTTTCACTGCAAATATTGTCTCTCTTCAGTAATGCTTCTGCTAGCTCAAGAAAAGGTTGGCTTCACGGGGCTTCCTGGCCTCCTTCGACTCCATGTGCACTTAAAAGAGACAAATTATACAGACTGTTTTTTTAAAAGGCTTGATTTTTGCTTCCCATGAGCACTGTCTCAACATATTGCACAATGTTTTCTTTATTATAAAATTGTCTTCTGTATCAGGCAGAAAGAAAGGAAAAAAGTTTCCCAAGGAGGTGCTAATGCATACTGTTGTCTGTAATTAGAGGTAAGTGGTTGTTTATGTGGCCATCCGGAAGTAGGACCTAAATAAACAAACAAAACAAAAACATTATTAATATCTTGTTCAAGAACTTCATCCATTGCATTTGCTTTTTTTAAATACACATTTCCTCCATTCTCTGCTTTTCTGTATCCTTAAATCCATAAAAGTGTGTGTGTTTTTCCCCCTTGTGTAGTAGATTTTCCAGAGAACATCACTGTCCTCTTATTACAAATCTGGCTAAGGACCCATGTGTTCCAACTATTTTAAAAAACTTTTGAATATGCTCCTAATGAAATCAAGGGAAGTTTT